>NC_135274.1:23405803-23732053 GCF_051311805.1 Agelaius phoeniceus | reverse complement strand
GGAAGTGGATCTATCATCTTAAAAGATATTCAGCCTACATCTGAGGACTCAAAAACCTGGGATAAGATACTTCCTCATGTGATTCATGGAATATTACTGAGCTGCTGTCACAAGTTTTCCAGTAAATCTGGTCCTCCTGCCACCTCCTCAGCACAGGGTGTTTGGGATCCTGACTTGTTGCTGGTGGTCCATCCCTCCTCTGCCAGTATGTGCCTTAAAATACATGGAGAGAGGAAATCTGCTTTTGCCATTCTTCCTGCTCTCATTGGAAACTTCTGCTCATACTCTAGGGCAGAGAACTCTACTCCTACTCTGCTCAGACCCAAAAATCTCCAGAGTGGGTTGCCCTGTTCAGTGATGACCAGTGTGTGAGAATAAACTATTTAATTCCTGCATCCTTTGGTGTTACCCAGTACTTCGTGTCATGATAAAATCCCATCTCTTTCAATGCTCCTTTTCTTCCTTCAGCTTTTTGGTCCTACAAATTTTGCTCAGCATTGAATTAATTTATAAACACACGTGCCAGACCAAATATTCACTGCAACCCTGTCCAACTTTTTTGTTTGCTTTGTTTGTAATGCCTTGATTATGTTAATGCAATGAGTTTGACTTCACTGGAGTTTAACCAGCTGGTATCTGAAAAGCTGAAACCCAGAAAGAACATGTTTATTGTAGTATCAGGCTGTGGGTTTGGACTGCTGTAGATTCATTGTCTTCAGTGGAATTTATTCCTGTTTGAACTCCTAGAAGTGGAAACAGGGCACAGCCATTAGACCCTGATTCATCTCTGGTGCCAGCTGTTACCTTTGATGTCTGCTTTACGTGGAGAAGCTGTTGAGATGCAGGTTTTTTATAGAGATTTTAGCACGCTAAGGCTCTTATATATTAAGAAAGTAACAAAGAAAATGTCTCTACAACTCTAAAATCTGTGTTTTCCAATGTAAATATAAGCCCTGTTTGTCTGAAATTACATTTCTTGTCACTGCCAGCGTTGGATTTAAGGTGATGTAAAACACAGGTTGGAAGGGATTGCATGTTTTAACCCCATGGTTGCCATGCAGGTATCTAACTACGGCTTCAGACCCAGCTCTTTGTAAAACTATCACCTTCATTATAAAAAATAATGGGTTGAGAATGTGTATTTCTTAACTGTTATCAGATCAGGGGGCTACAAGAGAGCTGGGGAGGGAGTTTTTACAAGGGCATATTGTGACAGACAAGGCAGAAAGGCTCTGAATTGTCAGAAAGCAAGGTTAGACTGGATATTAGGAAGGAATTTCTCCCTGTGAGGGTGAGGAGGCCCTGGCACAGAGAAGCTGTGGCTGCCCCATCCCTGGAAGTGTCCAAGGCCAGGCTGGAGCAAGCTGGGATAGTGGGAGGTGTCCCTGCCATGGCAAGGGGAATGAGATGATCTTCAGGATGAACCCAAACCATTCTGTGATCCTTGTTTTTCTTACCTGGTGTCTCCCACCACTGTCCCCCTTCCCAGATACCCCCTCCCTCTCTTGGCATCACCTGCCATCACCCCCAGCCTGTCTGGAATCCACATCAGGGCTGGGTTTCTACCAAATTCCAAGAGTAAATCTTTGAAGAATGCATGTCAGGCCATATTCCTGCCTGTGGAGGTGCTCGTCCCTGCAGCCACAGGCCCCTGGTGACAGCTGGAGCCAGAGCCAGCAGGTGCCAAGTCTCTCTCTGCTCAGAGAGGTGCTGCTGGCAGCCACGAGCACAATCCTGTCCTGTCCCTGGGGGCTCTTCCCCTTCCGTCTGGCACCTCCTGTCACAGGATCCAGCCTGGTGACAAACCTGCCCTGGCTGCTCCAGAGCAACCCCTGGCTGCTGGCACAGCCACACACCAAAGTGGGACTCGTGGATTTCACACCTGTCCCCTCCCACCTTCAGATCCTCCCAAACCCTCATCGTGACAGGTTGCTGCTTATCTCCCCTTGCAGCCAGATTGGCTCGTGCCCAGAGACGGAGGGAGAAAATGGCACTTTCAGAAGCCAACATGTATATTCTGTCACTTGGATTTAAGATGTTTCTCGTCTCCTGAAATATTTTCATCTTATTTGAATATTCTTGCTGAGAAACAGGTCTTTGGATACAAATGTGCAGGGAGCTGGGAGCTCAGAGTGTATGGGGTGTGCTGTCTCCTGGGCAGGCAGGAGCAGCTTTCAGGGTCTGTCTGTGGCAGGGCAGAAGGCTCAGGGCACAGGGGGGGATCAGAAGCCAGGGTCAGGTTTCTGGGCACTGAGGTGCCTCCTGCCTCCTGCCATGTGTGCAGCCAGGAGAATGTAAAAATTTGCTTTTCTTTTCACCTTTTTCACACATACTTGACTGCACAAACTCAGTGTTTGCTAATTGGTGGCACAGGGTGAAACGAATCCTGTAGTGGGTTTTGCAGCTAACATTTACTAATGTCTGTTACAGATAAATGAAGAAATATCGATAAAATGAATATAAAAAAAATAAATATCAAAGATCTTTGCTGGCTTCATTAGCTTCAGAGTTTGGTGCCTTCCATGAAGGACCAAATAATCTTTCCAGCTGCCCATAGAGAACACAGAATCCCAGAATGATTTGGGTTGCAAGGAACCATAAATCTCATCCAGTCCCACCTCATCCCACCCCTTCCACTACCCCAGGTTGTTCCAATCCCCATCCAACCTTGCCTTGGACACTTCCAGGGATCCAGGGGCAGCCACATCTTCTCTGGGCAACCTGTGCCAGGGCCTCCCCACCCTCAGAGTCAAGAATTTCTTCCCAATATCTCATTTAAATCTCTCCATAGTACATCCCTGCTGTTGAAATCTCGATACAGCTACACACACACTTCCATCAGCACAGCACAATAGCAGAGTCAAACCATCACTCTTATTTTTACATACAGCCTGTGAATAGGTGTGGGTGTGTGTTAACATGTTTTGTCAGGAGGAGAAATGTTTCTCCAGAGGCCAGGGATATGTGTTGAACAGAAAAAAAGAATATTAATTTGCTGGGGTGAAGGAAGCAGCATCTTTAAAGATGTACAGAGGACCCTCTGTTCCTGTGGTTTGCTGTGTGAGTCTGTTGTGCAGGGCTTGTGGCTTCTGTTATTTGATTTTTTTTATTTATGAGGCCGAGGAAATCAGCCTGAAAGACAATTACTATTTTTAATCAATGAAAGCAAGGAGAGAAAAAGATAATCAATGGGCAAGTGCCAGCAGGGCTGTTCTTTTTTCCCCTCCTTGCCTCGGTGGATTGGCAGTGCTTTGGTGCTGTCAGATCAAAGGGTGCTGTGCTTCAGTCAGCATTACAGCCCTCAGATCTCACCTGCCTCTCCCTGGAATCAGGATTTCACTGGTGTGGGACGCTGTGTCAGCCAGGCTCTGTGAGCACAAGGGAGGGCAGTCACTCAGGGGAGGGCACAGGAGCATTTCTGAAAGCTGCTCAGCGAGGTTTGCCTGCTTTTGCTGTCATTTATGTATTTAAAATAGGAAATAAGTTCTCCCAGCTTGTTGATGTGCTTTCCTTCCCCGCTTCCTTGGCTCCAGCTGTCAATTCCTGCAGCATTAACAACGGGGGCTGTGAGCAGGACTGTGTTCAGCTCAGCGAGGACCACTACAAGTGCCAGTGCCAGCCAGGCTACCAGCTGAAGGCAGATGCCAAATCCTGTCAAGGTGAGTCCTGTGAAAACACACAGTAAAGGCAATTTAACGACCCCAGGATGGTGTTTTGGGTCACTGTGTTCATTCCTATTTCCCCCTGCGTGCCAAAAGCAGCTTTGGGAATTGCTTATTGACAGGATTTTAAAATAACACATGTTTAAGGTGTGAAGTTCACTTTGAATCTCAGCTTTGAACAAGATTTTGGCCTCCTAGATCCCTGGCTGCTCCTTGCACAATGATGGTGATGACATAGGTTAGGAACTTAATCGTGATTTAATTCTAACATTTTATTGCTCATCAAGTTGTACATAGAGTTGGCCTGCATTACATGTTTTATTCTACAAAAAGTCTTCTCTTTATCTCCTTTTGGCTTATCACAGGCTGATTCATTCATCCTGCCCCTCAGGTTTCTAAGCACTCTCTCAAGCAGAACAGCAATGCTACCTTTGGGTTTGATTGTTGCTTTTCTTTTCTTGTATATCTTAACATATTCATCAGATTTGAAGGCAACCCCCCCATTCCCCAACACAAGCACACACACACACACACACCCTTGAACATGCCAGAGAAAGATAAGGCCAAATTTATGGATTTATTGAGCTGAAATTCCTGTCACAAAACCGTTTCCATATGGCTCCTCTTCTGCTCGGAGATTTTACACGCTGTGGATGAAGTGTAAGTAAATCCTGCTGTTCAGATGGCTCCCAGCTCCTGCTGGGTGCAGAGAACCCTTCCCCTTCGGTTTGGGCCCCTCAAATCCTGCCCTCAGTGGGGGCTGCACCCCAGGGAGCACCCACAGCCTGCTGGCCTCTCTGTCTCTCATGGGGTGGCCACATTTTTTCCCTGAGATTATCAGAAAGAGTCAGGAAAGAGGAGCTTTGGGGAGAAGGAGGCGTCAGAGAGCTTCCTCTGCTGTTCTCCATCCCTTTTCCAAACATCTTGAGATGTGTTTGGCCAGCTGGCTGTGCAGAGCCTGCACGGGGCTTTGGGGTGGGTTTTATGGAGCGGTGGGACCGTGCTTGGGTCAGAGGGGTCTGAGTGGTGCCAGGTGGGGTGGGAGTTCTCCTGGAGTGCTCACGGCACAGTTCAAGCTCCCATGGACCACTTCCATGCTCTGTCTCAGCTGGGACCCCCTAAAAGGGGAGGTTTTGCCACCACTGTTCACCCCCTCATGTGGTGGGGCTGAAGAGAGTCACCCACTCACCAAAGGCAGTGGTTTGTCACCAGCCTGTAGTTATTGACCTCTGCAGAGGGGCAGGGCCAGCCTTTTCTGCAGGTGGGCACCCATTACCTGGTTACCCCAGGGTGTTTGAACCAAAATAAATAAGTGCAGCCCTCCCCAGGAGAGCAGTTGTGCCTGGGCAAAGGAGGATGTGCCTTTTGAGCAGAGCTCAGTTTGCAAAATGAAGGCTGAGTAGGATGCTTTCCCCCAGAAATACCAGAGTGAATGAATTCCTGGGAGAGAAAAGTGCTAGGTAAGGCCATGGACAAGAGTTTTACAGGAACAAATGAGGGTGAGGTGGTCATGAATGCATTTGGGTTGTCAGTTCAGAGATATTTTAAGTAGAAGAGGTGGGAGGAGGTGAGGCTGGATGTTTTTTTTATTTTCCAACCAAAGCTTGGCTGCTGGAGTCATGGTTTGGATGGAGAAACCACAGTGTCATGAGAGTTTGCCACAGCAGGTGTAGGTGCTGTGCAGGTGTGCATTCATCCCTGTGGACTCCTTGGGAGTTAATACTGCACCCACAGCCCTCAAAGCCTTGGAGAAACACTCAAGCCTGGCAGTTTTGCTCTTTACCACTTTATATTTTCTCCAGTGTGAAGTCATGGTTGCTGTGAACAAGAAAGTTTATTTGATAAAGCCCAAACCTCTTTTCTTTAGGCGCTCTAGAGGTTGTGGCAGACAGGACTGGAGACCCTGATGTTTACAGCCTTGTCTGCCCCATCCCTGGCAGTGTCCAAGGCCAGGCTGGATCAGGCTTGGAGCAATGTGGGACAGTGAAAGGAGTCCCTGCCCATGGCAGAGGGTGGAGCTGGATGAGCTTTAAGGTCTCTTCCAACCCAAACCGTTTTGGGATTCTGTGTCCTGAGGCACCTGGGAAATGAAATCATGCCAGTAAATTTTTCACCATAGTATTTAACAGCTTGGAGTAAAGCTTTGTGGGATGGAGTCTGTTATCTACTAAAGTTATTAAATGAACTAGTAAGAGGCAAATGTGTGAAAAAAGAACGCTAATGAGTTATTTTTGGCTTTTCCTGAAACCTGCTTCTAACAGGAACATATCACTGGAAAGCAAGTCAATCACTGATTGCCTTATGTCCTGAAGATCTTTCCTTTGCAAACTTACCTCATCCAAGGACTTCCAAGGCTGCTACCTTTATTTGAATTACTATGTTTTACTAACATCCACCATGTAATTTGTTGTTTGCCTGTTGTCATGTCACAGAGCATTACAAGCTTTACTCCGCGCTGTAATCATCCTCAAATTAAAGCCTTAGCTGCTCTGAAAACCTTCATAATATGCAGGTTTAACAGATGCTGTTTGATAGTGATTTCATTTAATTTACCCAAATAGAAAAGGAATTGGCAAATAACTCAATATTTCATATCAGCAAGGAGTGAGTTCTTGCTTGGAGCTAAATCCTTTGTAGACCGCAAATTGTCGAGCTGCAGAGCCAAGTTGTCAGCCTTGGAAGTGTCATGCACGATGAAGTGCTGCTGTTCCTTGGAAACCTATTTGCAACCTATCGTGTCAGAAGTCCAATTTCAGTTCTACATCCCTAACCGTGCTTTTATTTTATTTTTTTTAGTGTTTGGTTTTGTTTTTTTTTTTAATACTGTCAAGTCAAACTCAGCCCTGCAGACTGGAACGGTTTGTGTGTTGTGTGTTCCCGAGATAGCAGGAGGTGACATGAGGCAGTTTGAGGATGTTCTGTGGCTGCTTCCTCCTTTACCAAATGGTGGCACAAAATACCACTTGGCTGCACAGAAAAGGGACCAAAAAATGCCCTACCCCATATTTAAATCCACATGAAGTAGAAGATTTTCTCTCCTGTTCCCTCCTCCTGTGTAGCCAGTGGAAGAGCAAAGCAGCCAGGTCAGAGCAAAACTCCTTCAGCCCTTCCCAGGGTTCCTCCAGTGTTGTAGAACTGATGGTGACTTTCCTCTAGGGCTCTGAGAGAAGTTAGCTTGTACAGAGCAGGGCAAGTGAAAAATATTGGTCATCTGTCTCAAATCAGACAGTAATTAGTGAAATGCTCAAGCTGAATCAGAGCAGGAATTGTAGGGAAACAAGTATAACTTTTAGAAATTTTATTCAAAGCTAAACAGAGCTGTAGAGGACACATTTTCGAGGTGCCCCCCTCCAAATTTACCTGTGAAATGTTCTTCACCAGAATTTTGGTGTAATGAGCGCTCCAAAGCAAAACCTCAGCCTGGTGCAGAGTGTCAGGTCTTAGCCCAAGTCAGACCTGTCTGAACAGTCGTGGTGGGTCTGTTTTGGGTTGTGCCAAGTCTCTATTTGGGCAGCATGCTTCCAGCAGGCACATGTCCCAGAAATAAACCCATTCAATGCAATGAAATCTTGGAGATGGAGGCTTCTGTAGGCACTTCATAAAAGTTTTTCTGAGTACTTGCCACTTAGGGCAGCTTATCCTTGAAAAGGTATGTTATTGTTCAAGAAGAGGAAAAAGCCTTGATGTACAACATGAATGGCATATGTTTATAGACTGAAAGATGTCTTTGGGGGCTCTTGAGTGTTTATTTCCTCTCAAGCCTTTTAAATATTCATTGTTTCGTGGTGAACTCCATCATTGTGTGTGTTTATGGATTCACACATACTGGAGTGCTAATTGCTGTTGTTTAGAGAACTCTTGAAATCTGTTCAGGTACAGCAAAATAACAATAAAATGTACTTTTCTGTCCTACTTCCAATGTAATACAAGCTCGGTTTCCTGCTGTTTTAAGCCTTGTTGCTGCTCTGTGAAAAATGTTGTCCAGCAACAAAAAGCATCCAGAAAAACAGCAGCTTTACTCACCAGATGCTGTCACATTTTTCCCCAGTCTAATCTCTTACAGCTACTTCGTCATTAGTTGTAACAATGGCAGGTAAGACCATTTTCAGGCAAAAAGTGACCTTTCAGTTGACAGTGTGCTCTAATTGGTTTCAGTGATAGACCCCTGCACAAGTGGGAATGGAGGATGCTCACAAATCTGTCAGAATGAGAGAGGAATTGCAAAATGCGAGTGTCATCCAGGGCATTCTCTTGCTGCAGACAAAAAGTCCTGTTTAGGTAAGAAACTCTGGGCTCTTTATTGTGAAGAACGTTATTAATCAGTGCTCTGCCTTACTGAGCTGTGAGTGGAAAGGAATATATTAGACAAATATATGTGTGCATTTTGAAACAGCCTTTCTCTCTGTGATACTCACATCAGCCCATAGTCTTGAAGGACTTTTATAGTGATGAAAATTTCTCTGTGATCTCCTAAGTCATGCTTTCTAGCAACTGGATTTGTGAATGCTGTAGTGTTATTCTTGTAGGGTGCCTTTAAAATTATGTCCCAGATACAGCTCCTGGAAAATTGGTTCAAGTAAAACTCTGAACCAGGTCACTGAAAACCTATTTAGAATTCAAAGGGCTTTTTAGCTGGAGAACTGTTTCCATATTAATGGAGAAACTACTGTGAAGGAAGAAATCATGATGTGTAAGATTTCCAAAGAGAGGAGCTTAAAAAGTTGAATTCTGAAGTCCTGTGTTTAGTCTGGGGTTGTCAAAAGAATCTGTAGCATTCTCGACCTGAAATTTGGGGGAACTAGAGATCAAAATACCTGCTTTTCTCTTTCAGTGAAACTCTTGGAAGATAGTTTAGCAGTTTTGTGAAATAAAAAGTATTTGTAGATTTAATGGTGCAGAGATTCTTAACAGCCAAGTCAGGATCAGGGTGTGTGTATATATATATATTTATATATATAAATTATATATTTATAAATTATATATTTACTATATAATTAGTGTGTATATATATACACACTAATTTTGCCCTCCTCTTTTGAAAACTTGGCCGAAATCTTGCCAATATGTAAATTATTGTCTCAGATAAAGGGTGCTGGATGCCTTTCAAAATATTTACTTCCTACCCTGAGTATTTTACTCAGTTGCCTATAAGCCCTTCTGTGAGTAGAATGGCACATCTTAGTGATTCACTTTTACTGGAATTACTCATAAGTAATTACTGAAAATAAAAACTGTTTTCAAGTAATGTACTGATAATGAGTGCATGGAAACAACAGTGGGTTTAGCAGTAGGGTCAGCCTGTTGTTTGTTTTATCTCAGATACACACTGACATTTCTGTTGATTTATGTATAAACTGAATCACTGAGTTAACTTGCAGTGTTATATATTGGAACAAATTTTCTCCCCAGCCTCATGGCAAGAATCTTTTGAATCATTAAGCAGTGTGTCTTACCATGGATATACAATTATTGGTTTTTTCTCCTAGAAGTTACTCAATGCCTTTTGCAAAATTCAAGCTGTTGTTTGACTCTCTGGAAACTGAGCTGGAAGGAGACAGAGGGCAGCTGAAGTGTCATACTTCAGCTATTACTTCTAGAACAGGAAGAAACCTGTGCAGGATGGTGTCTGTGGTTCAACTTTTAATTTTTTCTATTTAAAAAGAAGAAGAGAAAAGAATATTTACAGCCTTGGCCAGCGCAGCGTACTCGCAAACTGACAATTAGAGAAAAAGGAGGAATAACCCATTTTATTCTAAGCAGCAGCTGCTCCCATGGCTGCTTCAGAGAAGCTGTCATTTGTCCTGAAATTTTCATGAGCCAATGTGTGGTGTTTGCACTGCCTGGGGCCTCTCTTTGCAAGGAGCCTGATTGCATCCATCAAGCTCCTTGTGCTCAAGTGCAGGGGCCACGAGCACAGCACTGGGCACAGCACGTGTGGAGGGACAAAACTGTTAGAAAGTGTGGTTTGCTGGGATAAAAAGTGAAGAGCTGCACATTAGATTGCTCCCTGCCAGCATTGGTGCAATAAATAATCTGTATTTTGCCAGAAAGATGTCAGAATGGGAAGGACTAGGAGATGCATCAGGGGTTTGCCATGTATGATACCAGTCTTTGCATAGAGGTCAGTGTTCTGTGCAGCTGTATTTAGTGTAAATTTTTGTGGGTTTGTTTTTTTTAAACTAATTAAAAGTTTTAACTAACTCCTTAAATGTTCCACTGAGATTTTAGGAAGATCGACACTTTTGGGGACATTTAACTCCAAAATACAGACCAGCAAGTGTGAAGCTGAGAAGCAGCCTGCTTGGCAGAGGACTGGGGGAAGAGCAGCCTCCCCACCAAAGGCTTAGCAGCTTTTCCTTTCCTCACAGGGCTGCTGGAGCTGCTGTGGTTGCAGCAGGTGCCTCCCTGCTGTAAAGCAGCTGCAGGATTCAGGGATGATCTGTCTCCATCATCCCTGCTGAAACCCAACCACCACTTAATCCAGATCATTTGACATGCAGAGAATAATCAGCTATTTCCTGTTCCATTAATTTAACTATAATGGCTTGGAGGACATGGTGATAATTTCAGAGTTTTGGAAGTTTCTTCTGAGTTCTTCACACGAGGTCTTCTTTTGCCATTGCTCTTTTTACAGGAATAATAAATAAGGTGCTTTGGCTGGTAACTGCAAATATAGTGTTTGATACTGTAAATGTTCACACTGAGAAGTTCAAGGTCAATGGTGCTCAGAAAAAGATTGTTCTGGAGAATAATGTGAGTATAATGTTCCCAGGCTCACTGGGTGCTGTCCTTTGTAGGCTGACCCCAGGATAATCCTCCCAGCAGATATTTGGAAACGCAGCCACGTCCACATAGAGCAGCATTATCTTTTCATTTCAGTGTCCAGCTGAACGACTTTCTGTGTGCTTGCAGACGTGGATGAGTGTGCAGAGGGCAGGGCCAGGTGTGCCCATCGCTGTGTGAACACCCCGGGCTCCTTCAGCTGTGCCTGCAGCCCCGGCTTCGAGCTGGGCGCGGACGGGCGGCGCTGCTACCGTAAGTGACCCTGCCCAGCCCTGCTCCTCTTCCTCTCCTCTCTGCTCCCTGCCAGGCCTCACTTCTGATTCTTTGGGATCACCATCCCCAGCAGAGTAAATGTATGCAAAAGATCAAGCTTAATACTGTTTTATTCCTCTGCTGCTGCTGCTGGGTTTGCAGGGTGACGCGTTCCTAAGCCTGTGTTCACAGACCTTAATTACTACCTTTCAAAGAGCAAATAGCCCTGTTGGTTTATCTTCAGAGTCTGGTGAATTCTGCTGCAGAGCCACCAGAATGCTGCTGTTCTGTGAAATGTATTCTTTCCTGCCCTCCTCCTCCCAGCTTTCTTACAGACCTGATGCAAGAGAAAACCAACACGATGTTCTGCTCTTGTCTTTACCTGTCTGGGTTTGCTTATGTTTCTCCTGAGATTACTGACACTGTTAAGAGGATGCTTAAAAAAAAAAAAAAAGCCAACAAAAAAAGAAAGATTTGGGATGAAAAAATAGTTGAACAACTCCAACTTCCCAAGCTAAAGCGAGCCCTGTTGTCTTTCCTCACATGCTTGCCTCTTGCCAGCGGGGTTTCTTAATCAACACAGCTTTTCTGGAGAGGGGGACTGACTCCCAGTGTTGTTAGCTGATAGGTGATCCCTGGCCTGCCCTTGAGGGCAAATTTAGATTAATAAAGGAGGTGATGTGGAAGAGTTGGGGTTATTATGGACCTAACATAAGCTCCCTGGAATGCAGACAAAAGCATGACCTGTTTTAGCAAAGAGGTGGGCAAAGATCATTCAATCTAATAATACTGTGCAAGAGCTTTCAGCAGAGCTTCCTTAGGAAAATATGCTGCATGCCAGAGAATGAGTGCTTTATTTAAGAATGTGTGTGTAAGAAATAGTTATTAAGAATGAAATCCAGTTTCAAGGCATTAACATACATTAAAAACAAAACCCAATTATGTGAGAGACATCCTGGAGAGTTATTTCATAGGTGATGGGGAACTGTGAGTGGTGCAATGGCAGAGGAAATGTGATTAATATATAGATATGAAATCTTCTGTCATAGGCATAAAAAAGAGGTTTAGACCACTTAGATTTCATTGTGCTTTTCTGATAATAATTTTTCTGGATGTTCAGCAGATCTCAGGGGATGGTGATTCTCTGTGCCTCATGTACAATATTGCAGAGCAAACAATAAAAATAAAAACATTCTGCATATATTTATGATCAGGATTATCCCAGTGTTTGAGCAATTTACAGTCTTTGTTTATTCTTTCATTTCCCCAGTGGCTGGGGAAGAGCTGGTATTTCAGTTTTACTGATGAAGAGCTGGGACAAAGTAAATGATGAAGATCGTGTATGAAATCAGATTCTGCATTTAATTGCTGGGTTTACTAAATCCCAGCTTAACACACTGGACAGGAGACCAGAGAGATTTCTTCTCCCTGGTGCAAATAATCACACTATGCATGAGATGTAGAGATATTTATTCTCTTAATTTATACCCTCTTCCAGCTGGAATTACATTTCTTGTTGGCAAGCAGGTTGCTCCCAGGGGTGGGACCAGAGCCCAGCAGCACAGATGTGTCTGGGGAAATTCTGTGCCAGATCTGATGACCACCACTCTGATCTGGGCTTTTTCTGGAAGTACAGTGGCTCCTTTAGGAAGGGTGTTTCTCAGTTTCCCTACATAGTAGGAGAAATTATTTCCTCTCTAAATAGCTCTGTAACAAAAGCTGGCTAATCCTTCATGAAAATCTTTATAACTGACCCTATGGTTTCTTTGCATCCTGGAGAAATCATCTGATGAAGGAGCTGGGTGGGAATGAGGTGGCCAGGTATTCCCTTTTTCATGTGAGGGTTCCCACTGGAATGGCCAGGATGTTCTGAGGGCTGTCCAGTGCAGCCTCCTGAGGAGGGCATGGAAATCTGTCAGGCAAAGGGGGCTGGCAGTGGCACTGCACCACCCTGTCTTAGCTGTAGGAGACAAAGCCTCAGCTGCTGTGTCCCCCTGGAAGGGACATCCAAGAACCAAAACCTGGAGGTTGTTTTGCATTGTGGTTGGGTGTCCATTTCAGCAGCAGGACTCTGCTGAGGATGTTTTAGAACCCAGCTCTTTGCCATTCCCATGCAAAACTCAAAGCTGCTCTTCGGGAAGAGCATCAGGATGTGTTGGGGGCATCACTTGGGCGCTCCTCAGATGCTTCTGCTCCACCTTTGGGGCAAAGCATAAACCTGAGGAAAGCTGGGAAGGCTCCTGCAGCAGGTGGCTGCTGAACACTGAACCAGCCTCACATGGCTGAATTTGAGAGCATCCACTGTTGTGACACAAACACCTGGAGCTCAGTGACTCCAAAGGCTGCTCTTCTGGGGAGGGGCTGTGAGCTGATTCCGCTCACAGCTACAGCACTCGTGGCTGCCGTTTTACATCCTTCGGGCTTGCTTTTTAACACCCTTCTGATTTATTTCCCTGCCAGGCATCGAGATGGAAATCGTGGACAGCTGCCGGGACGGGAACGGCGGCTGCGAGCACGGCTGCGAGCACACGGCAGCGGGACCGCGCTGCTCCTGCCCCCGCGGCCACCGCCTGGCCGGGGACGGCAAAACCTGCACAGGTAACCTGAAATGGGAGCAAAACCTGCACAGGTAACCCGAGATGGAGGCAAAACCTGCACAGGTAACCCGAGATGGGAGCAAAACCTGCACAGGTAACAAAACCTGCACAGGTAACCCGAGCTGGGAGCAAACCTGCACAGGTAACCCGAGATGGAGGCAAAACCTGCACAGGTAACCCGAGATGGGAGCAAAACCTGCACAGGTAACACGAGATGGGAGCAAAACCTGCATAAGTAACCTGAGCTGGGGGAAAAACCTGCACAGGTAACCCGAGATGGGAGCAAAACCTGCCCAGGTAACCCGAGCTGGGGTCAGGGAGCAGGTGTGAAGGGCCCGGGGTAAAGATGCGGGTGTTACAGTGGTGGGTGCTGCTGCCCATCTCTTGTCCCCAGCAAGCCTCTCCTGTCGAAAGGGCTGAGTGAACATTCAGGCAATGCAGTCAAATCTCCACTCAACTCTCACCGCAGCTTGCTCAGCCATAGAGGCAAGAAAGGCTCTTTTGCAAGGGTTTATTCCAGCAGGGTAACAGGACAAAGGACAAACCCGGGGAAAGAGGAAAAGCCCATGGAGCAGGCAGTTTATAAAGGGGAAGGGGTGGGCAGAGGGGCCTGGACTCCAGGGGTAGGGGGTGGCCACCAGGGGTACCAAGCAGTGATAGGGGAAGGAGAAACCCGAGGAAGCTGTGACACCAAGTCCATGGGGAGACTGTTTTTCCCTTTGGGAGGGATGACTCCATGGTGAGGAGGGTTGGTTTCCAGGGTTGAGGGCTTGGGGATTGACCAAGGGGGGAGAATTCATGGGATGCTACGCTGGGAGCCTGCAGGAGAGCTGTCGCTCCGGGAAAGCTGTGCCTTCCCTCCTCCTGCAGGTGTTGATTAACAACATCCTGGCAGTGCTGCTGCAGCGTGCCTGGCCCTGGGAGCGGGCTGGGATGGGTCCCCAGGGAGGGCAGGGAGAGGCAATGATAAAACAACAACTAAGTAAACTATTTAGTGCAATATGACACTGCATCACCTGCTGCCATGGTGTGTCTCACCGTGGGCAGCCCAAGCATCACAGAGCTGACTTTGTTTGCCTTCCCCTCTCAGCTGGTGGCTGGGAGCAGCAGCACAAGTGCTCCCAAGTGCTTCTTGCACAAACTGCACTTGGTGCTCCAGAGCCTGCTGTGTTTCCATCAGATTTGCTCAGTGATGAGGTTGTACTGCTGCCTGTGAGAAGTCTCACTTTGTTGCTTTCACCTCCTGAGTTATTTTGGGTTTATTTTGAGAGACAAGCTTAAAAATTCATTCATGTTTTAAGCAATTCTACTATGAGATTCTTTTTGTGTGTGTGTTTGTTTTGTGTTTTTGTTTTGTTTATGGCTTTTGTCATGCAAAATGTATCTCATTCTGCTTTGGGCTTGCTGTCACTATGCCATTACAATTTTTAAGAATAGCCAGGAGGAGAGGGGGAATGGAAAAAGGAACAGGCACCACAAAGCAGTGTAGGGAGATACGAGATCATGAGAAGAGGTAGAGAGTGGGAGCACTGATGAGTGTGAGAGGCATTACAGACAAAAGGAGTCTTGCAAGGAAAAAAAGCCAAGTGCAAGAGAGAGGAGGAGCAGGGGAGGAGGGAAGCACTGAGGCCTGCAAGGGCGGGTGATGATGGAGCTTAAAAAGCAAAAACAGAAAAAGTTTGGGAGGCAGATTTGGAGCCAGAGCCTCACAGGGGTGGGTGGGTTGCACAGTCTTGTCTGTAGAACTGACAGGAGGCAAAGCAGCCTCCTGCCCACACCCCAGCTCAGTGACCTGCTGCTGGGGAGTTCAGAGGGAAGCAGATACTCCAGACACAGCAAGGGAAGGGGGAAAACACAGAGGAGGGCTAAAGACATGAAAAGTTGCTCTTAACAGCAAAAATCTCCTTTTTGTGGGATGCAGATTTTGCATTCCTGCACAAACAAGGGGCTGTTGCTGGAGCCCAGAGCGAGGCGTCACCTGATGTACTGCAGAGGAGCTCAGCTTGTGACATTTCTGGAAAACACTGCCTTCAAATAACCTGCATTAATCATTTTCACACTGACCTCCTCACCTCGATTGATTAATTACATTTTCTTTCTCCTGTCTGTGTTTCCTCATAAAGTTGGTGCTCCTTCCAAGGTTAATTGAGACACTGACCTTTCCCATCTGCAGCTGCTCAGCCAGGCCACGTTCAGAAGCATTTTGCAGACTCAGCATTGACAAGGTGGCCCTTGGATGGCCACTGACCTGCTCAGCAGCCTGACAGCAGCCAGGAGCCTGCAGTGCACAGATAACAGCTCAGCTCTCCTATCTAATCACCACAACAGTGGTGTCAATGATACCAATTTCTGAGCGGGCACAGAGCAGGAGGAGGCAACAGGAAATCAGTTTCCAGAAACTACAGATGAACCTTCCAGGCTGCTGCTGCTGTCCAGCAAGGGCCTGGTTGGATCAGAGCATTGGTAGTTTGCATTGAGTAAGGCTGAATGTAAAGAAGTCTAAATGGTCAAATGTAGGTTACTGTTAATCAGAATGATTTTGAGGGCTAGTGGGTCCTTGCTGTTGTCTCTTTTCATAGAACCATAGAATATTCTGAGTTGGAAGGGACACACAAGGATCATTGAGTCCCATCCCTGTCCCTGCACAGACACCCCAACAATCCCACCCTGTACATCCCTGGGAGTGTTGTCCAAACCCTCCTGGAGCTCTGGCAGCCTCGGGGCTCTGCCCATTCCCTGGGGAGCCTGGGCTGTGCCCAGCACCCTCTAGGGGAAGAACCTTTTCTGATAGCCAACCTAAAACTCCCTGACACAGCTCCAGCCATCCCCTTGGGTCCTGTCCTTGATCACCAGCAAGACCAGCTGGTGTTTTGTAAATTCCCTCATGGCAGCTCAGACTTGGAGAGGAGATGCCTCTCCCAGGCCATGGAGGGTCTTGGCTGCTATGGGGGAAGGTAGAAGGCAGTGGCTGTCAGGATTCAGGATTCAGACAGGGGGAAGGTAGAAGGCAGTGGCTGTCAGGATTCAGTGTTTATGTGCTTGAAGGAAGGTGCAAAGCAGCGAGTGCTGCAGCACAAAAGCTCCCGGCAGAGCTGTGGCAGCAGCTGGGGGTGTCTCAAGGGCTGAACGTGCTGCCCTTTCCTTGCAGATGTGGACGAGTGTGAGACTGGAGAGTCCTGCTGCTCCCAGTTCTGCATCAACTACGCAGGAGGCTACGAGTGCGCCTGCAAGGCGGGGTTCCAGCTCAGCGCCGACGGCTGCTCCTGCGACGGTGAGCTCTGAGCCGGGCCGGGATGGGCTGGGCCGGGCTGGGATGGGCCGGGCCAGGATGGCCTGGGATGGGATGGGCCTGGCCTGGCCTGGGTTGGGCCGGGCTGGGCCGGGCCGGGATGGGCCAGGCCGGGATGGCCTGGGATGGGATGGCCTGGGCTGGGCCGGGCTGGGCAAGGCTGGGCTGGGCTGCAAGGCACCTAAAGGTCGCCTCATTCCACCCCTGCTGTGGGCAGGGACACCTCCCACTAGACCAGGCTGTAGTGGATATTTTGGCCCCCGACAAAGGGAGGGAAATAGGGCATCTGACTCCATCTTATCAGACGGCTAATTAATTACTTTATTATTCTATATTATATTACATTACATCTAAACTGAATCTGCCAAGCACTCCACTGCATTGAGTATCGTGACTGTCCCCCTACAGTCCCGACACACACACACACCTGGCCTGACAGACCAAGGAAACAAAACACCATCACTTTGGGTAAACAATCTCCATATTGCATTCTGCTTTGGCACAAAAACAGGCACGGCAAATAAGATAAGAATTGTTTTTTCTTTCTCTGAGGTTCAGAGAATGTGAAACCCAGAAATATTCTTGGGAAGAATTGTGCCTTGCTTTTCTCTGTGAAGAAAAATGTGGCAACACCAGGCTGCTCCAAGCCCTGTCCAACCTGAGCTGGAACACATCCAGGGATGTGGCAGCCACAGTTTCTCAGGGCCTCACCACCCTCACAGGGAAGAATTCCCCCTAATATCCAGTCTAAACCTTCCCTCTGTTAGTCTAAAGCCATTCCCACTTGTCCTGCATCATTCCATGCCCTTGTCAAAACTCTTTTGGTACCAGTGGCTCGGTCTAACTAATCACAGCCCAAGGTAGAAGAAATGCTGTCAAAGCCCTTTGCAGGGCTTTGTGGGCACTGCCCTAATGAGAGTCACTGACCCTATGCCAGCTTTGCTGGTGAGGTTTTACAAATGTGTAATTTCCTCTTTGTGAGGATGGAGTACAGGAATAACCCAGCACCAAAGCGGGGATGTGGGAGAGGAGCCAGCAGAGAGAAACTTTCCCTCCTCTCTCCATGGACACTGTATATGGATGTGTGTTAAAACACTCCTTCCAAAAAAAAAGAGCCCTCAAAATAACTGGAGGATTAACTGAGCTTAACAGCTAAAAGCATCTGTTTTCACTCGAGACAAAAACATCAGTGAAATAATCTGCTCCTTGTAGCCCTGAAATGTTTTCATACCTCCAATACCAGAGAGAAACGGAGAGCCCCAAAACACATAAGAAAAATTGTGTTTTCTTATGTATAGAATAATTTGTCAGATGCAGCTGGGCACAGCATGTGCTCTCCGAGCAGAAGTACTTGTTCCTATTCACCATTTATATCTGGATTTTCTAGATGTGGATGAATGTCATCTGGATAATGGCAACTGTGACCATTTCTGTGTGAATTCCCTGGGGTCCTACGAGTGTGCCTGTAAGGAGGGTTACAGGCTTGGGGACAGCAGATGGGCCTGCGTGGGTGAGTTCTTCTCAAAACTTGTGGGCCATTAAGCACTTCCCACTGATTTAAAAAGTGATTTTTGGAGCAGGGATTTTCACAGATCCTGGGATTTTGGGAGCCCAACTTGAGCCATCTCTAAACGTGGCCAGGGTAGGGCTACGTGCAGTGTGTGGATCCAAGTTCATCCTCCAGTAATGGCTTTTGCCAAAGATTAATGGCAGATGAACACTTAAATCCCCTGGACACGTTTGAAAACCCAAAGCTCCTGGTTTAGAAATTAATACTATTTTGACACTTTTCTTGCACTATTTGATGAAGTTTAACATCCTGTGGGAAAAAAAAAGGTAGCCAGAGTCTTCTTTGATCAACCATGGCAAGTTTTCCGTTAGTCAGTGACGATATTCTGGATTTCTGCCAGTGTAACCAGTCCAGAGTTTAGCAGAGCAACTCAGCTTTATAACCAAGTTTAGCAACTGCTAAACCTTAAGCCAGAGTTTGATATTCTAACCAACACCAAAAAGAAAGCCAACTGATTTCCCGTCATTTTAAGGCCCAGGTTTTAATGTTTCTGAAAATAAATTGCACAGCCAGTCTCACTTTCTATTTGTCATCTCCAAAACGAGCAAGAGTAATGACCTTCATTAGCTAAAAATAATCTCAAACTTCAAATGAGGAAAATGAATCTCCTCATTTAATTTTGATTCTCCAGGAGCAGATTTTTTTTCCAGAAGAAGGAAAAGGGAAAGATGGGGCGGGGAGGGCATCTCCCCTTTTCTGTCTATTTTCTTTTCTGGATAGCAGAAACTCTGTAAGTACAGACGAGAAATTGCCTGCGCTGGGACTACTGGGCAGAGGTGTTAGTTGAATATCTAAATGCATCATAATAGTAAGAAAAGATGTAGATGAGAGGCGGTGGGGGCAGGCTGGGGTGCTGATGGCTGTGTTTGTCCAGCCCTAGGTGTGGAGGAGGCGGATGCAGAGGAGGCAGCAGGGCTGGCTGGTGTCCCGGGGCTGCAGTTCCGAGGGCCCCCCCAGCTGCTCCACCTCGCCCTCGGGGCCCTGGCTGAGGATGGAGACCCCCGAGGAGAGCTCACCCTGGTGCACAGGGTCGGTGAGTGACCAGCAGGGCTCTGAGCCAGCACTGCAACCTGGGGGGATTGTCCTGGGAGAGGATTTGGGGCTGGGCTGGCCGGGCTCAGCGTCAGGAAGAGGAATGAGCATTAATCCTGCATCCTGCCTGTCTCCATGTTCCATCCCAGATGGGCCATGTTTGAGGAGCCAGGAGGCGCCTGGATGCTTTGGGAGGGAGGCAGGGGAGGAGTGAACAGCACAGGCTCCTTGGAAAGCAGGGGGTCTGCACAGAGCCCAGGGGCAGCAGCCACAGAGAGCTTGTCATGCCAGGCCTGAGAGGATGGCATGGCTTACTGCAGGGCACAGAATCCCTGGGGAAACATCCCTTCCTAGAGCTGGGAGCATGGGTCCCTGTTTACAAACCCTTTTATAACAACTGGAGGCTTTTTGTTTAAGATATTTGCATTTTATCTGTGTTAAAAACAACCCTCTGAAGACTCAGGTTTCCCTCGACTCTTTGGGAAAAGCACCAACACATCCACGTGTTGCTCAGCTCAAGTGGTGGCAAACAGCACAGGAGTGGGTGCAGGACAGCTTTGCACCCACCTGGGCTTTGCATGATTCAGTCTTTCCACCCAAAGGTGGAAACTTCACAATTTTAAGAGTGTTATGAGGTGAAACCCTGTGTTTGCTTTGCGCTGAGTGCTGGTGGATCACCAGGGAGGATTTCTTGTTTTTTCCTATGTGTGCCCTGTGATTTTTATATAAACTCTATAATTACCCATCTGAGGACTGTGCCCTACAGGCAAAAATCAGGAGCTGGTCTTGACTTTAATAAAAAATTACCTTATTTTTGTGAACAAAACTGTTAAGACCCTCCCAAATCACACAGCATCCAGCCGGACTCAACGACACCGATAACCAACTGGGAAACTGATAAATGAGATAACCACAGGCAAAATTATCAGGCCTGGAAACCACAATCAAATATTTATTGACCACTTTTTGCATGTTTTATTTATATTTAGCTACAGAAATTTGGGTATTATCAGTCACAGCTGAGCAGCTGCACTTTTTCTAAGGCTCGGGCTTTGCAGCATGTAGTGGTTTGTATGAAAAGGTGATGGAAAAAAGGAACTTTAAATGGTTTAGTAAGTTATTTTACCTCCTAAATAGCAATTTATTCCTTGTGTTTTCAGACCTGGTTTTGTGCTGCTATCAGTATTATAAAAAAATCTGCTTTAACAGTAAGCCAGTGCAAGTAATTAAGTATTTTCTATAGCTTGAATGACTTCTTAAGGTGGAAGCATGATGTTTTTAATGGTGGTCTGTATTCTTCTCCTGAAGTATGAATTTGTACCCTTTTCTAAGTGGCAGCACTGGGATTCTAAATGTCCCTGAAAGCTTGGGCATTTGTTCAGCTACAGAAAAGGGAACAGTTGGGTGCTCAGACCTAGTGGCCTCACACAGGAAACTGTTCGTGAAATGCAACCAGCCTGTAACTTACTGAAATAAGGCAAAATAAGCTGCCAGCTCACTTTCAGGTGCTGTTAAAAATCCCCTTCCAAAAAGCCTCCAGCCATAGCCATTAAGCCTTGAAGGCTCTAAACTGTGTGGATGAGATCTTCAATGCCGCTGAAGTATTTTACCAGACAGTCACTTTATTTTGCATGCCTGTCTCAATATTCCCAACAAAGAGAATGTGAGGGTGGCAAAGGATAAAAGGAGGGTGGGGAAGGAGAGAAAAAAAAGCATTTTCATATCGGGCTTCCTATATAAAACTCTTCATATCTGAAGTGAAGAGACATGATAAATATGTATCTTGCTTTGTTTTCTTAGAACACTCACACTGTATGGTTGAAAATACCACTGAGCTATGTTTAAGTAGCACTACATCCACTTACTGCAATAAAACAACAGGGACAGCCTAGCAAGGAGACAAGGAAAGTCCCAATAAATTCTTCCAGTTATATACAATGTTATCAAGCATTAGGTGCAAATTCACTTTTTCTGAAGGCAAAACTCTTGCTTTTAAAAAGTAGCTCAAAGTGCTCTTGGCTGGAGAATTACAGCATTTAGGGGAGCAAATTCCAGCTGAACACCCAGCTTTCCTTGCACTTAGAGTCAGAAACAGGAAGAGGGAAATTCAGGAATGCCCTTTTTGCTGTGCCATTGTGCCGAACCGGCGGTGTTCACAACCCAGCCGTAGGTAAGAGCTTGTGGAAGGGTTTTTGCCCTGCTGCTCACTCAGCCCTGTGTGTTTTTTTGCTGCCAGTGTGCCTGGGTGACACGTTTGGCCAGGACTGCAGCCTGAGGTGTGAGGATTGTCTGCACGGGGGCCGCTGCAACAGCGAGCGCAGCGGCTGCGTCTGCCCGCCCGGCCGGGCTGGTGTCATCTGCAACGAGAGTGAGTACAGGGCTGGCAGGGGCACTGATCCTCCTGCAGGGCCTCTGCAGGTGGGGAGTGGGAGGAACCTCTTGTACTTCTCATCTGTGAGGCCCCTGAAGGAGCACATCTGTCTCATAATCAAATTTGTTGTGCTGGGGCACGGTAAACAGGAGCTGTAAATGATGCTGCAGTGCACAGGGGTCCCTGCAGTCCAGTGGAAGTCAGGACAGAATCATCCCTGTCCTGAGTGTTTGGTTGTTGTTCATTCCTATTTGCTCTGCTTCTAAAAGCTGATGAAGTTTGCTGGCCATGCTTTGTTCCACAACCTGCCTTGGTGACTCCAGAAGTCTGCCCCAGAAGTTGGTGTGACAGCCTGGGTGGACACGTATGCTAAAATTGAGTTTTTCCGTTGTAGCACCATAAGATATTCCATTTTAAATTTTTTTCTTATGTTTTCCGTTTCTTTTTCCTCATCATTCTTGTTATTATTAGCATCACTTTCTTGGAGCAGTTAATTTTTCACATTGGAAATGGTATTTTTCAGAATTCTGTTGCCAAGTCAGTGCCCTTTATAACAGGTTTTCACTCTTCTTGCTCCTGTTTCCTGGCAGAAGATCTTTCTGATTCAGAAGTATGTGTCAAAACCCATAGGAAAGAGAGTGGTGATTTCTTGATGTGCTGTTCTTCATCTGCAGTTTGGCAAAACTTGTCTGCTGCTTGTCTGAGACATCATACAGCAGATTTCCTCTTTGAGATGGGTCCCTCCATTTCGTGGTATGTGACATGATGGCCCATCATTCTCAGAAAGTCTTTGCTGTCACTGGTGAGACAAAAAGTCGATGAAAATTTATTACTTGACATCAGTAGACAGCACTCTTCAGGTTAATTGCCATCAAGATTGTTTAGGAGACGTCATCCCATGGACAGAAATGTAGAAAAATCAAGGAAGTGATTGAAACCAGCAGTCTGCCTGTGGTTATTTTGGGAGACTGATGGTGGGTTTGGTTTGTAAACTCTGGGGGCAGCTAAGAGAGTAGGAATGGGGAGGATTAAAAGGATAATTTCCAGTCTGTCTACGACAGTTCAAGCTATCAAGTGAGGACATTCTTACTTCTGTACCTGGTGTGCTGGTACTTCAGGAGAGATTATAAAAATTTCAAGGCAGTATCCAAATTCTTTAGTTCATTTCATAAATAATAAAATTTATGATGTATATTTGCACTAGACATCCATGCATGTAGTCTAATGGAATTCACCTCTGGAATTTAAAGAACTTTAATAGGACTGTGTTATTGAGCTAAACCTGTTGTCTGATGAAGTCAGCAGGGACAGTGACAAATACAATATCTAATCTGTATTAATTACTCATGTGTGATTGCTTTCACTCTTTTCTCTTGCATTTTTTAATATGCAGCACAATTCATGGTTTTAGGGTGAGCAGGTTTAGGGTGAGCTAAAACAGTGGAGAAAACTGGAACTAAATTTCTCTAATAATGCACTAAAGAAGCCGAATGGAAATTGATGTGAAATGTCAACTTTCTTAATGTACATTGATAAAACGTCAGTGAAGTCAGATGACTCCAGCAACTGTATCCACTCAGGCAGCTCAGGCTGCAAAGAGCAGAGCAAGGCTGCATCTCACAGTTTTTTGCTGTTGTGGATCCATTGCTGCCATGATTACCTGGGGATTTTCAGAAATTTGAAAAACAAGATATTATTTTTATAATAGTGTTTGGGAGAGAAAAAAGAATGTTTAAAATATTTATCTCCAAGTATTCAAAGCTGTACTCTGATGTTTAAGCTTTGGACTTGACAGGCAATGGTTTTTGAGCCCGTGCTTTGTGGGGAGGGCAGCATGTGCTGGGGAGGGTTGGATACATGACAGTACTTCCCAAAACTTGGTTAATTCAGTGTCCTTTGAGATGTCCTAGTAAATATCAGGTGGATGTCCTTTACAGAAGAATATTACTTTATTTAGAGCCTGCTCAATTATAAGGACTCTGTCCTTGCTCATAGTTTTCACAGAATCACAGAAACAATTAGGCTGGAAAAGACCTTTGAGACTGAGTCCAACCTATGACCCGACACCGCCTTCTCAACCAGCCCATGGCACTGAGTGCCACATCCAGTTTCTTCTTAAACCCCTCCCGGGATGGTGACTCCACTACTTACCAGGGCAACCCATTCCACTGCCCAGTCACGCCCTCTGTGAGGAAATTCCTCTTGATGTCAGGCCTGAATCTCCCCTAGTGCAGCTTAAGGCTGTGTGCTCTTGCCCTGTTGCTGGCTGCCTGGGAGAGGAGATCCACCCCCACCTGGCTGCACCCTCCTCTCAGGGAGTTGTAGGGAGCAATGAGGTCTCCATGACTTTTCCAGGCTGAACACCCCAGCTCCCTCAGCTGCTCCTCACATGACTTGTGTCCCGGACCCTCCATCAACCTTTCTGCCCTTCTCAGTGCCCAAAGCCTTGTTTTGCTTCCTTTACAGCAGAGGGGAAGGGTTTCTTGCTGTGCTCACACTCCCTGCTCTCTCCACAGCCTGTCCCCCCGGGACGTTCGGCAGAGGATGCGCCGGTGCCTGCAGGTGCCAGAACGGAGGCTGGTGTGACCCTGGCACAGGACAGTGCCACTGCCCTCCCGGTGTGCTGGGCCAGCTCTGCGAGGATGGTATGGCTCCAGCTCTGCCTCAGCTCCCCACTTTTCCCCCATTGATCCTTTATTTAAAATAGTGAGCAGAACAGAGGGTGAGAAAAGCCAGTGGTGGCGAGGCTGCACAGAGCCCCAGCTTGGGTCTGGGGCTTTGACCTGTAGCCACTGATTCCTTCCTGTGTTTGTCCACTCCAAAGGTTGCCCAAAAGGTTTCTTTGGGAAGAACTGTAACAAGCCATGCAACTGTGCCAACAAGGGCCACTGCCACAGACTGTATGGAGCCTGCCTGTGTGACCCCGGGCTCTACGGCCGCTTCTGCCACCTCAGTAAGTGCCCAGCGTTTTTGGGATCTGCTCAATGTGTGCACAGTGGGACAGTCTGTAAAAGATTCCCCATAACCTAAAGGGGGCAGGCAGAAAGGAAGGAGAGTGACTTCCTGCAGAGTCAGGCAGTGCTAGGAATGGATTTACTAAAACAGTGGAGGTTTAGCTTAGATGTTAGAAAAATGTTCTTTAACAGCAAACGTTCTTTGCTGTGAGGGTGGGGAGGCCCTCGCACAGGGTGCCAAGAGAAGCTGTGGCTGCCCCTGGATCCCTGGAAGTGTCCAAGGCCAGGTTGGACAAGGCTTGGAGCAGCCTGGGACAGTGGAAGGTGTCCCTGCCCATGGCAGAGGGGTGGAACGAGATGGGCTTTATGGGACCTTCCAACCCAAACCCTTCTGTGATAAAATGATCAAGACTTTGGGTTCTGCAATAGTCTGGGTGTAGCAGGAGGACAGGACTTTTGAGATGTGCCAAGAAGCTCCAGAAGCTTCATTTATCTTTTTTATCTAGTGATTAATCTTTGCCATAAGGACTGAGTTTTACTGATGCTCAAAGGTGAGGAGGACAGGTTAACATTAGGGTTATTGCTGAGGTTGGAATCTGGTTAGAGCTGGTTGGTGACTGCTGATGATTTGGAGTGGGAGCTGGGGAGCAGGGCTGGCTGGGACAGGATGAGGATCTGACATTAGATGGAATAAAAAGAATTAAAACAAAAGCTTTGCAACATAGATGATCAAGTTTCTTTGTACTTACAGATTTTGTTTTTAAAATCTGTGCAATATCAAAAATCTTTTGTTTAGTTTTGTTTTGGGTTTTATTATGAAAACTTTTGTCTTGGAGTGCACCCAAGTTTTTTTTCATTCAGAAAATCAGCTGAGTTTGCTTTGAAATGTTTCTGGTTCTTGCATTCACCACGTATTGCTTGACATGAAATGAATGACCCAGCACAGGGATCATGTAAACTCTTCTCTTGCCCACCCACACATGAACAGGTGCTGCTGTGGAACGGGGTTGTACTGGCTGAAAGAAAAACCAAGGTTTTGCTTCTGCAGCAGTTGTGTTCTGCAGCAGTGTGCAATTTCAGCCAGCTCCTGTCTAATTACAGAGCTGATGCTTCCTTTTCTTGTGGTGCAGCCTGTCCCAGGTGGGCCTTTGGCGCGGGCTGCTCGGAGGAGTGTCAGTGTGTGAAGGAGCACACGCTGGAGTGCAGCCCCAGGGACGGCTCCTGCACCTGCCAGCCTGGATACCACGGCAAAAAGTGTCACAAAGGTACCACCCACAGCCAGGTCCCCACATCTGCTTGTGCCTTTGTCCCAGTAACTTCCCCTTCTTCCACCCATCGGCTTTGTTTGGCTGCTGCTATTCATATATGCGTATCCTACTAATGGTTTTGTGGGGTTTTAACCCTGCTAGGGTTGCAGGGGCACTGAGGGGAATACAGCTCAGGAATTGGAGGAGTTTAGCCTGGTCAAATGACAACAGAAATCCAGAACCTAAATCCTAATACAACCTTAAGTAACAAAGATGGTGTGAGTTTTCATTTCTGTGCTTTTTTGACACGGTCAGTAAATAAGTGGCAAAATCTGTGTTTTATGGCAGTGGGGTGATTTGTAAACAGGTTCAGTAATGCTGCTTTTCCTTTGGATTTGCAGCTCTTTGAATTCAACTTACTCTTTGTAGTTTTTGGGGGTAGTTCAAAGAGAATTGTATCCTGCATTCATGTTTGCATGTCTCAGTAGCCCTTTCCAGACAGCCGTGGAGTAACACAATAAAGATTCTCCCTTCAGATTTTTCTCTGGCCAGGCAGGACTGTGTTGGATTTATGGCAGTAATTCTGGTGGGTTTGGTGGAGAGAAATAATGACAATATTTAATATTTTTATCATTCTTTTTGATGGGCTGAGTTCTGACAGGGAGCATGCCTTGCCCAGCACTGGCTGTGCACCAAGGCAGAGAGCAGCAGAACTTAGACATCAAAGAAGAGAATTCCATCATGTATTTAATTGAATACATCCTCAAGTATTCTAATTGAATAAATCTTTAAGCATTCTGCCACTTTGTTTCTGGGTTACGTTTAAGCAGTAGCCTCTTTGAAATGTAAGCATTTATTAAGTATTTACACTTTGTTAGCAACACCTCTAAAATGTACATTATAATATATTCTCTCCAAGTTTCTGCCAAATTTTCTGATTTTTGTTCACTTCTCTTAACTTATCCTTTTTCTTATGCATGTTCTGTATGTGCTTCTATTTCCAGAGTGCACCCCGGGGTTTTATGGGGCTGGTTGCAAACTGAGGTGCAGCTGTCCTCCTGATGTTCTGTGTGATCCTGAGACAGGAGCCTGCAAACATCCGTGTCCAGCTGGGTTTCATGGAGAAAAATGCCATTTGTGTAGGTACTCACTGCATGTTTCCCTGGGAGATACACTTGGGATGGGAAAGCTGATTCAGGAACCTTAGGTTCAGATATAGAAGCTGCAGATAAACAGGTACATTTGTTGTTGATATGAGCTGGCAGTTCCCGACTGAAACCAGACTGATATTTGGAGCCTGGCAAATGCTGTCTCTCTTTCTCTCTCTCTCCCTGCAAAGGTCAAGGCACAAGGCTGAGGCCAATTACCCAAACTAACATTTGTCCAGGTAACAATAGCTGCTTTAAAGCTTCAGGCACAGATTTTGCAGGGCTCTGCTGCAGTTCATTTCAGACCACCATTGTTCAGACTCCACTGCTAACACTGATCACTTCTACCAGCACAGCTCAGTTTAAAATTGGTGGCTGTGGTGCCTCCTAATATCTTCAAAATGCTCCTAACCATGACTTTGGGGTTTTTTGTCCAGCTTGTCAGCCTGGCAGCTTTGGGATGGGCTGCAGGCAGAGGTGCAGCTGTGGAGGAGCCCCGTGTGATCCGAGGACAGGGCAGTGTGTTTGCCCAGCTGGGAAGACTGGTGCTACATGTGAGCAAGGTGTGTGAGGTGCTGGACCAAGGTAGGGAGTGCCTAGCTTTGTAAGATGTGATAAGAAGTAGAATTGGCTGTTTCCCAAACCAATAAAGAGACAAACTGTGGTGGAGATTGGGAGAGAGCCTTTGGTCTCTCTTTAGCTGTGTTCTTGTGTGCTGCAGTTTAATGACTGGGCTGACGGGGATATATAACAATATAATATAACAATCCAGCTCAGTTTTACTATTATTTTTAAATTCTTCAGGGTAACAGCAGAAATCTACAACTGTCCTGAAACAGAAAATGGCACTGGTTACACCTCATATGCTTTTTCTCCAGATTGCCCAGATGGCCAGTGGGGACCAGACTGCCAGAACTCCTGCGAGCCCTGTGCCAACGGGGGACAGTGCAACAGGGAAACTGGAGCCTGTGACTGTCCCCCTGGCTACACTGGGCCATCCTGCTCTGACAGTGAGTCCTTGCCTCAGCCTTCCCTAGGAAAAGAAAGTCAGATTGAAAATTCAGGTTATGGTCTGGTTTCTGCCTTCCTACTCTTTTGTGAGATAAAGAACGCTGATCTGAGATTAAGTGCCCTTCATCTCCAGGAATTCCCCAGGTTGGATTTGACATTATTTGTGGGAGGCAGATTGCAGATAAGTGCACGTGATCAGCTAAGCTGCATCCCAAATGGGTGTTATCATTAGACCTAATTTATGGCAAGCTGTACTTGGAAATACAGTGTTTAACAGCCACACCACTGGTGGTGTAATCCTGCCTGTTTGGCAAGAGGTGTGACCAGCTGGCCCACGTGGCAACATTCTTGAGTTATGTTTGCAGCAGCACTCCTTGGTGTAGATAATTTAGGATTAAATAATACTGAAGATGGGGGAGCAGTACCAGTGCTATCCCTGCAGCCAGAGACCATGGGAGCAGTTCAGGGAACAGTTCTGTGCTGCTCTTCAGCCTCTGAGTGTTAAAAGGCTGCCTGAGTGTGGCTGTTGAGCTGCACAGAGGTTCTCAGAACAGCTCTGCTTTGTGCAAGACCTTGATGGTGGCACATTTTTAATTCTTGTTATTCATAAAATGGCTTTTGAGGAAGGTTTTCCTCCTCTGAGGAAACAGCCTGATGTACAGGAGTACCCAAAAGTCACTCAGGCTATTCCCACATTCCAGGACTCAGCCCCAGACCCCCAGGGTGGGGATCCCAGGTATTTCTGTGTTGCTGTTTTGATTCCTGGATTCAGCTGAAGCCTGTTTTGGGGGGTGAGCTATGGCTGTCTGTTTGGGGAGATGGATCAGTGGCTGGACTGTGATCTGGGTGAAGTCACAGCCTGTCTCTGTTTGCAGCCTGCCCCGATGGACACTATGGCCAGGGCTGCCTGTGGCTGTGCAGCTGTGGCAGCAGCGCTCAGTGTCACCACGTCACTGGGGAGTGCTCCTGTCCCCCGGGCTGGACTGGCCACGACTGCACACACCGTAAGTCAGGGCACACGGCACCTCCTGGGGACTTGCTCTGTTTGCTCTTAGTTTATTACAGTTTTTTTAATATAGTTTTGCTAATCTTACTGCCTCTGAAATGGTGTGTTTGTGGGTTAGCACAGCCTGGGTGGTTATAATCCTTCATTATCCAGGTTCAGAGCATTGAAATAGATGGCTGATGAAGCGCAAAGTATTGATATAAGCTCTTATTTCAACACTATGGATCCCTTTGCCCAATACCATCTGTCCTGTCAGCATTTTGACTGACAGACAGTTTTGTTTTTCATTTTCAGTGCAGATTAGTTTTGAGATTAATTCTCCATTTCTCATTTTGTTTAGGGGAGATTTATTCAACAAGTGAGTGGCATGTACAGTCGTGTGTCTAAAGGTCACTTTTTAACTTGGGAATATAAATGCTGTGAAAATTTCTGTTCTCTGGAAGAGCAGAGCATCCTTCTGTTGACTTTAGCATCGCTCTCCATATTGGTGGGTGTGTGAGAGAGTAGATTTGCCCTTTTTGGATGGCACCATATAAATGTGAAGCCATCCTCTCTTTTCCTGTGACACATCTCTTCTGCTTGATTCATTGTGATGCCTCTTGCAAAAAGCCAACAGAGACAAACCTCTCTCTAAACTTGCTCTTAAACACATAAAGTCATTTAATTGGCAGTGTTGATAGCAGCAAGTTTTGCACCTGACTTCTCAGGCTCTGGACTGAAGAAAATGCTGGGAAAATCTGAAGTTTCCACCCATATGCATATTTTAAAAATCAAGCCAGTTGGTAGTGTGTAGAACGACTGAGATGGTTTTTCACAACTCCCTGGGCTGTCTGGAGAATTGAGAGACCATGATAAAGGAAAGCTTTTATTTCTATTCAGGATAAGATCTGAGAAAATTTGTTTTGCAATGGTATCTTGGTACAGCAGTTCTTCCAGCTATTGCAGACCAGGCATTAAACAGATTCCCAACTCCAGAATCAGGTTTCTGTTGCCCTAATTGGCACTTTCATCTTCATCCTTTACTCGAAAGAAAGGACATGTTGTGGTACACTGGTGTAATTGTGTCAGTTCTATGTGATTTTAGGATGAAAGCAGTAAGTTGCTTTAACAAACATTGTGAGATTCCTTTGTGTCCATGCTGCATTTCCCAGTATTTTGAGGAAAGCATGGAGGATGCTCCCAAATCTGTCTGGTTAAAACCATTAACTAATTCTGGTTATGCAGATTTTCGTTGAGTGAGTCAATAGCTGATATTTTATTTCCATGAAATTATAGATTTGTGACTGATGGGTGTGGGTTCACAGAATCACCAGGTTGGGAGAGACCTTTAGGATCATCAGGTTGAGCCCATGCCTTAACACCACCTCAACTAAACCATGGCACCGAGTGCCACATCCTATCTTGTTTTTAAACACACCCAGGGATGGTAATTCCACCACCTCCCTGGGAGGATGATTGCAGAACTTCATCACTCTGGATAAAGAGAAGAGTGATATCTTTATCACTCTCCAGCCACTTGAATGTGCCTCTTGAATCTGCTTTCTAGAGCAACCCCTCTGAAGGTTCTCTCCCAAATTTGCCCTAAACTAGGATGCACTCTTTCAGTAAAAAACTTTTTCCTAACATCTAACCTAAACTGACCTTGGCCCAGCTTATGAATGATTAATTTTATGACTACAAATAATCAGTTTTACATGGATGGATACAATACCCACCTGTGGCCAGCTGAAACAGACCAGCAAAAACAGTCTTTATTTCCACAATTTTCACCTGTGCTGTAGCTGGCAGTTCAGTCCCATAGCATTTTGTGTATACTGTGTTCTCTCACATGGAAGTGTTTTGGGGTTTTGGGGTGGTGCTGGATGTGACCCCATTTCCCTTGGCAGCCTGCAGCAGTGGCCGCTGGGGCCGGGACTGCGCCAACTCCTGCGCCTGCGACGGCGACGACGGCGGCTGCGACCCCGCCACGGGCACCTGCTCCTGCCAGCCAGGATTCACTGGGCAGCACTGCCAGCTCAGTAAGTGCCTGCCTCCCAAACCCCAACTCCCACATCCCTGGAAGTTGTGTTTTCCTGCTCGTTCCCCACAGGAACGCTCCCAGGCTGTTCCGCCCCCGCTGTGCCCCGCGCTGCGCTCTCGCGTTTCACCGGGGTTAGATGCTTTGCCTAATTGGATTTCCAGAAAAGGTATTTTCAGCCTTGTTTTGGACCCAGCAGCTATTTTTAGTATAGGATTTCTTGAGAGGGATAGGATTGATGTGTATTTGGGTTGTGGCATAAGAGTTTCCATATTGGTTTTACTTATTCAGTTTTAGGGCAGCATTTACCCTTCATAAATCTCTATTTCAGGTCAGGCATATAGAAATATTTCACATGTACATAACAGAAGGAAAACCTGGAATTTTTAGAGTCCTGTATTTATTAACAACAAAAATGTGCAATGGTCTTATCAGAGGCCCATGACCCTCACCTTAACACTCACCTCTAACTGAGGTCAGTAGCAGATGCTTCAAGCATATGAAAACAGGCTCATAGTCAATTTCTTATATGTTTCCCCAGGTACCATCAAATTCTCATTCAGGAGCTTCATGAGACAGAAGCAATATCTCTATATTTAATACTGCTTGATTTTTTTTTTCAATTAATGTGCCTATTTTCTTTTTCATTTCATGCAAGCATTTGGAATCTACTTCGTCTTGTGGCAGTAAGTTGCATAGTTAAGCTGCTATTACTATTATTATTGATTATATCGATGTTGTTAAATAAAACAAACATTTTATCTACTAGTTTAACAATCTTACAGTAGCACAGATGTAGCTACCAGAGTCTCAGTAGCGTGGGCAGGATTAACTGCTGGTGTCACACAGAAATGTCAAAACAATTAATCTGGAACCGTGACCTAAGACAAGAAAGCCTGGAAAGTTGATCGTGCAGCCCTTGTTGCTGTTGGCACGGAGGGAATGGAAGGACAGTGTGTGGGGAGGACCAGCTCCCAGAGAAGGAGCTGCCAGCTCTGTTTCTCTTTCAGTCTTGATCTCTCTCAAAATAGCATCTATGCAGAGAGACAGTGGCCAAATAGCTGCTTGTAATCCTCGCCAGGAAGGGAATCAGTGAAGCCATTGCCACTGACAAAACATCAGGCAGCCCTTAAAGTTCTTTCTGTGGGCTTTCTCTTCTATTTAGTCTGCTTTTTACCCCTTTTTGTGTGTGGGTATATGTATAGGTTTAAAATTGCACATACATGTGTGTGTGTGTGTGTGTGTGTGTGTGTGTGTGTGTGTGTGCACAAGATTGTTCTTCCCATAATTTTATGCTGCTTTGGAGGTGAAATCTTCACTATCCCTGGATATTTCCTCTGCTCCCCAGGCTTCCCTTTCTTCTCCCTGCAGGCTGGGCTCCTTCCCCTGGCAGGAGCTCAGTTCTCTGTTGAGGTGCCTGGATCCTGACACGCATCACAGCAGCCTGTGCCTGCTGGAGCAGGGGCAGATCCTCTGTGCTGTGGACTGTGAAATCATTTGTGAAGTGCTCTGACCCTTTGCCATCACCTTGAAAAGCCTCAGCTCTGGGCTAAACACCTGAAGGAGCTCTGCTGAGAGCCCCGCAGCTCTTGCTGCACTGCAGCACCTTTTCCCTTGCACAGATTCTCTGACTGAAATTTCAGCTGAAAAGGAAACATGGAGAAGGATCAGGCTTTTAAGGCACAAGTGCACCTTTATGTATTTATTTGTTAAACAGTGATGTGCATCTTTGGGAAGACGAAGGGATTTCACCTGTAAGTGCAAAAAAATAGATTCTAACATAGATTTAAACAATGTCCCATTTTTTGACTCTTTGAAAGCCAAGAAATACTTAAGGTACCTTGCTCTTCTCCCAGCTCCTCTGTAAGACACACAGTTGGCAGAGTCACTGAGCTGCAGGAGCAGCTGAATTCCTGCCAGCTCCAATCACTGCCCACCCATGGCACCAAACAAACAACACCAAACCCACCCCCCTATTCCAGACATGGAGCTGTCTTTGAGGATTCTTGTTTTCTGTTCTCTCTGATTCCTTCCAGATTGCCTGAAAATCACTTTGTAGCTGTAAATGCTAAAATCATAGACTTCTGGAAGAGATCTGGCAATAATCTCCATAACTCATTTAGAAGAATGTTCACAAGACCGTCAAACATGAGTAGAGGCCCTGTAATATTGTATTTAGCCAAGTCTATCTCTGTGTTTCAGCCTGTCCAAAATATCCAATGTGAATTAGGCAACTGGCCCTGGTCTTAATTGATTTTCCTATAATCCTGGAAGAAATTATTTTCATTCTAAATGTTTTCTTTCTGCTGATAGTTAGTACCATGCAATTCTTTTAAAACTCCTCACATTAACTGCTGTGGAAATGTAATTGTTAATCTGTCCCCCAGATGTAATGTTTTCACTTGAATCTTTCAAAGCAGAGCATGAAAGTAAAGTGTGCAGCATTCAATTTGGAGCTTTGTGAAGGCAACCAACACATTTCATATTTTCTCCAGCTTTCTGGGGAAAGAGGATTTGCAGGAAAACAGAGGAGCTTCTCCCCTTCCAGTTGATGAAGTCCCAGAGGAGATGTGCACATAAGCAACTCCAGACCAGTGGGCAAAGTGTCATCATGCAGAACCTGTGAAGTCTCAGGCTTTGCAATAGAAGGTGTTCATTTTCTGTGCAGAATTTAGTCTCTCAGCACTCTGGAATTTTTCTAAAATAGACCTTGAATGTAGCCCAATTTACCTGAACCTCAGGGGGAACACTCAAATCTTACTTTTAAGCCATTACCTTTACACCTTGATTATTTTGGAAATAGTCAGATTTCTCATACATGTAAAAATTCCCCATTGATCCCTGATCTGCTCTGGCATTAACCCATCCTCTGGTTGTGGTTCCTGTGCTGCAGGGTGCCCCGAGGGGAGCTTTGGCCTGGGCTGTGGCTCCAGCTGTCAGTGCCAGAACGGAGCTGCCTGCGACCACGTCAGCGGAGCCTGCACCTGCACGGCAGGCTGGACAGGAACCTTCTGTGAAAAAGGTACTGCTGCTCCCCTGCTCCCTTTAGGATTCATGGAGAATTTCTCTTGGTTTTTATTCAGAGAGCAGGTTTTACAATTGACAGCATTGGATCTAAATGAACCACTGAACTTTATTGGAAGCCGATATTGAAATGTGAGCTCCCCTCCTAACTCAGCAGAGCATCGTGCTGGGTGCCAAATGTTGGGCACGTGTTTTCACATGGTTAAAATTAGATATATGCTTAAGGCTTCTGCTGTATCACATCTTTATGAAGACTCTTTTCAAGCAGAGTCCCACTATTTGAGCACTGAGCAGGGGGAAGCTTGCTCAGCCTTATGCTTGCTTGTTTCCAATGCCTCCCTGAACTGATTTAGAGAAAAACATGGATGTGTGCATCATCCCTGTGAAACTCTTAAGGAACAGATTCACTTCTAACTTAAATAAATCCAATTCTATTCTATCTGCTTTTCTATCACCTAGTCATTTGGTAAAGTGATGGAAAGGTTGGACTGGATTCTTTAGCTACATTATGATGAGTCAGTCCGTGGCATTATCACAGGAGGTTGCTGTCGTGCTGCATCATTTTGCAGATTTTTTTGTAAAAAAAATACAAGAGAAACGACACAAGGCCATTCAGGCACTGTGAAAGTTAAGTGTAGGTGATTGAAGATTCTGCAAATTATGGTGTTTGAACCAAAGTCACAACTATTTTGCATGGAAAGCAGCTTTATCAGCCAGTTTCAGCAGCGAGGATGGAGGGAAGTGACAGCTCTTGTAGGCAGCTGCTGCCCTCTCATGGGAAGGAAGATGCTCCACAGCCTGACCAGGAGTGTGGCAAGGCACCCACAGGTTGGAGTTGATATTCCTTATTGTTTCCCTCTCTTTCTTACCAGGGACTATGATACAAAAAAAAAATTCTTTCCAAGGTTCTGCTGCAAATTCCACCTCTTAATTCATGGTATCTCCACTATGTCCCTTTTTAATACAATTTAGCTGAGATCTGTTTTCCTAAATCTACTGGGTTTTTTAAATTATTGTATTTTTATTGGGAAAAAACCAAGGCATTTATCTGTGTTGTTGTGTAAATCTCTTCATTCCAGCAGGAATTAAAATGGGAACAAAGAGGCTAAACAGTCTTTGCCAGAATAGGTGTGAGGAATATGGAGAAAACTGGGGGATTCTATTGGTGGGAAAAAAAAGAACAAATCTCAGCTTCCAAATCAGTAATGTTGGACATTTTTATCTTTTTTTTTTAATTCCTGAAAGAAGATTATGGAGGGGAGAGTGAAATTTAGGGCTCTGTAAAACACCATTTTCTGCGTGTTTTCTCTCAGGAAGGCAGAGTGTTTGCTCTCAGCTGACCTGGGTTACTTCCTAACTTAGGAAGTTTCAACCAGAACAGTTTGGCAGCTTCCAAAAGACGCCGAGGGAGGAGAACATGTGGGTGGTTTGCCCTTGGTAGAACCTTCTTGGCACCTTCTCTCGGAGGAGCTGCAGCGCTTCTGTTTGGAGTGACTGGGAGACTGGCAGGGTTTCCTTCTGGCAGGGATGTGCTTTTTGCCGTCCTCTTGGCAATCCACCCACGTTGGCCAGGCTCTGTGCCTTGCAGGCAGAAATTCACATCGAGCCCTGGCTGCCTTGGACTTCAAACATCCTGCTGGTGCCTCAGCCCGTGCCTGGGAAGGACTGCTCTGTCATCACAGAAATGTTGAAACTGAGGCTTCTGCACCCTTCTAAGTTCAAAGTCCTGGGAGAGGACAGTCCCTTAAAAAATGGGATTTTGATTGATATTAATAATTAATATCACCCCTGCACAGCAAGGGTGTTTGAACCTGCAGTCATTGCTTTTGGAATTTTGCATGGTGGCAGCATGGGATCTGGATTCAAGCTGAGACTGCAGAAATCCCAAAATTTGCCTTTGGATTTTTGGTTTTTATTTGGGAAAATTTCTTCCCATTTTGGTGGGAAGCTACTGTTTCTTTTCATTAATTTGCTGCCCTCAGTATGAATTAAGGCTTCATAGGTTTAGGTACCAGCCCCTGTTGCAAAACACCAATTCAGTGACCATTTCCAAGCTTATTTGCCACAAATTTCCATAATCTCTTATTAATATTTATTAGAATTGTTAATGTAATCTTAGTCCTTGCTGAGTCTGAATCTATCTATATAATCTGTCAGCAATGCAGATAACAGCCAAAGCCACACCATCATCACCATCACCCAGCAGCAAGGGACAGTTTCCAAGCTCACTCATAGCAGGAGACACTTTAGCTCTAGGGCTGCTGTTTCAAGACACCTTACTGTGAATTATTCAGGAGCTGACTGAACTTCTGTGCTCTGAGCCACAGGACGCTGACAAAAGACCTCACACTCTTCAAAGTACTTTTGTCTGTCCATCAGCACCTCAGTTCTGCTCTGCCCTGAGTCACCTTTGATCAGCTGCTCTTCATCTGGTACCACTCAGTGGTGCTGCTGCCTCTGCACTTGTGCTGTGGTCACATAATAATGATGCAGAAGAATAAAGCTATCAAGACACTCTGTGAAAGAAAATTAGACATTTCTGAAGGTGCTACATGCCTGCTCCATCTTTCAGCTCTGCTCAGTGCTTTGTGAAAATGAACCTTGTGAATCTTGTGACTCTTTCAAAGGAGTTTCAAAAGCAGCAAAACTGTTTCAGTTGCAGAGTAGGAAACGATTGCAAATAAGGCTGAAAACAAAATAATCTACAAAGAAATTATTTCAGTCTGTGAGAGCAATCTAGGAAAGGCTTCCTTTGAATTTTCTTGAAAGCAGCAAGTGCTACAAGCAGAACACTGATGAAATAATGCCTGTTCCTTCACAAGGTCTCACACTACCAAAGAAAAATGAATCATTTTTGGTGGATGCTGCTAGCAGTGCCACCAGTCAGCTTCCATATGTGAGTGGCGAAAAAAGGGAGAGAGGAGTCCAACAGTGGAGGATGTACAGGGAGAGCTCACTGGGAATGTGCAAGGCCAGGTTGGATGGGCCTGGAGCAGCAGTGGAAGGTGTCCCTGCCCATGGCAGGGGCATTGATGGCAGACAATCTTTAAGGTCCCTTTCAACCTAAACCATTCTTGGATGACCATTACTCTGACCTGGTAGAGAGCTGTGAATTAGTGTGGAGGGTTGTTGGTCAGTGTAGATGGTGCTAATCATTGTTAGATTCTCTTGGGAATCCAGAAATCATCCTGATTTCATGGTAGAAGTGTGAGGATTGGATTTTAATAAGATTTTATATTGAACAAGGAGGACAAAGAGACAAGTTTTACTGAACTACTGCTTATTTTATTGAATTTACTGCTTATTTTACTGAATTTGCTGCTTGTTTTGCTGAATTTACTGCTTATTTTACTGAATTACTGCTTATTTTGTGAGCACCATCACTCCTGAGGTAGATTCAGGGATTCTGTGGAAAGAATGATGTGCAGTTGTGTATCTACAGATTTGTTATAGGATACTGTACTGTGTGACATAATATATGCACTTATATAATCTAAACACACACAGAGAGGTTAAATTAAGGCTACATGGAGAATATATTTCTAAACTCTGCATAGCAGCCTTATTGTTCTTGTAATGCAGCATTTGGGGTATGATGTGGCCCACTGACAAGCACTGATCCTTATGTTCACTGCTGTCAGCACTGGTACAGACAAAAATTGAATCCATGGGGCTGCTCTTCCTTAGTCCAGGTTCAGTTCCAGATGTAGATGCAGAGCTCCTTCAGCTCCATGGGGTTGTTTTGCTACATTTAATTTGTCTTGGTTTTCTCTGCTCATTCACTTTGCGAGTTTTTCATTCCAGCACTGAACTGCACCAACTATGGCTTAAGTTCATTGTTAAAGAATCTTTAGAACAGTGTCAGGACAGTAAATGGGAGCAGAAGTTTTGCATTTCCAAAGGGAGGGAGGTCAGCAGGGATGGCCCTGGAGTCTGGTGTTATGTTGAATTATTTCCTCTGTCCATTACAGAGGCACAAGGAACAGCTTGTGTGAACCCAGCTCCGTTCTCTCACTTGTTTTATGGCTTTTCAATATTCTCAGCCCTGTTTCCCTGTGCAGGAATCTGTTGCTTGTGTAAAAGGGTCACATTTTTCCAAGATGCACTGCAGCAGAACTGGGCAGGCTTAACCCTTGGTGCGACTTCGGTTCTTAAGCATCCATGAAATGACGAGACAGAGTTTGTGCAGAAAAACTGTGCTACAAAGGAATGTTTTGCATTTCCAGCTTGTCCAGACGGATTCTTTGGGATTGACTGCCACCAGGTGTGCAAGTGCAAGAATGCTGCTGGCTGTGACCACGTGCTGGGCTCATGCCACTGCCTGCCAGGCTGGCTGGGGGAGAGCTGCGAGCAGCGTAAGTAAACCCTGCTCCCACACCCCAAACCTCCTCTGGGAATGGGACAGTGCCCTGCAGAGCACTCTTCCAGACAGGTCACCTTCCTTCCCAAATATGCCCAAAAAAGGAACAACTTTTGGTGGCTGTGTAAATTCACCAGCTCTTCTAATGTTTGGTTTTTTTATTTAACTCGTCAAACATGATAAGCATCAGGTTTTAAATAGCAGAGCTGTCTCCTGCCATATGACAGCTCCCTGCTTTTTATTTTTGTGTGACATTAAGAGATTAAATGTTGTGTATCTGTTTCTGGTGTATCTCATCTAATTATCAATTATAAAGTGTCAGATTACAAAATGTGCAAAGTGGAAAAATCAGACCTGGGACTATTTTATTATTTAAGGGTGACAAAATAGGTTTTTTAATAATTACTAGGGAAGTTATTTGTTTTAAAATAAATTTCAGCTTCCTATATGTTCAAAAGTGTGGATTATCCCACAGTTTTTAAGCTAACAAAATGCTTGTATGTATACATGTTTCAAATTGGCTATTCTGAGAAATTTTTCATTGCATTTCATGGGAAATTAGGTAATTTTCTTTAGCTGCATAGCATTACATATGGAGATCACTGAGCCTATTTGCAAAGTTTAGCAAATAAGTGGGCTTTTTTAAGATTTTTCAGGTTTTAACTTCTCAGCTTCCTTGTTTTCCTTTAGGATGATGTCATGGTCTAAGCTTCCTTTTAAAAATATGAGTGCTGTCTGCAGGACTGGGGTGTAGAGCTGGGCTCCAGGGCAGCTTCACAGTGAGCCAGCTCTGTGAGGGAACACTTCTTTAGTCCATAGGTCATGGCTTTCTGCAAAAGAAAAGTGGTTTAATTTAGAAAATAGAGAGAAATGTGGCTTGTATTGAGGCAATGCTGTTCTTCAACCATACATGATTTTATCATCAGCCCTGTTTGAGGGCAGTGCTTGCTCTTCATAATATTTTCCCCCACCACTCAACACAGCCCTTCTTCTGAGAAGGCTTCTCCTGCAAAATCCCCTGCTCTTTTGTTTACAGGTGGGTCAGTTCTGCTGAATCTTCCCCATTTTAGACACTTTTCCTTACATCCCACCAGTGCAGGTTTTTGCCTCCTCATGCCCTCCCAGAGGAACATTTGGCTGTCCATGTCCCAGCACCTGAAGATGCTGGTGGTAGCACAGCCTTTGAGTGTAGATTAGTGGAGTGAGCACAGAACAGAAGCAGCCCAGAGTCACTTTCCCATCCCACAGGTCAGAGGAGGTGCTGCTGAACACATGCAGTATTTGCTCCTTGGTCACAGCCTGTTTTTCCTGCCACAGCATTGGCAATGTGTCACCTTGCCCCCTCCCCAGTCCTTAGCATTAGGGATGGGAAGCTTTGCTGTATATTTCATTAAATTCAATTAAGAGATGCAGCTCCTTCTCCATGGCCTCCGGTGCCCTGCTCTGCTCACATTAGGGAAGAAACCCTATTTATTGTCTTGTGCCAGAGCCATTAGAGCTTTGTGCTGGGCTGGTTTATTCCTCCTGCTGGTGAGGGTGCCAAAGCCCCCGAGGCCTCCATGAGTGAGAGGTCAGCTAACAGTGCAGGGTGTCTCCTCCTTTCCTCTTGGCCAAGTGAGGGATCTTCATTTTGATTTTACATCCTTGCTGCTCCAGAGCTGCTCAGAGCAAGGCAGCTCAGGGTGGGAGGGAGCTCAGCACTCCCCATCCTCCCAGGGTGTTTAATATTCACCTTGCCTGTTCCTGGGACCCACCAGCTCCAGCAGCTGGAAGGACAGCACTCGTGTGGAAGTAATCAGATTGCAGGCAATGTGCTGGGGGACATTGAGGAATAATTTTGGCATCATGGGATTTGAATTGATCCTAAGCCAGCCATGCAGTGAGTTTTATACTCTGCTATCTAATTACAGGCAGTACGGACAGTGATGCCTTTTGTTGAAGCTGCCTAATGCTTTCCATTACCAGACCCTGGGTTTCAGTTGTTTGAAAATGAATTATGTTAATCTGGGCTGAAATCTGCCAAGGAAGCTCTGCCTCAGCTTCAGTTTGTGCTTGGAGATTTTATTTGGAGATTTTTTTGAGTGTCCACCTGAGGTATTTTAGATTTCCAAGAAAGGCTTAGGAAAAGTATGTTGCCTATTCTCTTTTTTGTTTTGTTTTGGTTTGTTTGTTTTGGTTTTTGTTGTTGTTGTGTTGTTTTAATGAACTGTTTCACTGAGTGCTGTGGTACCTCAGTGATACAGAAGTGAGGACCTGACATTTGGCATTTCTTTGTGACAGAGATGTAACCTTCCTTTCTGAATACCCCATCCCTGGAAGTGTTCAAGGCCAGGTTGGATGAAAGGAGCAACCTGATCATGACAGGGCATCCCTGTTCATGACAGGGATCTTGGAAATTTATGATCTTTAGGGCCCCTTCCAACCCAAACCATTCTGATTCACTGCAAATTCATCCAAAGTTTGCAAACTTAAAAAAAGCCAACCAAACCCTCCAAAAATCTTATGCTGCATATGGTCTGTAGCAGATGTACACAACTCAACATCTGAATTTTGCCTTAATTCTGTCAGTACTAAACATGCCTCTTTCTGGAGCTGTTGGAGCTCAGCACAATCTTGACTGAAGTGGCTCCTTGTGGTAAAAAAAGAGACCACACTGGTTTGAAAAGTAAATAACTACAGAAAAATTTGCTCAGCCAGAGGCACTGATAACAGGGGTTTGACATTTCGTGGTGTGTGAGCACTTGAATTTGCAGATATCCTCTTTTTTTAAAGCTAAAGCTTCATTTTGTGGACAATAATCCATTAAAGTCACTTGAAAGAAAGCTACTGGGCACCCTATAGAACATTAGAGCCAATCATTTTCCTTTTCTCCTGGGCAGTTTTGGTGGCTGTTGACTTCTAGTCTGGAAGAAAAGTCTCCAGTTTCATGTGTTCCTTACTCTGCATGCAAAAAGGGATTTTAAAGACTGCAAACAAATAAATCCTCCTCTTGCAGAAGAAAGACACTAAGAGGAAAATTTTGAACCAGGAGGAAATCTATTAATTTAAACCTTTGGATTAAGTTAGCTCTTTTCCCTCATTGTGAAGAAGGAAAAGGCCCAGGGATATTTGTACATTGAGTTGTGGAACTCCATGAAATAGCTTCAGTATATCACTTTTTTCCTAAATCTTCTGAAAAATATTTTGAAAATCAGGATTGTCCCACCAGGAAGCTAAACAACATTTGTGTCTACCCAGTAGAATAGTTAAAATTTTCTTCTCCACAAATTTCTGCATTCTTACCAGAATTTTCACAGAAACACCCTATTGTCTTTTTGGTAAGTGTAACAAGAGCTTTGCACACATACTCCAAAAACCTCCCACAAACCACTGGTAACCAGTCAGGGGATCTGGTGATGAGCTGGTTTTTCCTTTGGCTTGGTTGTGCTATAGTTCTGGTCTGTATTGTGGAAATATTTAGTTCTGCTCCCAAAACCCGAGCCAGAGCTCTGTAGATGTGCTGAACTTTTCACTTGGCAACCAAGCTTCATTTGCAGAACAAACTTTTAGCTGTGATGGGATTGAGCTCCTGCTCTTTCTTGTGGTTTCAACATGGATGGGGTCCAAGTGATGACAAGAACGAGCAGTGTAGAAAAGAAGTCCAGGGAGAAATGGTGTCTGAGAACCAGGCTGGGAAGCTGGAAGCCTTTCTCAAATGGGGAGAAAAGGGCTGAGAATGGGTCAGAGACTGTCAACCAAGTTCACCCCCAAGATCAAGGTGGTTTCACACCTCCATCTGTCCCCAGGGACTTGCTCTCCCACAGCACTGCATCGTGTTCACTGACACCCTGAAAGGCAGAGAAGTTTGGGTGAAAATTCACTGTTAGGCTGTGAAACCTGGACGATGTCACATTCAGCGAGTGCTGGACACTCTCCTGGATCAGGGATCCAGGCTTTTTTTGCCTCTCCAGTGCATGCCAGAGGTGCTGCAGGGATGAGAGGCTCTGACAGGAGCCCCTGCAATGCAGAACAAAAGCCGTGCAAGGAGGCGATCCAGCTCCATCAACCACTCTGTATTACTTTGGGTGATATCTGAAGAAAACAGGGTAGCAGAACTGTCTGCTCTCCACCATCCAAAGCTGTCCAAATCTCCAGTGCAGTATAGACTGCAGGAATTTTATCACTGCCATTTTTCACGGGCAGCAGCACTGAAAGGAGAGCGTTTGCTTACCAGATGACTGCGTTAAGTTTTCACCTGGGAGCCAGCTGCTTAACCAAACCCATTGAAAATATCACCCCTCTCTGACCAAAGAATGAGAGTCTGGCTGAGCAGAGGCACCCAGCTGTGAAAAATGAACACTGAAAACAATGAAGTTGTCAGTTCTCTGACCAGGATGCAAATAAATACCAGCTCTGTCAGGCTGGCAGTTCTGCTGGACCATTAGTTTAGCACAAAGACGTTCTGCAGAGCAGGGGATGACAGCTGATCCATCACCCCCAGTGATCCAGCCCCTCCATAGAAACCTCTTCAGAATGGGCTGTGATACATATTTTTAACCCACATTATTAGGTTAGGCTTTCATAAGACACATTATCTCTAAACTGCAGAGTGTTGCAGAGCAGTTTCAGTTTATGTGACCTTAATTTGCAGATTTTTTTTAAATGCCTTTTGCAGTTTATATGTTGGCTGCTATTGTAGACTTAGCAGTGCTGAGTTAACAGTAGAACTTGATGATCTTAAAGGTCTTTTCAAACCTAAATGATTCTATTATTGTTTCTAGAGTCAGACATGGTTAATATATGGGGTTTTATATATAAATATATATTTCCAGGAATGGTGAAGTCACCATTCCTTGAAGTGTTCAAAAAGCAAGTAGACACAGCACTTTGTGATTTGGTTTAAGGATCATTATGGTATTTGGCCAAAGGTTGGACTGACGATCTCGAATATCTTTTCCAACCTTAATATTCCATGGTTTTATATGGACTTAGGCACCCTTATGAAGTAAAAAGTGGCACTGGAGCACAGCTCCAACCTGATTTCCCTAGCACTGCGTTGTGCTCTGCGCTTCCTTGGACACTTCCTGATGGGGTTTTATGGAATTCTGTCATTGCAGCCTGCCAGGAGAACAGCTATGGGCCGGGCTGCAGGAGCACTTGTCAGTGTCACAACGGAGCTCTCTGTCACCACGAAACCGGGACGTGCCTCTGTAGCCCAGGCTGGAAAGGAGCCACCTGCCAAGAAGGTACAGTTGGAAATTCAAACCCCTGACTCTGGATTTTAGGGGGGAAAAATAAAACCTGTGTTTGGGGAAAGTCCACTGGTATTTTAGCTCTCAGCTCGTTGCCCCGTGTTGTGGTTGGGTTTGGATCTGCGGTGACGTGAATTGGTCCATTAAATTAATCCATGGCACTGTGTTGTAGGATCCCAGAGTGCACAGGGCAGAGGGGTGAAACAGCCATAAACTGGAAAGAGAGCTGATTTGGAAGGTTGATGAAGGGAGAAAAGGTCCATAAAACTCCCAATTATGATGCTGAAATGAAGCTCTGTTTCTTTTCTCTGGGCTGCTTTGCTGTCCCGTGCACCAGACTGATCCTCAGCATTACCTTGTGCTGTTCCAGACAGAGCCTAAATCCAGAACATGTGAAAGGCATTGAGCCTTCCAGCCTTGGCAATCAGAGCCATACATGAGGCTTAAGCACAAGCCCAGCTCCACAGAGTCTTAAGAGGAGGCTGGCAAAGAAAGGCTGCACTGTGGCTTGCACTGCACATCCTAATCCGTGCATCCCAGGCAGTAGGAAAAGTCTGTCCATCCCCATTGCAGAAGCTCCTTGTTCTGTGCCTTCCCCACAAGGTCCCTGGGGTGGCAGCAGTACCATGGAGCTGGGAATGCTGCTGTGAGTGCTCCTGGGTGAGCAGGGATTTGGAGTCAGCACCTCCACTCAAACTCTGCCCTTCAGCATCCCAAGAGGATTGCTAGGGAAAGGGGATGAAAGCTGGCAGGGGTAGAGTAATATTTAAATTTAGCACATTCATTCCCCTTTTAAAACTTGATATGAAGAGACCTTTTCATGAAGGATTTAAAAATTGGGAAGACACCAAAGTGTTCTTGATGACATGTACCTAAATTTTTGTTTTGTCTGGAGGCCACAAATACAAAACCAAAATGAAAGTTACCAAAGCTGTTTCAAACTCACCTTTTCTCTTCAAATACACATATGGAGATTTCTTTTCTCTTTGAAGTGAGGAGGTAGAACAATTATGTGAGGCTTGAGGTGCCATCCTCTGGTTCCTGTGCTTTTCCAAAGTCAGATCTTGTCCCTGTTTCTGTCTTAAAGAGGTGTCACTCTAGCACATGGCAGAACTGTCTGATGTTTTTCCAGAAAATTAGGTTCTATCTGTAGAAGCTGGTTGTGATAGGAATTCATAGACTTCCCTAATTAAAATTAGGTAAATGGTGAAATGTCATCAGCCAGCTGTGGGCAGCAGGATCAGTTAGAGAAGGAGCTGTGATTTTAGGAGGACTGTACAAAGAAATTCTGAGAACAGGGAAATCAAGAACTGCACTCCCCAGTGTTGAGAAAGCTGGAAGGAACAAAAAAATGAGTTTTGTAGGTACAAACAGAAAGTCTCAAGGTTATTTGGTGAGTTACTAATTCATCACCTACTTTGTTCCAAGACCAGCTTTACAATGATCAGAGCAATTCCTTACTGGTTGCATCCCCATTTCTGCTTAGTTGTACCTCCCACAGCACCTTCCAGAAGGGCTGTAAGGTGGGAGAGGTGGTGTTGAACCTGTGTCCTTCTCCTGCACCTCCTGATGGAAGGTTTTCCCTGTCTCCCCTTGCAGCCTGTCCCCCAGGGTGGTACGGAGCAAACTGCCTGCAGCGCTGCCTGTGCCACGGCCAGGCCACCTGTGACCCTGGGAGCGGCGAGTGCCAGTGTCCCCAGGGCTGGACAGGGACAGCCTGTGAGCTGGGTGAGTGCCAGTGTCCCCAGGGCTGGACAGGGACAGCCTGTGAGCTGGGTGAGTGCCAGTGTCCCCAGGGGCTGGACAGGGACAGCCTGTGAGCTGGGTGAGTGCCACCACCCCCCACAGCCCTCCAGCACCTCGGTTCAGTCACTCTGGAAAGAAGTTCAGTTGTGCTGAGGTCTGGTTTGAGATGAGCTGGAGGAAAAAGGATGGAAAACAGCAGGTGGGGAGAAGTTAAGAAAAAAAAAAAATGGGGTTATTTATTCAGAAATGAGAAGGCTGAGGGGAGATGTGATATTGGAACTTGAACATATCCATGGTGCTGGAAACTTGCTAGGCAGAGGAGAGGATTAATCTGTTCTTTGTCCCTTGGGAACAGGGAAGACAGGTAATGAGCTCCATTTAAGGAGAAAGAAAGAAAGAAAGAAAGAAAGAAAGAAAGAAAGAAAGAAAGAAAGAAAGAAAGAAAGAAAGAAAGAAAGAAAGAAAGAAAGAAAGAAAGAAAGAAAGAAAGAAAGAAAGAAAGAAAGAAAGAAAGAAAGAAAGAAAGAAAGAAAGAAAGAAAGAAAGAAAGAAAGAAAGAAAGAAAGAAAGAAAGAAAGAAAGAAAGAAAGAAAGAAAGAAAGAGAAAGAAAGAAAGAAAGAAAGAAAGAAAGAAAGAAAAGAAAGAAAGAAAGAAAGAAAGAAAGAAAGAAAGAAAGAAAGAAAGAAAGAAAGAAAGAAAGAAAGAAAGAAAGAAAGAAAGAAAGAAAGAAAGAAAGAAAGAAAGAAAGAAAGAAAGAAAGAAAGAAAGAAAGAAAGAAAGAAAGAAAGAAAGAAATCCTTTAAGAGGAAAATAGTGTATTTCTAGATAATTTTGCCAAAGGAGGCTCCAAAATTTCCTTCACTGAAGGTTTTTAGGCCCAGTTTAGGCGGCTCATCATATTGCAGAGGCATGAGGGAGTTCCTGCTGGGGTTGCTCCAGGCTGGCCCCCCATCATCCTCTCCCTCCTGTTTCAGAGTGTGGGGATGGGCAGTTTGGAGAGGGCTGTGAGCAGAACTGCAGCTGCCACCACGGGGTGTGTGACCAGCCCTCAGGGAAGTGCCTCTGCCATGCTGGTTGGACCGGGGACCGCTGTGATGTTGGTAAGGGCAGCTCCTTCTGCAAATCCTTCATTTGAACCATCAGCCATTTCTGCCAGTTTTCTATTTTTTATCTTAAATTTCCAGTATTCTGCAGGCCAGTCAGGATTTATGCCCTCTCGCCCCATCTCAGACCATTGTTTTCTTTTTTCTCTGAGGCTTCTCAGCTTCCCAGGAGAAAAATCCTGGGCAAAGGGATTTTTCCAGAAAATATGAGTGCCACAGGTAACCTTGAGGAACTCCTGAGGGTGCTGATAAGAATAACTAGAAGCAGCCTGGCTGCTGCACGCTGTGGCCTGAACCTGGCAGATCAATGCCACAGCAGGTAGAACATTGCTGTCTCTGCTTGCCCCCAGGCTGCCGCCCGGGGTTTTTCGGGGAGCGCTGCGAGGAGCGGTGCGACTGCGCCCACAGCAGGTCCTGCCACCCCCAGACTGGAGCCTGCCACTGCGAGAGGGGGTGGCGAGGGAGGCACTGTGACAAACGTGAGTGATGAGGGGACAGCTCAGCTTGGGGTGCAGGTCCCCCCAAACCCAGAGCTCTCAGCTGTGGCTGGGTATTTTCACACCCTCGTTCCACGCGGTGGGGCTGGAGGCGCTTGCAGGGGTGGGTGCATGGAGGGGGTGGCTGTGGAGTTTTTGTGGGTTTTTTGGTAAGGTTGGGAGGCATTAAATGTGTGAGATGGGATTTCTTGTTTGGATTTAGATGTTTGTTATTTTTTTATTTACATTATAGTTTTACAAACCATGAGTTTTATGGTATTTTATTTTACAAATTAAAAATGGACTTGTATTTTTTTTTAGTGAAGTTTTTTAAGGGTAAACTGTCTCATTAAGAAATTATGCTTAAATTATTTATTTTAACTTAATAACTAACTACTTGTTGTTTGTAATGCGCACTTTTTTATCTAATTACATAATACCACCCAAACCCATGAAGAAGAAGGTGAAGAAGGAGGACTAGCTTCTGCCCTAAAACCTCTATCTTTCTTTATATTTATTACTATACATTGTTAATTTAGGTCCACCAACGAGGGGAAAGAATTATGTATTTGACTCTATCTTATTGGATAGCTAATTTATTACTTTATTATACTATATTATATTAAATAATATTGTACTGTACTATACTCAAGAATACAAAACAGATACTTGCTGAATGCTAAAAAGATAATAATAATGAAAACTCATTACTCTTTCCAGAGTTCCGACACAGCTTGGCCCTAATTGGCCAATGAGTTATAACAACTCACACCAGAGTCCAATCAGGCAATCACCTTGGGTAAAACAATCTCCAAACACATTCCACATGAGCAAAACACAGGAGAAGCAAATCAGATAAGAATAGTTTTCCTTTTCTCTGAGGCTTCTGTCTGCCTTTCAGTTTCCCAAGAGAAAAACCCTGAGCAAAAAGAATGTAAATACCACAACTATATTCTAAATATATAAGTTTTATATAAAGATGTCGCTATAGAGAGCGACATGGTGCAAAGCACCAAGACTCCATCAGAAAGGTGTATAAGAGAGATTTATCATAGCAATATCTTGCTTTTATAGTTTTTCAAGATATTTACATTTACTTAACAGACACATTCACTGCCCATTGGTCATAAGAAAGAAACAAAGTTCTCAATAGGTGAACAGGGAGCCACATCATTCTGTGAGCCAGCTGAAGTCCGTATCTTTTAACTTTTTCTCTTCCATCACGTTGTCATGGGGATAGCCTTGGTGTCTTCCTCAAGAGAGATACAGGGCTTTCCTTATCTTCAGGAAGCCTTCACTGGCTCACAAGAACAGCACAAAATGCCTTTCCTTCATATAGATATATATATAAGTATATATTCTATATATACTGTATTCTAAATATATTTGATACTCTATATTACTGTATTCAAAAACTTTATCTCTTAAGGTTTCCACCCTGTGATATCACACACTTCTGTTCAAATTACACACTCACAATCCCAGCTCCGTCATTCCATTTTGGAAGCCTTCCCCACAGCCTCAGGTCAAACGCAAAGCGTTCCCTTGGCAATCAGGGCAGAAAGCATGAGATTCTCCGTGAGCAGGGTTGCAGCAGGTGGGTTTGTCCCCTCTGCTGGCCCTGACGGGGTTGGTGTCCCCTGCAGCCTGCCTGCCGGGCCGGTACGGCGCGGGGTGCACGCGGCGCTGCCGCTGCCCCGCGGGACGGCCCTGCCACCACCTGACGGGCGCCTGCGGATGTCCCCCAGGAGCCACGGGCCACGGCTGCCACAAGGGTGAGTTCCTTGGCACAGCACAACTGCTTCCCTTGTCAGCTCCTTCATAATCTGTTTATTGAATCAGAATGTGGTGGTGTGGTGCCTGAAGAGGGAGGAGACAGCAACGTGACAGGAGGGGAGATGGCCAAGAGTGCTTGTCCCTTGCCCAGGTGGTTTGGCCAGCTCTGAGCTCTGTTTGGGCTGCTGGGGTTTGCCCTGCAGCTGTTGGGCTGGCAGGGAGCAGCCAGGGCCTGAACTGGCCCCAAATAGGCTGAGGATGTGCCAGTGGAGCCCTGCCCTGCCCACAGCCAGTAAAGCGGCATCTCAGCTGTCCCTGTCCTAGGCTATCTATTCCTGCTCTCAGAGCTCATGGAAAGGACATTTTCTGCTTTCTTAGCATGCAGTTTGGTCCCCCAAAGCTGTATGCAAAAGCAGGCTCCTGTTTTGACCCCAGCTGCTGCACCCTGATTTTGTTCCTCCCTACAAAACTTTGCCTGAGCCCTGTTTTAGCCAAAGGAGAGCCAGCAGTAAATAAGAATTGAAAGGACTGACATTGGTGTCCATTATCCTCCACCAGAGGACTCTAAATGCTGACCCACAACCAGGGCAGCTTAATGGAAATGAGATGTAAGAATTAAATGTGGAAGGTCCAAAACCTGTAGGCAATGTGGCTGTCAGCAGGCAGAATTAAGCCTGTTGATATTTTAGCAGCTTTGCAAGTTTAAACTCTCTGCAAAAGGTAGAATGTCTTTATCCACATGCCTGGTCCCTTGGGAGTTATACTGTTATTTTAGTCAATTTCACCTGACATTTCCCTATGATTTTTTTTCTAGTGACAAGAAAATTGTATCTGGCCCTTGACAGTTGGGCACAAATTGACTGAACAAAACAAAATCAAGCATTCAAGTAACCCCCAAGTAAATATAATAAATCCAAAGTCCCGGAGGAGAGCGTCATTCCGTAGGCAGTGATTTTATTTAATAAATTTCAGCCCGCTCTTTGTTTGAGCACTATATTTACCAAGACAAATTTAATTTATTGGTTTGCATTTCTTCTTCCCAAAGCTTGTCCAGCGGGCACGTATGGGCAGGACTGTCAGGGAGTGTGCCAGTGCTCTGCTGAGAATCAGGAATGTCACCCTGTCACCGGCCACTGCTCCTGCAGCCCGGGCTACCATGGAGCCCACTGCCACCTCCGTGAGTATTTTGGGGGGTTTCTGCCTTTCTGACAGAGAATTGAGTCTTGCAGGAGCATCTGCTGGAGCTTTGGGTTCATCTGTGTCAGTACAGTGGTGACTGAGAGAAGTAGAGGCTAACTATAGTATAAAAGTTACAGTATTACAAATAAATTATAGTATAGGAAGTAAGCATAGGCTGTGTTAATTTACACTAAAGAAAAGTAGTTGTATTATTGCAAGGAATTAATTTAAATTTTTTTTTAATTAAAAAAAATTCTAAAATAATTAATGAATAATGTTAGTTCAAAAACGTAATTAATTCAATCCTTCAAATTAATTTTTAAGCCCACAAGATTTACCAGCTAAATTCTTCCCAATCTCATGCCATGCTAAAGAATGTAAAGATCATTCTCTGCATTGCATGTCTCAGCTACACCTGGATTTTGTGCAGCTCTCTCATTTCCAAATACCAAGTCCAAAATACTTCCCGAAATCTCTGCGTGCTCAAGTAAGGACAAATGGTTATGAGAAAACAACAAGCTGAAATTGGCAATAAATCCAAGTGATTCATAAAGTCCTTTCAGTTACAGAGCCTTCTGAGGAACAATCAAATTAAACCAACTGTTTCTCTGGATTGAAAAATGGTGACTAGTGTAGAGGACAAAATGCCAATTGGCCCAATGCTCCATCATAAAAAATATTCCCAGATCCACATGGCTCATGCTGGTATTTTAGGACATCTGTAAAGTTGTTTTTGGTGGAATGTGGCAACTGATAAGAAACACATACCAAAGCAGCCAATAAAGGAGACAGTTAATTACCTTTTTATTTACAACCTTAATTTTGGTTTTACTCCACGGCTTGTAGTAGTCTCATTTAGAGGAGAAAAAAAGGGAAAAAAAAGATAAAGCTGTTGTCTTTCTTGCTCAATTTTTCTCTCTTTGGTGAGTGCTGATTTCCCTTTCTTGGGAATCCAGCACAGCTCTGTTTGACTTAATTACCTTTGGGGTGACAAAAGCCAGCTGTCACATGCACAGCTCTAGTAAGGGTTAAACCACTGTTTTATTCCTTGACCAGAAATAGGGGAGAGACTCGATTTAGAGATGGGCCTTTGTATTGCCATCATGTCATCACAAGTTATTCTTTAAAATATAGATTATAAATAAAATACAAAGGATTGATTCTGTCCTCCTCTGTGCATCAGTATTTGCTGTAAGTGAGATCGAAACCTGGCCTTCAACACTGGGGCTGGAGCCATCTGAATCCATTATACATTAGATTATAATAAATGTTGTAGTAAAGTAGTAGTGGAGATCAACTATTTAACAGGATCATTTTAAAAGACTTAATCATGGTCAGCCTATTACCTTTATGTAGCAATTTCTCAGTAGTCATTACCTGTGTGTGTAGCACTAAATCTCTCATTACAGTAAACATCCTCAAACTTACTTAGATACTTCAGGTTTTATTTCAGAATTTTAAAATTTAATGCTTAAACAATTACACTGAAGTTCTGATAGAAAAGATATAAAAAGACTCATTGCAAAATAAAATGAATTTTGCTGTATTCAGGGGGGATTTTTGCCATGGATTTCTGTGTAGCTGGGATTAAGCCTAAAGCATATGAGATTTGAGATTTCATGGTGTTTTGTACTCTGAAAAATGTGCAGCGAATTCTTAAACACGGGTTTGCTAGATATTTATTGAAGAAATAATGAAATTATGGAAGATCACAGAAAAATACTCATCTATGTTGGTGTTGTGCCTGTTGTCCCCTGTGCCACTGATAGACAGACACAAAAATAAGAAGAAAAACAGTTAATTGTGGGTTATTTTAAGTTCAGGTCAGTGGAGGGAGAGATTGTGGGCCTGATTCTGAAGTGCCTGACTGGAAACCAAGGATGGCTGGTGTGACTTTGGTGGGAATACTCCAAGCTCCTGCTGTCCTCCCTGCAGGGAAAGCTGGGGCTGCTCCAGGGTGAAGAAGCTCTCGATGGAATATTAAACCAGCACAGGGAGCCGCTCCCAAACGGGCTCTGGTCCAGTCAACATGTGGTTGGATGCTGCTGGAAACAGTTTCTGGCAACTGTTGCTGTATTTATGAAAAAAAGGTTCAAGAAAGTATCTATAAAAGGTGTAGCTGGCTGGGAAGTCAAATTTCCAGGAGCCAAGAGCAACGGGGCTTTCATGTTCACAAATTTTGGAGTGAGGAGCTGAAAAAGTCTCTTGGCGTGGTGCAGAGGAAGCAGACAAACTAGCAATAAGGTTCCCATCACTTGTCCATAACTTGGTGGATGGGCAGATCTACATGTTAAAAGGAGTAAAAAGCAATAAGTGGTGGTGAAATTATTTTTTAAAAAAAAAGCATGGTATGTTTCTGTGACATTGACTGGGCTGGGAGTACCCAGAGCCAGAAAGATCTCACCAGCTTCACCCTCAAGCTGAAAGTGACAGGATGTGTCAGAAGGGATTATTTGACAATGTGATTTAATAGCATTGGTCAGAAAACCTCAGTGTGTGCAATTGCTATGGAAAGATTTAGGAGCTCTTGGTCATGACAAACCCACTCAAAGCAGAAGGAAAATCAGGAAATGAGGTGGAAATCTGGCTGCCACTCTTTTGTTCGCAGAAAAAACATAAGTTAGAAGCACGGGAAACTGTTAAATTAGAAAATGTCTTTATGAGATAACTGGTGGTGCAAGAATAGCCCTCTTTGCAAAGGCAGAGCCTACTGAAATGGTGGGACATGGTGCAAATTGCCCTCGTTACCTGCCTCAAAATTCTTCTGCAAAGTACTAACAGATGAGGTGGCCTTGTTATTGAGCATGTGCACAGTGCAGCAGCTGAACATGCCCTGCATGTGCTGCTCCTTCTCGAGCCAAAATACAGGAAATACTGCAAGGACAGAGAATTTGGGAAGGAGGGAATTACTGCATCCTGTTCATGGAGCAGCTCCTGCTAGCCTTGAGCTAAGGAATAGCTCTGAAAGCTTTGCCATGGAGAAGCAGCAGCTTTTGGAGTCTGGGAGCAGAATTTTTTAAAAAAAGGAGAAAATCCAAATGATGACCAAAAGGAAGAAAAGAGAAACTCACATAGAGTAATTAAATAATTGAATCTGGATGAGTCCTTAACCTTAAGTCCTGGTGGGAATGAAGGGGGTGTTGCAGGGCTCACTCCTTGATGCCAGGGCTTGCACATGAAACAGATTTTGCGTCCTGGCAGATGGAAGCACTGATGACAGAGCATTCATTGAGAAGAATCTGTGTTTGGGAAGGGCTGGGGAGAGTATCTGCACGTTATAAAAGCGTGTATCTGCTTAGTCCTGATGATCTGCTATCCTGGTTTGAGCAGAAGCCAACGTTCAGTTTTATTTTAAAAGGCACCTCTTCAAAGCTTCTCCATAAGCTCTGCCTCACTATTGAATAGTTCAGAAAAGCCAGAGATTTCTCCAGCCACTCAGGCCCTGCTTTCATGTCTTTAGGAAAGACAGAATACATGAAGTTATTTATGCACAGATTGCAAGGGATCTGTTGCTTGGAGACGTGAGCAAATATATTTTCAACCAGGTTTCTAAAGTAGCCACAGACTTTCCTTCTGCCAGGGAAGAGAAGGAAGGGGTGAGCAAAGAAATGGCATTTGGAGGTAGTAGCACAAGTGGAACTGTTGGATGAAGATCATGCTGCTTGAGCACCAGCTACTCCTTCTTCTACTACATAGGAAAATTAGGAGAATAATTTCTGGAGTTCAGAGATGGCTGAAGATTCACTGGAGGTTCACTGGTGCCTGTGCCCAGCTCTTCCCCTCAGTTCCAGCCTCCATCACTAAAGATCATCCAGAAGATGTAAACTAAGCGTGGAAAATGCATTTACATCTTCCTGATCTTTTGTTCAATTCTCCTTGAATTACTTTAGCTGTCCAAAAAGTAACCAGAAATCCTCACTACCCCTGGAAAACCTCTCCACAGACAGTTTGTTGCCATGTAACACTGGCTCAGCAATCCATCCAGGTGTGTGATTCTTGTGGTTCTTTACAAAATACGGCTGCTTTTTTTTTTTCCTCAGAGAATTTTCTGGCTTTGCATTTAAATAATGTTCCTCGAGTATCTGTCTTCTGCGGAGGTGTCTTCTGAAATTCTGAGTTGCTGTCATGTGCACATTTTCATGGTCTTCCATCCACAAGGTTGGAAGGGAACTTAAAGCCCATCCAGTTCCAGGATGCCCTGCCATGGGCAGGGGCACCTTCCATTATCTCAGGTTGCTCCAAGCCCTGTTCAACCTGGCCTTGGACATTTCCAGGGGTGGGGAATCCACAACCTCTCAGGGCAGCCACTAACAATGCCAGCTCCAGTTTGCAGGGAAGGAGTAGATTATAGAGGAAACAAACTTTCTCCAACTTACACATTTTAAGAAGACATGACCTACCCCATATCCATGAAACAGCTGTTAAAGGAGGCAGAAATGGCTCACAGCTTCTCACTGACTTGGACAAACCAGGTGGCTGCTGCCCAAAGGAAGAGGGAGAATTACCCATCTCTCCTGTGTAGGAGGGAAAGAGGGAATACATTCATTTGGAACAGAAATCCCAAGAGGAAAACCTCTGTAGAATGGGGCTTGCTTTTCTTGCTACTGTCACATAAGGGGAATGGGAGAGCACAGAGCCAGGAGCAGCAGTACTCAGTCCAGCTCTCCAGGATTTGACAGTGCAATCAGAGCTGTCCCAAGGGCACTTTGTCCAAGGGAGCCACCTTCTCCTCAATGCCTACTACTGGCCCTCTGGAAGTGAATAACATTAGAAAATGAAAATCAAACTTTGATTGAAAGCAGCAAAGTGCATAAGACACGAAATGCAACAGGCCCAGTAGCAACCTAACCTAATTGCTGGGTATTTTTTTCTTTTAAAACAGAGTGTCCAGAAGGTACTTATGGTTCAAACTGCCAAAATCTCTGTAAATGCATGAACGGAGGCCGCTGTGACCCCGCGTCGGGAACTTGTGATTGTGCTCCCGGTTTCATCGGAGCCAACTGCACCAAAAGTAAGCCAACATTCATGTTCTGCTTCTGTCAAAACACAGCAAAGAGAATCATTTGCATAAGAGCTTGTCTGAAGAAAAACAGACAGATCCCAGCTACCTCTTCCTTGAATTGTAAATCAGGATTCCAGCTTTGTAAAAAAATCTCTTGCAAAATATTTTCCCTCACTCCTGCATGCATAGAAGCAAGGACACTTACCCCAGGATTGCAACCTGCTTGCCCAAGTTTATTTCTAGAACCAGCTCAGCATGAATTGCTCAAGTTCCTTCTTCCTGTCCAAAATTTCGAGGTTGAGAAATTATCTCAATATTTTGCTTCACACTATGGTGCCATTAGTTTCAATAAATGGGAAAAAGATCAAGTTTTGTCATGGCAAAACTGGTAAAGACTCCATGGCAACCCTACTGTTGCTTCTCTGTTTCACAGCTAAATGCTGTGGCTGAATTTCTGTGCTGCTTCCAAAGCTCTGGTCTCTGTGAAGTTCTCTTCAGCTTATTCACAGAGAGGCAATGTTTGAATGCTTGGCTGCCCATAGCTTTGCACTTCATTGCTGGGCAGCATCAGTATTAAGGAAGAAAAGATGTTTTAAGCTGGAAGGATGAGCAGCTGATATTTCTGTAATTCACTCTTCAGATAGGAAAGACAGTAAATATTCCTTGTGAAATCGTGGGTTATATTTATAATCACAAGTTTATTATTAATTATTATAATCACAAGTTATTTATAATCATGGGTTATATTTATAATCACAAGTAGTCTCAGAAGGTAAAGCAGTCATGTCTTTGGGTGGGTTCTGGCTTCATGGTTGATGATTTGAAGTGCATTAGAGGGAATAAAAACAAAGCCAGCTCTTCCCCTAAGATTGTAGCTATGTTAAAAATGAAAACTGCCATTGGATGCTGTGGGTGTTTAACAAATCCTGTGTTCCCTCAGCCTGCCCTGAGAGCTGGTATGGGAAGGACTGTGCCCATCCCTGTGCCTGTGGCAAAGGCCAGTGTGACCCACGGACTGGCGAGTGCACCTGTGCCCCCGGCCACACGGGACCTGCCTGTCAGCAAGGTAACAAAGCAGGACCAGGTCACCTCCCACTGGGTGACACACTCAAAGTACCCAGCAAATAAACCCAGTGCCAGGCATTGTTCAGAGCCAGGGCCTTTGCTGATAAGGCTGCAGTTTGGGGCGCTCAGCCTCTGTCCCTCCCCACTCCATCACCCAGCCTAATCCTGCCCACACCTCCCTGCCACCCTCTGGGGCACTGGGTTCTCCAGGAAGCTGAGGGGCTATGTCAGGACAGAGTGTTTGGGTGAAACTGATAATAATAACCACGGAAACTAATAATAATAATCATGGAAACTAATAATAATCATGGTGATGTCCCACCACCCTAGGGAGACCCTAATCACTTGGGATATATGTGTTTGTATTTATTCCCTGTCACCTTCATCCTTTCCTTGGGGTGCTAATTTTTGGGTTTTTTCAAACTTTGTTAATTCTCTGTAGTGTGTCCCCAGGGACAATACGGCCCCAGCTGCCATGGGACATGTACCTGTCAGAATGGTGGCATCTGTGACCACGTGGATGGCAACTGCACCTGCGGGCTCGGCTGGACAGGAATATCCTGTGAGGAAGGTGATTTCCTGCTTCCATGGCAGTGGATTTCGACACTCAAACTGGGGACACTGGGTTTGCAGTGTCCCCAGACACCCACAGACAAGGACAGTTTCAGAACTGCCCCTAATTAGAGCTTCAGGTCTTTTTTCAAGGATAGTTTTCCTCCTGAGTCCTGCTCATGAATTCCCTTGCACACTCCTTATTTCTTCTTCACTCTGTTATATCTTCGCCAGTCCAACTTTTGTGTTCTTTTGTCTGTAGGAATGTTGGGTTTTGACTTCTTCCATGTGATCCTAAGGGCAGGAGAAGCCTGTGTCTTCCACTTCACTGGTTCTGTTCTCTTTCATTTGACTCTGAACTGGAGTTGAGCTTCCCATGTGTAGACTTCTCAGACGTTCTAACATCTGTCCAAAGCAATTGAGATTGTCCTGCTCTCTCACCCTTATTCTCCATGACACCTGTCCCTTGTGCAAGACAAAGCACACTAACAAAGCTCATTTCCTACTCCAGAATCTCTCCTGTCAGCCCTATCTTTCCACAACTGTCCTGTCTATCTCCCAGAAACCATTCTGCATTTCTATGTTCCTATTTTTCTCTGTAGGTAAGAGATATCTGTATAGTTATGGACTTGAATGTTCAGGAAACAAGTTTACTGGTATGAAATACAACTCAATAGTTCTAAGTACACATTCAAGACAAATGTCATCATTAAATCATAACTGCCATGGTTGAAACTCCTCAACACCTTCCCAGATTCTCATTTACAGCACTTCTGTCCCTGACACCTCAAATATTCACCTCAAACTCCATATGTATCTATACCAAGAACTGGTTGTTACAGGAGAGTGTCCCTATATAAAAGTGTCATCTAGAAATCACACTTTTTAGCAGCATTCTGAGATGCAATTGTTCCACTCTGCATCTGAGGAGACTCAGAGCCCTGCTGTGCATCTCTGTGCAGAGGAGGAGCAGGGAGGACAGGAAAGATGCAGCTGTTCACAGTGTGAGTGCTCTGAGGATTCAGTGGGCAATGAATGCTCTCTGGGCACAGGCTCTAAAACATTCACAGTTAACCAATGTCTGGGTGACCTAGCAAAGGCCACCTGTGGTCATCTCCATTTGCCTGTTCCTGTAGTCACCCATGGGCTGAGTTGGGGCTGCCAAAGCTCAGCAGGGTGGTGCAGGTGTCTCCACATGGAGTAGTGGATTGTGAGTGTATCTCATAGATAAAACATCTCTGGAGTGGAGCACAGGAGGCAGACATGCACACACTGTATAGGGAACTGTGTGTTGTATCACTAGAAAGAGCTTCACTATTTATCCTTTGACAGAGGGAGTGAAATTATTGGAAAATTGAGTCTTGATCTCCACAGCAGTGTGGGTTTGAGTGTGTTGTGACTGGAAATCAAAGACAGCTAATCAGGCATCCTTTTAATAGAGCTTAGAGATGATGTTCCTGGAAGATCCTGTCTGGCATTTGCAGGGTTCTCAATCTGATTATTTGGACGGCCACGCTCGTTTAAGTTCGTCTGCCCAGATTCAAATTATCCCAGCAGTGGGAAGTTAACTTATTCAGAGATGATGCTGAGGTTAATTATATTGGCATAGTCCCTTCTGCATGACTTGGCTTTCAGTAATTTGAGACGTGTTTAGTTCTGTAAAAGCAGATAGCTCATTATACATGGACAGACTGTTGCTATGTGTGAAAAAGATCCTCCTGGTTTTATTAGGAATTTGAATAGTGTGAACTCCAATGATAACACAGAGGAGGAAAAGCTTCATGTTTTCTTTCACACTTTTTAAGTGCCTAAAAGAAAATATTGCCGTAGATAAAGAAAGAAAAAAGAAAATCTAATTTATGCTATTCACTACAAGGCTTTACAACACATGGTGTGGGTTCAGCATCAAGTCTGTGAAGAGACAAATTGAAAAAGGCAGACTGTTAAAAGTGAGGAAATTGCTGTTCAAACATCTATATAACATAAAAGATTTCTCACCAAAGTATGTAAATGCATCATGGTTGTGCAGAAATCCTGTGTCTTCATAACAAATATTCATTGTCTGCAAATTATTCTCTGGGTATCATCTCTTGGCAATGCAATCTATCACACACGAGCTTTTCTGGGTGAGGGCAGTGATTGTTGGTTTTTGTCTGTTTTTCTGTCCATGTCCTGCCAGCAGAGTGCCTCCCAGGAAAGTATGGGGCTGGCTGCTCCCTGGACTGCCTGTGCCAGCACAATGGCACCTGTGACAGGTTCACAGGGTGCTGCAGCTGCCCCGAGGGCTTCTACGGCCACTCCTGTGAGCACAGTAAGTGGAGGCACTCGGGGTAATTGTCACAGGTTTGGGGTTCAGAGGAGTCAAGAAACACCTCACTGGTTCAGTTAAAGTTTGGGGGATGTCCCAGATCATCCAGCCCCTTCCAGATCTTGCATGTCTCTGATGCTGGGTGGTACAAGTTTAAAAGCCCGTGGCATTATTAGAGTTAAGGATAAATATAATTTTTTGTTGGCTGCCAGGGAATGTCACAGAGAATACAGAGGATTTTAATGGTGTGTATGATTTCTCCATGAACCTTCTTCATTTTAATTTTTCAGGGTGCCCCCTTGGATTTTATGGGCTGGGCTGTCTTCAGGCCTGTGCCTGTAAAAATGGAGCGAGCTGTGATGCAGTGACAGGACAGTGCCTTTGTCCTTTGGGCTATCATGGTGTCCACTGTGAAAAAGGTACTGGTACACCTCTGATGGGAAAGAAAAAAGAAAAAGGAAAAGAAAACAAACAAACAACCAGAAAAAAACAAACACCAAAAAAAACCCCAAAAGCAGAACTCAAAAAAAACTCATATAATTACTGAAATACTTGTTTAGAGCCACTTCTTCCATATTTTGAGCTTAATGAATATCCTGAAACACTGAATTTGGGACAGATTTCCTGTTCTACAGCTGGGTGTTCCCATTCCCTTATAAATTAACTAATCTGGTTCCAATTAATACAGTGAAAGTCCTGGTCTCCGTGATGTCTTGCAGCAATGAGTTCCACATGCCATTTATTAAAAATAAGTCCCTTTTACTGATTCTAAATTTGCTTCTAAAACTCCAAATAAGATTATTAAATAGGTGCATGTCAAACTTGTTGAGTGTTAGGGAGGGATCTTCAAGAGAGTTCTAATTAAAAATAAAAATAAGTGTCAGCTACATTTCTGGGACAGATTTACAGATACCTTTGAGAAGTTAGATTAGACAACCCCAACAGAAGAAAAGCTCACGTAAATCACATGCCCATTCCAGTATGTTTGATTTCTTCATTAAGCTTGGCATTTACACTGATTTCTTTTATGAGCTTTCCCCTGAGACATCCTGGGAAAACTCTGGGTTTATTGTGCATCTTGCCACTCAGACATGCATCTAAAGGGTTCTCTTGCTGTCAGGCTGTGCCAGGGGCTGGTTTGGTGAGGGATGCCAGCATCAGTGTGACTGTGGAGATGCTCCTTGTGATCCAGAGACTGGGAAGTGCCTTTGCCCACCTGGGAAGACTGGAGACAAGTGTGACATTGGTAAGGGCAATATTTGTAAGGGCTGGACTGTGTATTGTTAAACCACCCTGACCTGTTGGTTTCAGAATAACTGTAAAAGGACATTTGCTTGTGTTCAAGAACACATTGTTTGTAGAAAATTGCTCTTTGTGGTTATCAACACCTTTATCAGCAGGAATTGTACCTCTTGATTTAATCAATATTTAAATTGATATCCTGATAGGAAAACTGTTCATGGGTCAGCTGTAAAATGTCATTTGCCTTGAGTTTTAGAGAACACAGGAAGAATAGACCAAGAAATTTTGCAAATGTAGTGGGGAAGACTCCAGAGGGTGCAGCTGGTCACCAGGTGCTCCAGTTGCTGGGTGCTTTGTCACAGTGGCATTTGTGACCCTTTCCAGACCAATGCAGAAGTATGTCCAGCTCTGGATTTGCTTCTCCTGGAAGCAGGATGTAATCCCCACAGATGAGGGTGTGGAGCTGCAGCAGCCCAGGAACTTTTAACCCAAATGTAATTCCCTCCTTTGCAGCACAGGCTGCACTTGGGCTGTGTGTTGGCCCACAGGAGCAGAATTCTTCTGTAACAAGGATATAAAAAAAGGTGAGAAATTTTTCCTGTAGGTAAAACCAGCCCCACTGCTGTACCCTGGTGGGGTTGGGTGCAGGGTTGAGAGGCAGCAGTGGCAGAGTCCTGAGCCAGTCTCTGGTCACAGCTGTGGCTCTGATCAGAGCCCAGGGCCAGGTTGGACAGGGCTTGGAGCAACCTGGTCTGGTGAAAAGTGTCCCATGCCTGTGGTTGGAACCACATGGGTTTAAAGGTCCCTTCTAAGCCAAGCTGTTCTAGGATTCTGTGATTATGATGGAGCAGTTTTAGGGTAATCACTGGAGTGAAAGGAATTGCAGTGGTTTAACTGAGTGTCAGAAAACATTTGTGATCCCAATGCTGTGACAAACAAGATAAAAGGAGTGAACATCCATGTGCTGCTGTGGAGCTTCACCAGGAACCAAAATCCTCCTGAGCTCCTGGAGCAGAGGGGGAAAATTATTTCTCCTTTTGTTCTAGGATGGGGCCGAAATAGATTTAAGCAGGCTGTTATTAATACAAATTGCTGTGAGCTTAAGCATTGAGCTTAAGAACTTGCAGAACTGAAATGGAAAATCATTTGATTCCCTCTGGGCAGTGTCCTGTGGTCAGGAAATGAATCTCTCAGTCTGCAGCACTGCTCCAGTGGGAGCATGAGCCACCCTCAGTGCCCACACAGCACTGGCTGTCCCTGGGCCTTTCCAGTAAAACTTTAGGCAGAAGTGGAACGCAAGGGGGAAGTTCAGCACCAAAAATGGGAATTGAGGTTTTCTTCCTCACAAACTCTGCGAGTCATTTTTATTTTTCTTAAATCAGCTAGGGTAGCCCCCATCCATGAAAAGCTGTTATGGGGTAGGTTTTATTTGCATTTTTATTTTCAATTAGGCTCAGTTCATCTGTGATATAACTGTGAGCAGCTGTGACTGTGCAGCAGCCATAAAGATAAAAGGCCTGATTTTAATTTGAACTCTGGTAAAGCACCCATTAAACAGGCAAAATGTTAATTAAAAAAAAAAAAGAGAGAGAGAGAGAATATAACAGACTTTTATGGGCGTTCTTTTTCTGTAGTAAATTAACATTGCAGACTTTCAAACAGATGTCTTAAATACACATTGTTATTAACATGAAAATGTGGTATTACATAAATTAAAATCAGGTCCAGAGGTGTTTGGGGAGACCTTTTCTCATAACATTTCCTAATTGAAAAGGCCAAGCTCGGAGCGCATGGGCGAGTTCTCCCACGTGCTGGGGCTGCAGCTGATGCAGGGCTCAGCAGGACTTTATTTACCTGAGGGTGCTCGTGGGAGAAAGCAAATTCCCTGGTTCCAGGGTTTTTCAGAGAGGTGAGGGAGAGAGGGCCATTGTTTGCTGTGTGTTTCACACCCTGCCTTGTGACCCTGCTGCTCACTTTCCTTTCCTGCCTGTCCTCTGATGCTTAAAAAATTGCAGTGAGGATTTACCAGCCTAGGTATGAAATGTATTTGCATTTGTAAGTCAGGGTTTTTTTGTGAGTTTAATTTGCCAGGATGCAGCAGAATTGTGCAAGACAGGAGTATCTATAAAATGGATTAATTCTCAGTGTCACATTCTGTGAGGGAAGGCTCTTGCCCAGCACGTACTGACAGCCCAGCCACGCAGGAGAGACAGGGGCAGGAGATAGTGTGGATCCAGGATGCTGACAGCAACTTTCCTGAGCAGATCCCAAGATGTTCTCTGTTGGGCTGTCAACCCCTGTTTTTTACACCAGCAATGATTTCCATTCTGGGAACTCTTCAGGACAGCTGGGCTGCAGCTTGGGCAGAGCGTGTGGCAGACAAAACTCGACGACTGCCGCGCTTTCCCAAATGTCAGGTTTGAATGTGAACAGATGTGGGTGTCTGAGCAGCTTCCTGATCCCACAGAAGGGGGAGGCTGCCAGCAGTGTTCCCCCTGTCCCAAACCCTCCTGTCCTTGCAGGGTGCAGGCCAGACAGGTACGGCCCCGGCTGCTCCCTGCGGTGCCAGTGTGCCGGCAGATCCCGCTGCCATCCCCACAACGGGAGCTGCGCCTGCCCCGGCGCCTGGAGGGGCCCAACCTGCACAGAAGGTAACCAGCCTGGGGGTGCAGCCTTCCCTGGGGGGGGAAAACACCTCTGGCCCCTGCTGGTGGTCGGTGTGGATGGGAGGGGCAACCCGTTGGATTGTTTGGATAATTCCTCTTCTTAATGAAGCAGAGTGCGGAGGGAAAGTTTCCTCTCAGTTGCGGTGTAATCACAATTCCTCCTTTAGTTTAGGAAAAACTTTGGGAACCTTCTGATTTGGAGGTGTTTTATAGTTTTTCCTGCTCTCTGCCTCTGTGAAGAGGCTGGTGTAACTCCCTCCTCTGCCTTCTTTTCAAGGCTACCATTGATTGAATTATTTAAGTGTAAATTGTATAATCTATATAATATTTCAGTATTAGGTTATATGGACCTGAAACCGTGTTTCTACTTAATTCTCTAGGTGGCCCTCCAAAGCTTCCTTTTTATGAAGAACAAGCTCAAGAAAGAGGGAGTATTTTTCCAAGAGCTCTACAACAGTAACATTTGGACTAATAAATGAACTGTTTTATATGCACAGACGGTATTTGAATTTGGATATGAAAACAGTTATTCAATTCAGCTTGAATTGTACTGAAGTATTCACACTTCTTATGGAAGACTACAGAGGCCATTTAGTAGCTGGATCCTTTTAAAGAGTTGAATCTGTTTCATGTGCTCATTCCTAGCCTCTTGCCCCTCCATTAATCTACTCTGGACATTCTTTCTGGTATTAATATAATTCATTTCTTGAAAGCCTGGACATGTTTTTAATCAGAGCAGCTCCAAAGAGTATCAGGATAAGCAGCACATAACACATCACCATGGAATGAGCCACACTCCCTATCAGGGACTTTCTAAACCCACTTGACAACCAGCACCAAGTTTGAAGAGTATTCCACAGATTATTTCTCTACAGATTCATTGCAAAATCACATTGCACAGAAACTAGAAGGATTCATCAAGTTAATTCCTCTTTGAATAAAATGGTGTGTTCTAGAGAAGCATGCAGTCTCATTTTGAACTTGCAGCTGAAGAAGAATCTGCTACAATCCGACAAGAGTCCTCAACACACTGTTAATTTATTTAAGAGCATCTTCTGCATTTCTGGTGTGGTTTGACTGATTGGAAGGTCTCTGTCTGAATCTGTCTTCCAAAGAGCGTGGTGTCATCTGCCAGACTCTCCTGGCACCCTGTGTTCTCACATCTTGCCAGATGAATTTCTCAGCGGGTTGTCAAGCCAAACTGTGCAGCACTTCTCATCAAACAGTATCTGCTAATGCAGAAAAGGTTTTATCTTGAATGGAGAAAGCAAGGAGAGATGCTTAAGGATACTATCTCTGGAGCTTGTGCTTTTATTGAGCATTTTGGTTTTTTTATCAAGTCATCTCACAACAGTCCTGATACCATTCAACAGCTGCTGGAAGTCATAGAGCAGAGACATTTTGGTGCTATTTTGTCTGTTTAGATAGGTTTTCCTTTGATATAGAACTATGTCATTATAAAGAAATTTATGTTCTGTATTTTAATATTCTGTTAACCAGACTAAAAGATTTCAGAGTGCCTCTTTATACCTCTTTTTAGGTTAGGAGTTACAAAATCTGTGTAGTAACCACTTGATTCTGACTGTATCAAAAGTGCACTTAAGAAGGGCCATCAGGACCATGGTAGACACAGAGTATGGGCAGTTCCAGCTCTTGTGCTGACACTCCATTCCCCACCAGAACAAACTGCAGCTCTGCAAGAGCAGGGTTTTGTTTTGCAAGAGACAAAATGACAATAACTGATGGTAACTTGGGATTTTTGAAGAAGTTTGTTGTTGTGGTTGGGTAAGTGATGAGTTGGTGAAGCAGGATCCAGGAGGTTGGATGGGAAGGTGAGGTAACAATTTTCCCCCATGGTTCATCCCAGGTCTTAAACAAATCTGCAGTCAATGACTGTCCAGGCCAAAGCAAGTGGTGCTTGCTCCCCTGGGAGTTTATTTCAAATTGTGATCTATGGGAGGCAATACAGTTTTAGGAGGTGTTTTCCAAGCTTCATGGAAGTCTTATTGTTGTCATTCATCACTTTGTAGGTATTGAAAGTAAAGGTATTTGTGAATGTGTCAAAATTAATTAACTAACTGTGCTTTCAGCCAGAAAATCACTGGGGCTGATGCTGATCTCTTTTCATTTCTTCTGTAGAGCTCAATGAATGTCACTGGAGAGTTCATTCAATGTAAATGTGGCAAAATTATGGTCCCAGAAGTGTGTGACTCTCAGCAAGGAAGTGATATTTTAAATGTTCTTTTGGAGGTGTGTTGGCCTGGGTCTGATCCTACAATTGTGTGAGTTTGGGGCAGTTTCACTGAACAGGAACCTGTAAGGTAAATCTCTTGTGAGACAATGAGATATAATCTTAGCAACTGCTGGAGAAGAGCAATTCAAGTTTAGCAGTTGACATATATTGATCTTAGCCCTGTATTTACTGCAGAGCCAAACTAAAACAGTAGTGCAAGTGTCACACTGTACTTAAGATTTTTTTGTAGAATTGTTGAGTGAGTAAAGCTCTATAAAACCTCTGAAGATCTGAGCTTCCCTTTAAAGCCTGATCAACTTCAGAGCCAAATGGGTCAGAGTTTCATCATTAAAGTCAAATTTCAGAGATTCATCCCACCTAGTTTTGAATATCTCCAAGGAAGGAGATCCCACCACTTCTTTGAAGCTGCCCTAGTAGAGATTTCATTTTCTTCCTTTTTTTTTTTTTTTTTTTTTTTTCTGGTTTCTAATCAGAATTTCTTAATTTTCATCTTTGGTCCACTGCTTTTCATCCTTTCAGAGTGGATCTCTGAGGAGCCTTTGGCTTCCTCTCCCCACAGCCCCCATGGGGTAGTTGGCCACAGCCTTGGTCTTCTCTTCTGAAGACATCCCATCCACTGGCCACATTCCAGTACCTCAGACATTCCAGTTCCTTCCAGCTGCCCAGAGACTGCTGTGGTTACTCAGCACATAAAACCCTTTACACTGCTGTCAGACAGCAGAATATATCACATGTACTGTTCTTCTCTTATTTTTGTAGATTGATGTGTGATTCGAGCAGCTAATCAAAGGGGAAACCTTTCTCAAGCCATATTATTTACACCATGTATACTTGTTTACATTTTCCACAGTACCTTGATAATAGGAATTGTAAATATGTAGTATAAGGAAATAAAAGATTTTTGTATTACGTGTTTTTAAAGGATGTCACTGTTTTAGGTACATGATGAAACACATATTTTAAGTGACTGATACTGAGCCTTTGCCAATGAATTAAGGGCCCAAGTAGATCTGCTTTGGGAAATATTTCGGCAAACTTTTTGTAAATCAAAAAATGCCACTTCATACAAACTACTCTATAGGCAATAGACTTTTTTATTCAAGATGCTTCATAGCTTCTTTATGCCATTACCTTGGGAAAAGAAGTTCACTTCAGTGCCATCAAACAGACCATTCTGATTTGTAGCTCTGCATGACTTTTTGTTCCTGAACAAAGTATAGTCATACAGGTAAAAATCAGAATTAAAGATTTCAAAAACGTTAAAAGAGGAATTTTAATTGGGATAGTTGGAATGTCTTATCTTGGTTTTTATTTTTTTCATAAGGCAGAGAAAATGTTTACAGGATTTTGTTTTCTAGAAGAGCCACAACTTTACATTATTAACTACTAATTAAGGAAGTTTACTTGCTTCTGATACTACTGTTCTGATTCTGCTCCTTACTACAGTTTAACAGATTTACCTAATTCTTTGCCTACGAAGTAGTCTTTATTAGACAGGATGGAATTTTTAATGGAAAACTGACTAAATCATCTTTTCCAGGGATTAATTTTGAGGCAAGTATAGTTGCTACTAAATTAACACAACTCTGCTTATTTGCTTCATCAGATTCCAGTGAAAGAGTGTCAGGCTGATGCAGTCCTGAGCACAGCACTGGGGCTTGTTGAAAATGGAAGTGAAAAATTCAGTGAAAATGGGGTTTATAGTTAAATGGATGTCCATCTTCCTCTTGGTGAAGGCCTTTGCTGGCTCCCCCTTTCCCAGGAGGCTGAAGTTAATTACACTTTCTTGCAGAGAGAGCTCTGTGTATTCCTCTGTAGCACACTTGCACATGCAGATAACTCCTTTCAGAAAGACATTGGAATTATTTCAGCCATGCAGCTCCTGTGCCAAATCCCCCTCTCTTACCTTGTGTGCTCCAGATAACTTCAGCTGGAGTGGGAAGGAGTTGAGTGTAACTCAGTGGGCCCAGCAGAACCTCGCTCGCTGTGAATTCATGAAACCAGAACAACATGTTTTAAGTTAGACTTCACTAACACTATCCTCATAGGAAAACAATCAGAATTTAAAAAATTCCCCGCTTCCCCTGCCAAAAATTATTATTCTACTTTTATCCTTTTTATGTTGAAGAACCATAGCTATTAAAGTTTGCCCAGATTCCTTGCCAACCATATTATTTTGATTGGCTGCAGGTTTCTGTTTGTGTAAGTAATAACCAGCACAGTGTCAGGAGTTGCCAACGGGACAAACATGGAAATAATACCTTCATGTCCTTCCCAGAAGAGGCAAAGACACATTTGGGAGCCATCGTGGCTTCATTGTGCAGATCACACAGTGACCCTGTTGGAATTTAGCTTCTTATCAGAGCAAACTAAAGCTCAGGAACAATCTTTGAGAGTGCTGGTGGAGCAAGAACCCTCCATCCTCCCATCCTTGCATTGATATTTTTATATTTAGGATAAAAACCTTCTCAGCCCCCAGTTTTTGAAGGACTTTTCCTTCAGGTTGACCTGTGGCTGACTGAGCAGCTCCATGCATGGGCTGCAACTGTGCCCAGTAATTCTTTTGCAGGTCACAGCTTTAAATTCTGACACTGTGTAAAGCAATTTCCAGTAGTAAACACCAAATCTCAGCCTTGTAGAGCATAAATTGTTCGTTCTGTTCTTTTTATCACTTTTGATAAGCACTTGCATAGCAATATTATGTCTCTGTGAATTTGTAATCCCTCTTCAAGAAATGTGTGGGATGTATCTCGGGTTTGTACTGTACTTTCTGTTGTAGATGTGTTGTAGTGAAAGGATGCTGGTTTTTTTTTATATAAACATGTCATTAAAACTTGGTCTTGATTTTCCTTCATTGCTAGTTTTGAAGCAACAGGCTTACATTGTGGATGAGATTTTATTCTACTGAACTAATTGACATTCAGAGCAAACAGGCTGAAATCACACCTGCTTTTGGTAGTTTGTGTAGAATAAATAATGGCCTGTGCCCAAGTGGGTTTGTATATGATCCCTGACCAGGGCAACCTGGCCAGTGACTGAGCCTGACAAATGGAGCTTTCTGGCACTCCAGAGTATTAGAAATATTCAAAACACAGCATAAATCTTGCTGGAAGAGGATGGTTGTGAAGTGTAACATTTTGGGAAGACTTGGGCACGGAGCACTTTGAAGGCATTTGAAACCACACACCTGCAGCCTCCCATCAGCCTGCTTGGGCACTTCCCAGAGCCCAGTTCTGCCAACAAATTGCCTGGTTCACCTTCAGGGTATTGTCTTCTCACATTGGCAGGAGCTGAAGGAACATGTGTGCCTGCTTAATGCCAAATAATGCAGTAAGAGTGTGCTGGTTAATTGGAAGTAGCAGGCTAAATTGAATTCAAAATGTGTAACAAAGGGGGAACGGTAGATCAAGCTGTCAGAGAAAAAGTGGGCAGCTCTGGCTTGCTGCTTTCTGGGAGAGCAGGCTTGGATTCCTTTTGAAACTTCAGGGCAAACATTTTGAATCGAGCTGTGTAATGCTGCAGGGTTCTGTCTTGCGTGATTTACTTCACTCTTCCTGCAGTTTTCAACAAGGAACACAATAATTAAGTTCATTTGGTTTGTCATCTTTTTGACATATGTTCTAAAAATAATTGTATAATCCTTGCAATTTATCCAGTAATTTCTTTATTAGAAGCCATATTCATACTATTCTAAGAAGCTCTTGATGTTATCCTATAATATCAACATATCATGTTGATTTTAACCTCTCAGATTGCTGTTAAAAGCTGATCAAAAACTAGACATGGAATATTAAAACAGAATATTCTCAACCTCTGCAGAGCTAGCATTGATCTGTGTTTTAAACTTTAAAAAGCTGTGCCTCTGCAGCAGTTGAAGTGTTCATAAATCATGGACTGGTTTGAGTTGGAAGGGACCATTTATTTCCAACTAAATGTGGGGCAGCCACAACTTCTCTGGGCACTCTTTGCCAGTGTCTCACCACCCCCACAGTAAAGATTTTTTTTCTGATCTATGAGATATATGGGACCAAAGCGACCTTGTGACTGTGTCCAGGGAGCACTGTTCCATGGGATTGTCCCTCAGCACCTTCAGAAATCATCACCCCAATCTGCAGCCAGCACTGCTTATCTCTTCTTTTAGTCAGCACTAGAAGTTCACGGGGTGCTCATAGAATATTCTGTATGCACGCAATAAAAACAACCATCCAAACCCCATGAATGGTTTAAAAATTACTTAAAAGTGCTGTATGATAAGGCACTTCTTTGTTGATTCTTTCAAGCATGGTAGTTAAAAAAAACACAACTCAGTTGTGTTGTTTTATATATGAATAAAGATGTCAGCAAGTAGTCATCTAACTGTCCGTGCCATTTGGCAGTATCTAGCTTCCTTTTCAGTAATAGCCCAATAAATCTTTATCTTCTACTAAGCTGATGACAGCAAAACATTTGAGAAGCTGCATGTGGTGTAGATATTATAGTTAATACTTAAATGCTTCATGCCATCGTCTACTGGGTGTTTTTTTCCCATCCAGATGTAACATCCTGATTTAAGGCATGTGCTTGCTTCTCCCTCTAGTGATTCCAAGAGCCTAATGATAACTAATTAATTAATTAAGGTCTGTTATCCAAGACCACCATGTTGGCCCACAGTAACTGAGATCCACCTGCTCAGGTGACCTCACTGACCTCCTGCCTAAAGGGGTACAAAAGTTGCATCTTTGCCATTTGGCGGTTCTGTACTTTGCGTTTTCATTCTGCCTACAAGCCCTTGGTTCATGCAGAAATCCAGGGGTTGTCTCAGCTCTGTCCCCTGCTTTGGAGGTGGCCATGGAGGCTTCCCAGTGGGAGCAGCACTGTGAGCTGGGCTCATGCTGGCTGGGGAAGTGGAGCCACATTTGGGCTGGAAACGCCCCATGCATGTCCCACTGGTTCTGCCCTATTCCCATTCAAACCAGCCTGGCATTTCTCTGTTACCAGGTAAGTCTTAAAGTGCCATAAATTATTTACAAAGTGACTTAATGAAAATTCTCTGATTTTTGCAGCTGGGGGAGGCCTTTTTTAACCAGAAATCCAGTTTTTAAATTATTTATTTCTCTTCTAAGAACCGCACTAAGATTTCTTGCTGTACATCATCATCAAAGAGCAAGATTGGTACAAGTAGAGACTGTGTGGTAATTCCTGCCTGTCCATTTGCTTTCTTTTCCCTTTTCCCTGACATTTCAGCTGTGGTAGCTGTTGTGGATCTTGGCCTTGCACTACCAGGCACAGGGGAAGGCTGCTCTTAATTATTACTTTACGCTAAGGGTAGGTATGAAATACAAAGCAGCAAATGGCATCACATTAAATAGGGGCTGTGTCCCTGGGTAATGAGGGCTGGGAATGCTGCAGGAGCAGCAGCCATGGATGGCATCACTCTGCTGGAGCCTTTTGTGGAGCCCTTCACCCTCTCAAAAGAGGTCTGAACAGGCAGCTTGAAAGACGATTAGAACTGCTCACAGTCATAGTTAGCGTGTTAAAATATTTTACAAGAACCAGTGAATTTGATCAGAAAATAGCTATTTTTGGCTGCCAATGTGGCAAAACCACTTAAAATACAAACTCAAGAATGTGTTGAAAGGAGTCAGTTTGCCAGCAGAGCTATTGTTGTAGCAAAGTCTCCCCTCTGATCCAACGGGAATCCTCTGCTCAAGTTTTATTACTTAAAAAGTTAATGTGGATGTCAAGCACCTGGAAATCTTTATGTCTTTGAAAAGAGCATTGGTAGGGGCTGCGTGGGTTTGGTTTCTTGTTGCAAACTCTTTTGCTGTGGAGTGTTAGCTGGGGCTTTCCTTCCCTTGAGAAGCTTTGAGGGTTGATTTGATAGTTCAGTGTCACTGCTCTGATAATGTGCTCTCTACAAAGGATAACAAGATGTGTGATTTGGTGCAAAAGTATTTGAATTTGCAGTGGATTTTCTCTCATTTTTTATTTCTAGCTTAAGAAAAAAAAAAAAAAAGAAGCCTTGCCATTTTTTGCATTTTTAAAAAATACGTGAAGAACCCCAACCACCACACAAGGGTCCTCTAGAGAGACAGGGCTGCCTCCTTTGAGAAAAATCCCAAAAATGCCTGTAAGCACGTGGGACAGGATGATTTCAGCAGTAGAAATCCATTTTGATGCATGTCTCAGTGAGGGCTTGTGCAAGCAGAAAGCCCCTGGACCCTTGAGGAGTTGGAGCAGGGATGGATCTGCAGCCTTTGTTATCTCGAGTACATAAATGGTGCTGCAGCATCACGTGCCAAGGCAGGAGGGATGTGAAAAGCATCATGACCAATAAATTAATGTTTTACTTTGAGTGGGCGTGAAGGAGGATGTTGAAAACTGGGTTTCTTCCTGGGTTTCTGCTGCCAGCAAAACAAAGCCCCACACAAGAGGGTTTGAAGGTCTCTCTGGGAAAAAATGCCATTGCCAGCTCCACCAGAGCGCCTTGTCCAAGTTGCCCTGAAGGAATCTCTGCCAGAAATACCTGTTAACAATAAGGACCTGTTAATGTTTCACAATTATTTTCCCAAGTATTTAATTGCTGCACCAGTCCCCAACAACAAGAAGGTGGCAGATATTAAATACACAGTAACTGTGGAAACCTCTGGTCTGCCTGCATGTGCCAAGACCACGATACAGCTGCACATCTGCAGGTCTGGTGAGGACTCTGTGTGCCATCAAGATGAATAAAAAACTGGGGCTCTCTCAGTCATAGCTACAACTTTTCCAAAGAAAATCAACATGATTTTTGTCTTTTGTGGAAGGAAGCTAAACCACAAATTACTCATGGCAGGCACATCCCGACTTTTCTGCTCAGAGGCTGCTCTGGGGAATGAAGGAGAGCAGTGTTGGTGGCCAGTCAGGAGGGGTTGTTTGTAATTCCCCATCCCCACAAAGGGGTTGCTTTGTCACTGGCTTCAGATCAGATACAAACTCATTATTTGCCACAGGTGTGATCTTCCTGCCTCAAGGTGTATTTACAGAGCTCTTGCTTGGCTTCCCCTTGTGGATGTCGAAGCTGATGAGGCTGACCTCTACAACTGACAAAACCTCACAAATTGCAGCTTCTCTGCCTGATATCAAGGCAACATTGCAGCTTATTTTGATAGTTTATCCTCCCCAAATGGGGAAACTGCAGCACTAGCACAACACCTTCAATATTTCTGCCTCACTCTGCAGGATCTTAAAGACAAGGCTGTGCCTTGATGGATGTCAGAAAGGGACGTTGGCTTTTGAAGTGGTACTGAGAGCCTGTCTTCATTCTTGAGCCTTGATGCACCTTTTCAGCTTGTAAATTTAGATATCTGCCTACATTTCATCTGCCTGATAGAGTTTAGGAGCTACTTGACAGCAGACCTTCCCAATTCCTGTCGGGCTGATCATTGATGTGGGTCCCACAGAGCAGCTCCTGTCGGGTGCAGCGCTGCTGGATTATCACTTGCTGGGACATCCATTGCTTGCAAAAGATATTCATGGACTGCCACAGCACAGACTGGTTCATTTTGCTTGGGTTTTACAGAGGAATAGGTGGATTCAAACCTGCTGGGAGTCAAGGGAGAGCTGGACTGGAGTTTCCTACACCCTGGTAAGAACTCCAGTCGCTGAGTGATTTGATAACCAGAACACTCCCTATGGCTATGTTCCCACAGGCTTACAAATATAGCTTGAAGTTTTGTTTATTTTTAACTGGAATGAGCATATTGGTAATTTGCACAGATTTTTTTTTGGCCTCCAAAAATGTTTGAGCAACTCAGTAGGTGGCACCCTTTCTATTCCTTTATTTTCCACCAAATGTCAAAAATAAGCTGGAGCTGGATCCTGTGAGCGTGTGTGTGTGTGAAACGAGTTCAGTAAAAATGTAAATGCATATTTGTCTCCTTAATTGAATATAGTATGTTGTGAAATCATTACGTCAGGGCACACTTGGGTTTATACAAACGCTTAAGTAAAGAAAATATATAAACCTAGATTGACTTGAACAATTTGAATGTGATAGCAGACATCTGTGTTCAATAACATCACTTTGGTAAGCGGTGTTTAATATTTCATGTCAAAGCGAGGAGAGTAATAGAACAGGGTATTTTCAGAATTCTTAGATTGCTGAAGTTTATGGCATGGCATAATATATAATCTGTCCTTTGTCAAGCTCACCAGAGAGAGCCCTACTGCAGCTGAAGACGTAAAGTGCTCTAATATATATGTTTCTAGATCTCTCCCTGCTTGAGGAATTAATCTTGGGAGGTGCTGAGTGCCCTGAAGTGCCAGTGAAGTCAGTGGGATTTGAAGTTTCTCACAGCTCAGAGAACAGGGATCCTTACAGGGGCTAATTACTCTGCTCCAGCCCCGGCCAGGAAAGCCCTTCAGAGCTCCTTAACTTTTAGTGTGTGAGGAGTCCTCTCAAAACTGGCACCAGGAATGCTGCTGGGACAGTGTCCAGAGGTCCAGCTCACTCCTCCGTCATCTGATAAAGTGAGAGCTGCTCCCCCAGCCTTGGGAATTTAAAATTTGGTGGTGAAGAGGTGAAAATGAGAGAGTTCCTTGCCCAGGGGCAGATCTGCAACTGAGGGCTGAGCCCAGAGTGCCCCAAAGCAGATCAGAGCATTATCTGCTGAATTTTGGGGGTGGAGGAGGAGGAGGAGGAGGAGGAAAGGGGCACCCCCTCATTCCAAGTGAAGTCCATGCACAAAAACATCGCCAGCTCGGGGACTCTGTTTGGCTGCAGAAAGTTCAAAGGAAGAGAAACATTTTTAAGTATCTTCCAACTCTCTTATTAATGAGCAATTACACTGATGTTCTTGGATGAATTTCCACTGAGTAATTCATCTACAAACAAATTTTTCTTTTGTATTTCTCCTCCCCCCGAACCCCAGTCTTTTGTATTTCATTTTTAGGTGAAATTCTGTAGTGAAAGGGGCCAAAAGAAACATGCTTTCCTGAGTCTCATGCTGAATGTCTGTCTGGACAGTTTCATTTTAACTGCAGCTTGGGAAAAAAAAATGTAAACATGGTGTGAGTATCATTTTTAAGCTGAAACTGTTTTTCCCCCGTGTTCAAATAGCATTATAAATGTTTGCTCAAAAGAGGCATATTTATTCATCTAGCCTCTGAGAGAACACTGTGTGCATAGGTAGCAATAAAAATGTGTTAAGGGCTGAGAGAGATTCCCCTGGTAAATGGCTTTTCTCTTGACCTCCTCTTAAGCATCTTAGCGGGGCTGTGCTGCTGCCTCTCTGAGGAAGTATGTTTGCACTGGGGAGGAAGAATTTTTAAAGTTGCAGAGTGTTACAAACAGTGAGCAAATAACGGTGGGGGTTTGGATGTTTGGGGTTTTTTTATAATGTTTGGAAAAAACTCTTATGGAAAAGACATGAGATGCAAAGCAGTCACACAAATTGAAAGTTGTTCCCAACATGCTGTGTGATTTCTTGAAAGGAAGATTATCTGTGCAGTTGTTATTCTCTAAATTTTTATCTGACTAATTTATCAACTTTTTTTTTTTTTGGTGTAACTATTCACCACTCTTGTGAATAGCTCTTTTATAGCTGAATCTGCCTGCATGGGTTGTTTAGTATGGAGAAAAAGAGGATCAGGAGGATCTTATCACTTTCTACAAGTCCCTGACAGGAGGTTGAGCCCAGGTGGGGGGTGGCATTTTCTTCCAGGTAGTGAATGACATGGCCAGAGGAAATGGCTTCAGGTTGTGCCCAGGAGAGGTTTTGCTTGGATATAAGGGAAAACATCTCCTCTGAAAGGGTGGCCAGGCATTGGAAGAGGCTGTGCAGGGCGGTGGTGGAATCACCACACCAGGAATTGTTCAAATAACTTGTAAATGTGGTGCTTAGGGGCACAGCTTGTGGTGGGCATGGCAGTGCTGGGTTAATGGTTGGACTTGATGGTCTTACAGGGTTTTCCAGCCTAAATGATTCTCTGATTCTGTGCATGTTCAGATATAGATCAGACATTCAACATCACGTGTCTTCTCTGGCACATGAGGTTACTGTCCCCTGGTTACAAGCCCAAGTATTTTTTTGTGCAGAGAGGATTTCCAGTGACTCTTTCACATGAGACCGTGGAGTTGCTTTTCCCTGAGTTTGGTTCATTCAAATGTTTGAGGAAAGGAAACACAAAATAAGGAGGGACCATAGCAGAAAGAAATTCATCAGGCTCTTTGTATGAACGAGGGCAAGGCTTCCCTGCTTTGCTCACCCAACTCCCTCTCCTACCCAATGAAATGTGCACTTGGCAGTTGTCAGACAGAATAACTCGATCCGCCACAGAAGCTGGAGATGGAAAACACCTGCTCAGACCATCCCTGCCCAGTGTAGAGCCATTTCCCTGCAGGACATGGGTCATCCCTAAATCCTGCAGCTGACATGCAACACACACCCTCAACTGGCAACATCCTGTCCAGAGCTGCACCTCATAAATCAGGCCCAGTAAATCAGCAAGGAAGAGCAGTCACCAGCGCTGTATCTCCCTTCCACATGGTTTCCTTACATTCTGGGGAATCAGTGGCATGTCAGAAATTATTCTCTTACCCAAGCACTGACCAGTATCTCCACAGTGCCGTATCTTGCCAAGCAGGAACATAAGCAAACACTCAGGTCTGCACCGGGGACTTGAGCAATCTCCCTGCATGGCCAAAATTCCTCCCAGCTGTTTATGTGTCCTTCACGGGGTCGCTGCTGCTGTTATCGATAGCTGATGTTGTTGCTGCTGCAGCACTGAGTCATTTTATCATTCCTGGGTGGGAGGATGAGTTCAACGATGAATCTGTGCATATTTGTCACCATGGGAGCCTCCAGATCGCCGTGTTCCTATGGAAACCTGGCCCTGGTTTAGCTGAACTGGCCCCGTCGTGGGTGCTGAGCACTCAGAACAGGAAAAAACGCTGGCGCTGGGCTCCTCTTGGAAATCTGCCCCCAAATGTATGGATGTTTGTTTATTTTTGCATTTAAGAGATCTAGAAAACTGCACCAAGATGCAAAATAGCACGGAAGAAACAGTCTTTGCAAAGAGTAATCCCCACTGATTGGCACAAAGCGGGTATGTATTCTTTCCATAAATTTGGGGTAAGATTAAATTACAAGAGGCCTAAAAGGAAATATTAAAAAAAAAAAAAAAAAGCCTAACTTGGCCAAGATTGTTAGTTTAGAATATATGTAGTGCCAAAACAATACAAATTGCACAATTTCACCACACATACCCATTTCTTAACCCATTCTGGCTTCATCAAACTCAACAGAAATTGGTGACTCCAGTGGACTGCAATGGACTTCACACTGGACTATGGCAGCTGATGTCCTGCTCCTGGCTATGGCCTGTTGACCTCAATCAGGTAATATTGGACATTGTAGGGTTATTTCTGCCATACCTGGTGAGTATTTTGAGATTCCTTAGGTACTGATCAGAAATGGTGCCCCCTCCCCTCTGCTAGCTGTGCGTTGGAAGCAAGCTCTGCTGAAAGGCTGCTGCTTCACTTTCTGAAAATCCCAGTGTTACTCTGTGTGCCTTGCCAGGCCTCGAGATGAAATTTTTCCATGTTCTGTTGAGATATCTGTAACATATGGTGACATTTTCAAATCCTCACCATGCTGGAGAGTCCGTGCTGTAATGTCACTGCCACGTCGCAGGGATGCTGGGGAAATGGCTGGCGGAGCAAACACTAAATCGCATTGGCCAAGTTTTAACAAGTTATCACAGTGGCCCTGGGAAAACTTCAGCCGTGTGGTTCTGTGAAGACTTTGAGGTATTGTAATTAAACGACTGCTGTGCTTTTACCTCCCATAAAAAGCTTTGCCTCCTATAAAAGGTTTTTAGCTTGACGATGCATCAGGCAGAGCTCCTGCCCAGTGTCTGCCTTATTTTGCTGCTGGGGCTGTGCAAGCAACACAGCTCCAGTGCCAGCACCCCAACCCAACTGTGTCTGGCTGGAAGGGCCCCGAAACACCAGCCCTGCCTCCCACTTGGTCACGAGGGAGACAGTGGCAGTAATTTTCTGGCTGATGAACGCGCCAGGCGAGATGGGAAGGGCATGAAAAGATTCAGATTGCCATGAGTGAGAAGCAACACAACATCCATATTGCGTCTCTTGTTCTTGGCATTGCAACAATGCATAGTTTTCTGTTGTCTCTGGAACCACTCAGGCCTGTAATGAATGGAGTACCAGTGATTGGAAACGGTCCTTTTAAGCGGATGTTTCCATTAATTTGCTTTCCTCCTTAAACCTTACAATGTTTTTTTCTCAAGTGTCGGCAGAAGGGCTGAAGCATCTCTTGATCTTGCAGACTGTGTGTCCATGTGGACCAGTGCAGGCACTACATGGAATTTCCAACACAATATTCACTTGTTCTCTGAGCTCTCGATGTTTTGATTAGTTCATTTCACTGGTACTAAAAAGGGAGAACATCCAAGGTCTAAATTTTTAAAGGTGATTGCAGGCAGCAATTCTGTGCACAAACATGGTATATGTACAGCTTATTTTCAGAAAAGCTGAGGTTATCTCCTTCTCCATTACTTCAGGCAAAGTTGTGGCAGTTTGATGTCTCCAAAGAACTGAAAAAAATAATGGTCACCCTTTAAAATATCAGTCAAATGTTTAGAAAAGAGTAGGACACTTCAATTAAAGAAAATCTTTAGAAAATTATTTGTCAATGCCACAACCTGTGAAAAATCAGATGAATTTAGTCCATCCCTTACACTGTCTCCCCTTCTTACTCTGTGATTTACCCAAATCATAAGAACTCTGCTGGTTTAAACATCCCAGTGGTCAGGACAGCTCATGTATGTGACAACAGGGATTACAATCTTCGGAACGTGTCTGAGCAGCTATTGAGTCTTGAATTTCCCACACCCCAAGGCCCAAATTCCAGGATATTAGTAAGATAGAAAAAGCTGTCAGGCACCTATCTTGTCCTATTGGAGAAAAAAAGGTGGAAAAAATGAGAGAGAAAGGGAGAGGAAAAAGCCCTTGGCTTCATCCTAGTGTGGAACTTTTTCCCATCTCAATTTAGCTAAAAAAAAGAGCCAAGACTAACAGCCAATCCTTAGCAACATAGGGACCCCATTCAGAAAACTGTTTAATCCCATGCTTAAGTGTACCTATGGATATGGGTTCTGTTCAAACTTGCATGTTTTGCTGGATTTGGATGGATTTAGATGGAAACTTGAAGATCTGGAGAAGTAACTCTGTATTGGGATGGTTGGTGAGCCCCTGGCACAGGCTGCCCAGAGAAGCTGTGGCTGCCCCATTCCTGGGGATGTTGGACAGGGCTTGGAGCAATCTGGGGTAGTAGAAGGTGTCCCTGCCTATGGTGGGGGGTTGGAATGAGATGGTCTTTAAAGGCCCCCCTGCCACTCAAACCACTGCAGGATTCTGTGATAAAAGAGGGATATCCTGGCTGTGTTCTGCTGTTGCACCACTTCAGCAGAGAAGCCCCACGTTCCCATGCTCCCAGACGTGCTGGACGTGTTTTGATGAGCTCACAGAAATGTGGGGTTGGCTGGGACCTGGGAGGTCACTCAGCCAAGCTGCTGCACTGGGGCCAAGACCATCCCTGACGTGTGTTTGCCTGCAGTTATTGCAAACCCCTTCCCAAGGGGCTCGCTGACTTCCCTCTTTGTGTTCAGGGATTCTCAATGTCTGTGGCTGGGAAGCTCTGCCTGATGTCAGAGCCACACCATCTCTGCCACAAACCCTGTGGGATACAGAGCTGCTCATGCCCTTTCCATAACCCCCTGGAGCTGTGCTACTCTCCCAGACCCAGCAATTCCTGTTGACCAATCTCAGAGCTACACATCAAGTGACCCTGAGCTCTTTCCTCCAGGTCTTTTCTCTAGATTTTGTCAGACTATGTGGAACAGGGACTCTCCAAAATCCTTCCCAAAATCCTCCAGGTCCAAGGTGGGGAGGTGCTGGAGAACCTGCAAATCCCAGTGGCCATGTGGAGTGACCCATGATCTGGGGGTTCTCACGCTGATATAATGGTATTGTTGTTAGTAAAAGAAAAATGCTGGGATTCAGGCATGACTCTGCCCCACAGGATCACAGAGTGATTTAATATTTTAAGCTATGAAACTTGGCCTTTAACAGTTTCTGCAGGGTGCAAGGGGACTTACAAGATAGCACTGTATTATTCACTACCATGGGCCACCTTCTGAATATTATAAACCTTAATTTACTTTTTTTATAATCTGAATGGACTTTTTAAGTATATCTTAGGGAATTGGAGTGAGGAGAAACATTGCTTAATTCAGCCATTGCATCCTTAAAGCCAGATTGGAAACATGGAAACCATATGTGAGCTTTTAGCTAATAAAATAAAATGCCAAAATGTGGCGGCTGAAGCTATTGCACCCAAAATATAATTGCACATATGCTCATTTACTCACTTATAATCAAAACATTAAAAATAAAAAAAAAATCTTTGATACTCAGACTAGGTGTAACTGTTGGACTAAGTTATTTTACAAAATTATTTTACATGGAAAGAATGTGCACGGGTTTTTCTAATGGCAATATGAAAAGCAAACTGTATAAATACAGCCACACACAGCAGCAATTGATAATGTTTCACCTGAACACAAAAACGTCCTCAAAATCCTTTAGCAAGCCAAATTTATATTCGTTTTACAATAAGGTAATCTTACTTTTAGATGGCTCTAGACTACATATTAATGCTAAATGTGTGTTTTATGCTGAGTGTTGGTTTTCTTAGTGGAACATTCATTTTTTCATTACTATGAGTCTTGAAGAGATATTTAGCCTTGCCAAAGGTGCCAGAACTGAAATCATCTCTTTGCTTTAACACTTCATCCCTCATGTCCTGACTGTCTCTAAAACATTACTTTTAGCTGCTTTTAGCCTCTCTTCAATCCAAGTTTTACTGTCCCAGAACTGATTGGAAGCCTCTTGGAGATGTTGAAAATGGTCTGTTTAAAAATCAGTCAGAGAAGACCCCGCTTCTCATGCGGAGGTTAAGGATCGTATAGTCCTTTTCCTCCTCCCATTTTTTGCTCTGATATCACTTGCCTGAATCCAAGGAATCTGAGCTCAGTTGGGGCAGCAGGAAGGGGATTTGCAGCACGTGGTCCCTTGGGAGGGGTTTGCTGAAGGCACGGAGGGATGGGCAAAGAACATTGATGGCATCAATCTTTGGAGGCTGAGGTGTAGTGCAGGGCTGAACCACTGATGGGGCCACAATAAATTCCCTTTTCCTGTGGATTAGCTGTCAAGAGTGGGAAGCAGGAGGAGCAGCATTGCTCTCTCTGACCAATAGACTGCACTAAAATTTGTCTGAGCATAAACCTCAACCCAGTGTGCAGCAAGGTGCCGTTGTCTGGCTGGAAATAACAGGGGCAGCTCTTTAACTTTGGCAGCAGTGACCTTCCTGGTGCTGCCCTCTCCAAAGCATCACTCCCAAGGCCAGCACTGAGTTCCTAGAAATTAGCCAAAGTGACTGAAAAAATGCGTTACGCTGGTGAAGAATCTGTTTTTTCAATTGCCAGCACTTTATTTTTTTAGAAACACAAGAGAAGGGGGTAAAAATTATGATGTGCCTTCTAAAAGGATGAGAGAGGAAAATTAATTAGTAGGGAGGCAATTGGATGGGAATGTGGGTTAAGTGGCTGGCTCTGCCACTGGCTTCTTTCGCAAGCATGGCCAACATCCATAATTCTTCCTCTCCCCAACCTCCATGTCCCTCCTGCCCCCATCCTCCATCTGTACAACAGCTCCCATCTGTAAAGTGTTTCCATTGTTTGTCTCAAGGGCTTGATGGCTTTTGACTCTGTGCAGCGCGTTGCACAACGGCCTCTGGATGCGATTTTATAAACAGCAAATATAAATAGAAGACTTTTAGGGGAGACTAATGAGAAAACTTTAGGAATAATCTGTTTAAAGTGAATTTGAAAGTGAAAAGCTGACATGCAGATGCAGTGCTGGGATATCTTTAAGACGGGCTAGCCAAGAAATTGGCCCTTGTTTATTTTCTTATGTGATAAGGTCGATAGCAAAAATGTATTTTTTTTTAATTATAAAATCAGATGGAGCAGCCAGAGGAATGAGTGAAGTCAGATCAAAGATGATAAATTGAGTCTGATGAGATGAAGACTTTACCTATTTCAAATACCCAACTGAAAGTCTAATTTTGCAGAAAATTCTTTCTTTAAAAAAAAGAGAAAGAGAGAGAGAGAGGAAGAAAAAAAACACAAGACAAATGAAAAGAAAAACATGCCATAGCCAATAAGTTGTGAAAAACTCTGGAGACTGGCACTTTCAAATGCTTGGCAGGTTTTTAAGCCAATTTTTATTTAGTCCACTATAACTGTTGGAGGGTCTGTGATTCCCAACTGTTTCACATCAGAGAATGAAAACAACTATAGCCCAGCCAAGACCACATTGGTGACTGCCAGCCCCTTTATGTGCCAAACATGAAAGCAACAAGTCCAGATGCTTTGATCCCAGCATTTTTGGATTTAGCCCAGAATGTTTTTAACTCATGTTAGGACAACATACATTATAACTGGAAATCAATCAATAGCACTGTGACCTTCAAACGCAGTAAATGTTTGGAGTTAGTTTCTGAGCGTGTAATCTAAATTGGGGATTGGAAGTTGGAAGCAATCCTAACCTAACAGGAAAAAAAAAAGTGTATAGTTTTAAAATCTGGAGTTGCAAGGAAGCAACAAATGAAGGTTTAATTGTTTAGGGAAAGATTATCAGCACTGGAGATGCATCTGATGTGGAGGGAGGACTGGAAAAGCCCAAGGAGCAAAGCAATGCCATCCACCCAAGTGTGGTGGAGAAACAATAAATGGGATAATATGGGAGAAATTGATATGGATAAATAAATAAATATAACCCTTGCCCACTCTGGCCATGGTTGGTGTTCACTCCACACTGAGGGTCTCCAGGGCAGGGTGGCACAAACAGGCAAGGAGATGCCCAAGGGAAACGGGCATGGAAAACCCATCCATGCATCCCAGGAAAATTTATGCCCAATATCTGCATCCTGAACATTTCACATGAATCCTGAGTGACAGCCCCATGCTGAGGGACTCCTTTGACAAAGTTTGTAGCAAGGAAAAAAACAAGAACAGATTTATTGCAAATATTGCTGTGTTATAGGCCAGGCTTTAGCCTGTCTTATAGACAAACACAAGATCCCTTTCACCTTCACACTGCTGCTCCCTCAGTGGACCAACACCTGATGTGCACCAATTTAAATCAAGGTCTGACCTCTACAGGGAAGAAGTGGCTTCAAAAGGTAATTAAAATAATTTAATCTCTTTTTCTTTTTTTATTCTGTGATATGATTTAATTGTATTGCCACTAAATACCAGTCTAGACAAGGTCTTGTTAAAAGCTTTAAAATCCCCCAGTAGTTTTACCTATTAGTGGTGGTGAGTAGCTGTTGGCATGTGGACCAAGCTCACACAAAGCTCTCTTATAGTAGTGCTCCCAAACCCTATCACAAGGAATAAAAAAACACCCAGAAAGACAAAATTAAGGAAAAAAAAAACAAAGCTAGAAAAGCAAGCTACTTTTAGCAAATATGAAATCTGTAATTATGCAAATCACAAATTGTCAAACTGCTGTGTCAATAAATTACCAGCCCCATGCCCAGCCTGGTTGACACCTGCAGTTGTGGGGACACAGGGACAGTGGTGATGGCAAAAAGGTGTCCATGCTCACTGTATAGTGCAGGGAAAGGAGAGAGCCAGGTCAGTGGGCACATGGAAACCACTGGGAGAGGACATGCCATGTTCTTCATGGCTTTGCTTTTACTTCTCACACCTGTGCTCCTCACACCTGTACTCCTTTTGCCTTCTAAGCACAGCCCACACCCTCTCTCCTTTTCCAGTGCACCATATTCTCAGTGGCCTGTTTTTAAGAAAAGGGAAGACGCCCCAAGTGCCACAGGGGATACAAAAGGGTTTTCATGAGCCTCCAGCCCTTCACTGCCACAAAAAAATGGTTTTTGTCAATGGTAGGAGAAAATAACCTGGTGGTAATAATTGCCCTCGTTTGTCAGTCTGGGCTGATGACTTTCCCGTTTCATTTCCTCCTGTGTAATGTTACAGGGGACATATATGAGATATTCAGCAAGGACTGAGGCAGGGAAGTCTGCAGGAGTGTTTAGTGGGAGGTCAGGAATTTTTAAGAGGTATTATTACAAGGCGGTGTGGTTTGGGTCATGTTTCTTGTAGACATCTTGTCAGGAAACTTTTTGAATAATAAATTATAATCTTTTTATATATTGTACAAGCTTATTAACCTTAATCTTCAAACATAAAACTGAATTTTGAAAATATAATCAGAAAAGCTCAGAAGCTAAACAAACAACATAGAAACACAAAAAAAGAAGAGAAATAAAACATATGCTGGCCAGAGTTTTAGAGACAGTAGCCACAGCACAGCAGATCTTAATTAGCAGCTACCTGCAGTGGCAGTGGCCTGGGATGAAATGTTTTGATGTGTGCAAATGTTTCTATAAAACAGTTGAAGCTTTCTTAGATCTTGTATCACTTTTTCCCTAAGCGTTGCGGTTTTCCAGCACGGACATTTCACAGACTGGGATCTCAGGAAGATCTAAAAGTCTTTGCTTTCTGTTTTTGTTTCTCCAATCGTAAATTGAGGATACTTACATTTATTTACTATGAAAGGCTCTTAGTGCTTCCAAAAACCCAGTACTTAATGACTGGGTAGGACCAGCAGTTGTGGTAGCAATAGTTGAAGGCACAATCCTGCCATAAATCCTGCTCACACTCAGACTTGGAAAGTAACTCCATATTAAGTGATACAGGATTCCTGTCTGAAATATTTCTGCAGTGCCATCTTTTGTTTAAAATATTCTTGAACTTAGCCAGCACAGACCTTTTCAGAAGTGTAAAGTGAGCAATTTCTGTTCATTCTGCCAAATCCTCCTGCAAGTGGCAGGGCAGTGCTGAGTCTGACTCACCCAAGGCACTTCACAAACTGAGTCCTTAAAGGTGGCTTGGTGACCAAAGCTCCAGCTCTGCAGGGATTTCCTCATGGCAGGAACTCATCTCTGGTGTACATGTGAGGAAATTTGCTTTATCATCGCCTCTTCCCTTCCAGATGGGTCAGGACTGTTCAAAATCATGGCAAAAAGCAGTGATGGAACCACTGACATCACTTTGTGTCCCAAAAAGACATAAGGATGATGAGGTGGGTCTTGAAGAGCTTTTGGAGAAGGAGGAGATGCCCAGCACCATGCTCATCCCTTGTGCATCCCAAGGGACTGGCTTCATGGCACAGAAAGAGATGGAAAAGCAGGACCTATGCAGTCTGTGAGTCAGGACTTCATGGTAAGGGCTGATAACGTCTGATAAAGTCAGGAGAAACTCCACCTTTCTCCTGCCCAAGTCAGGCAGGTGGCTGCTGATTCTGCGTAAAGGAATGCTTGGAAATTACTGGGATACCCCTTAATTCATGTGCACTGTGGGTCTGAGTGGGAGAGACAATCTATTTAAGTGTGCATATGTGCCCCACCTTCTGTGCCATGGTGCTCATTTCTGGGCTCGTATTTCTGCCCTGAATTCCCTGGAGCCCAAAATGAGGGCTCTTGTCTTGCAGTCCACATCTCCACCCACATCCCCAGGGAAGTCATCAGATGCAGAGGATGCACCATGTCCTGTCCTGATTTACACCCTCCACAGTCCAGCCCTGCCCCCAGCTGGCACCTGGTGAGCAGGTAATATTTATAGAAATGCAAATCAGGGAACCCCTTTCCAATGTAAATAGTACCAGAAGGATTTGACCCTAGGTACTAATTTCCTGTCTTAATCCGTAGTCTAATAGAGAGTTCTTGTAAAATTCAACTTTTCTCCAAAGGTGCCTTTTTTCAAACTCTTGATGGAGGTCAGTGAAGTGATGGATTGTGAATCTCCAGCCTCAGAGTAAGAGTGAATATGATTCAGGTAATTATGTTCCAGTTACTGTCACATATTAGAGATAACTGTAGATTTGTCTTATCTGCTGTGTCACATATAATTGGTGGCTCTTGGTGTCATGTCAGGACTGAAGACACATAAAGCTTTTTAATGGGAAATCTGATCTCACCTGGGGGCATCTTCTGTCTGCACCCATTCTTCTCTATCCCAGGAAATATTTCCATTTATCAGCACCACAGCTGCTCTTGATGAGAAAAAACAATCTTCAAGTGGTCATGAGGAGGTGCTAGGAGGTCTAGGATGAATGGGCAGATGGACAGGACAAGTATGGGGAAATCAAAAAACCAAGAGTTTATTGTCTTGCATTGCTAATTTACCTGTGTTTGAATTTCTGCCCATTTCTCCCTATTTTTTTAAGTTCTCCAAGATAAGAAGAATTACCCTATATTGGTACAGAGATGACCATATTGGCTCTTGTCTCATTTTTGGATCTGTTGGACTTCCTATAACACAAATAATAACTATGGAATACTACCAGACACTGGGGATTCTTTAAAAATTTTATTTCAAAGTCAGATCCAGATCCAGGCTTAGAACAAGAATTTCTGGCATGGGCACAGAACAGGAAGGGGAATTGTAGATCCTTTAATTAACCATGGACCAGGCAAGATACGTTGGCAAATCCCACTGAGAAGCTGCTGATTCCAGCAACGGGCTGCAAGGGAACCTGGCATTCTCCTGGAGCAAACATCCTCACAGCTGAACCCCAGAGCTCATCAGCCCCACACAACTGGCTGGGTTTATCCTCTGCAAGTTCTCATCCCCATGAACAGAGTCAGCCCAGTGTTGTTAAGCTTGTGAAACTTGATGGGCTCACAGCACGAGGCAGTTTAGCTGCTGCTATGTGGGATACCTTTCTGTGTTCAGGTTTATTGAAAACCTTGTGTCCCATCTGTTTCTGGATGCTCCTTTCATGTTCTTCATCTCCTTAGGCTGTCTTTTCCAAAGAGCTCTCTGGATCCATGTGGACTTAATAAGCGATTTTGGTGTGTGCACATGAGCACAAGGACCAAGATGTCTTATTTCATAAAAGTCTGTCACTGATTTATTCCTCCTTCTGCTGCCCTGCTTCCTGTTCATTTCTCCTCACACTTCCAGAGTGAGGGACACTGTTTACATTAAGGATGTTTCTTGTGTTTACAGATGGGGCAGCATTTGTAAATTATTCCAAAGAGTTGTTGTTTCCAAGGAGCCTCTTCAGGCTTTCAAGAAGGGCTCTCACCATGTCAGTGCCTGGGGCTTGTTGTTTGTTTTAAATTTGTTTTATATGTCCTAAAAACCTCCCATGGGACCAGCCAGCTCCTGATGCTGTTATAGCCTCCCTCCCCACATTTCTGGTGGCTGGACAGCCAGGAATGCATGTGGACACTGGATCCAGCAGCATTTCTCTTCTCCTTGAGTGGAATTGAGTGTGACACTCAGTCAGGGAAGTTTATTTCAGAAAGACACCATTCCACCTCCTCTCTGTCCCCCATATGTGTTGAGTCTCTACATCATAACTGGGAGCACTGGAGTTTTATAAAAGCACTGCTTTTTCGTTCAGGAAAAGGAGCAAAACCACACTAGGTTTGTGTTTCATTGCTTTGTGTTGTCATCTGAGTTCTGCTTGAAAGATCCATTTGTTGTTTTGGACATTTTCAAGTTAATTAAAAATATTGTCCAGGAATAGATCCGGCGGAGTCATGGCTCCTCCTGGAAGTTCTTCTGCCCCTCATGGTGGAGTTTGTCCTTCTCTTCACATCTGAACCATGGAGGAACACTGGAAATAAACACATTTATCAGCAAGATGTGCATGCACTTGTCATGGAAGAGTGGACAGGAATTTGAATCGACTGCCATCCTTTTCATCCTGGGATGCAGGAGGATATATTTTCCCTACCATTTTGACATAGTTTTGCATAGCCTAAAATAAAAAGCACATGTTTGCATGAAGGCAAAGTGCACGGATATCTAAACTGTCAAAGAGGAGCAGTGACCAAGCCAAATAGCTTTGGCTAAATGAGGCAAGAATTCAAAGCTGAGCACTGCTGATGAAGAAAATGCCAAATTCATTGCCATTGCTTGTAGTTTTTTATAAAAGAGAAGAGTTGTTGGCTGATCTCAGCAGGCAAATCTAACCTGGAGCATTGCTGAGCCAGTGGGACCTGCAAGTGCATGTGGCAGCTGAAGGCTTTTGGAAAACCTCCCCTGAGCAGGAGCATTTCTATGTCTTCTAAGTCAAGCCTTCAGCTCCTAGTTGTTGAACAACTTTATTTAAATTATACTAGACCCAGTTTCTTGGATGAGATGGAAAACTGAAGTCTTAACCTCCTGTTTTACAGATTTTTTTTTTTAAATCCAATTTTAAACTTCACAATGTCCCAATGTTCTTATTAACTTGCTGACACTTATACTCAGTTAAATCCTGGGGGAATTTTTTTAACCATTTCTTCTCCAAAGTAAATTCCCTTGGGTGGAATTGAACTGGGCAGAAATATTTGTCTTAACAAGCACAGTGGGAGAAGTTTTAAAAGACACTGCACTTGCTGGAGCTTCTAATGCTTGTGAGAACTGTGGAAAGTAATTAAAGTCACTAAATAGATATTTAAAACCTCAGTTTTGGCAAAAAACATCTCCATCTGGAGATATGTACAGAGAAACTGTTGTGACCTGAAGCATGGAGAAGTTACAGAGTTTGTTTAGAGAAGAGTTTTGAATTAAACACAGAAACCTGCCTATGTATGGGTTTAATACCCACAATTTCAGTTTTAAACATAACACATGAGCCAAGTTTTAGGTAGAGCTGCTGGTGCTGAAATGTTATCCAGGAAAAAGTCTGAAAGGAGCTGATACTTCTGTGATAATGCAGCTTTGGGTACTTGATTATTCTTTCCATTTCTGTTTTTACTATGCTCCATTACCAGTAAAATATGCAACGTCAGTCCAGCTCTACCAGTTTTGAAGTGCTCCTTGAGAATTGTAGGAATCTTTTGGCAGGAAAAATGTATCTTTCATATGAAATTCTATTACTATCAAGATAAGTTTTAAAAATATTTTCTTTCTCAAGGAACTGCAAATCAAGCACTGCTCTGCAAACTGACACTCTTGATGAAGCAATGAGCCTGAGCTGCCCGAAAGCAAAGTGAAGAGGCTACAAGTCCATAAATTTGCTGTTATCTGAGTGCCTTTCCAGAAGGTACTTGAATTGATTTGTGTTCTTGGAAATACCATTTTCTGTGTCAACACTGTGGGATGGTGCTGCCAAAAAGCCCCTCATCCTTCTGGGGAAAGTGGCAGTTCAGATGTGGATGTGCCTGGCTGTCATGAGCTGTTATCCCCACTTTTGTCTGGCTGCAGCTCCCTAGAAGTAGCCAACCTTTGAGATTCAATTCCTGCTGTAATGGATTTGAGCAGGAGGTCCTTAGAGAGTCAGTTTTCAAGCCCTTTCACCTTCCATGCCTTGAGCTTTAATATTATTCCTATAAGCACCTCTGACATAAAGCACCTTTGATGTAAAGAGAAAGTTGGGTTCTCTCTCGGCCATTATGGGAAATATTATCTTTCAAAAGAAGGGCAGCATTTACATCTTTAAAAAAAAATCAATTCAAGATCAGAAGCAATGACTTCCAATTCTATTTTTCTTTCAAGTTTTCAGTACCCTGAACCATCTGAGCTCACCCAATAATGGTCACCACTTCAGCTCATCAGTTCCTAGGCAGCCTCCACCAAGATGTATTTGGGTAAGTTACCATGCTATGCCAATATTGTTTTGGGTTGGACAATTTTCTGACACTTGATTGCCCTGGGTAAGACATTTTTGGTGAATCATTATACCAAAATGCAAAGAAGGTAACTTGAGAAAGATGCTTATGTTTCTGTAGCACTTTGCAGCAGATGTCTCCTATTTACTGCTTTATTTTATTGCTTAATGACTGGATCTCGAGTAATTGAGCGATTTGACAGATATTTATTTGTAAAACGTGATTCATTTAGTCAGACATTGTGAAACAGTTTCATGCCAGTTCTAGATATTTTGGTAGAACTTTCTAAAGATGCAAACATTCAAGTAAATTGCTCATGTCAGTAGCACATCCACTTTTTACTGTTCTTTACTGTGCACAAATATTTGAGTTGACAAAAAAGCGCTGGTGAACAGACTACAGGGACTTCTGAACTTTAATCAACCACAAGCACTGGCAGGGTTCAGAAGTAATTTCCTAACTATGAATCACCTGCAGACAATGAATCACATTCTGGAGAAGATTGCCAAATAAAACAAGCCATCATGTATAGCTCGCATTGACTGGACTATGGAAAGGCCTTTGATTCACCTAGCTGAAAGAGAAGATGTGATGAAAGCACTGAAATAAAGGCATAAAAGAATGTAGGAATCCCAAACCACATCTGCCAGCAGTGAATGGCGACATTTAAGTTCGACAAGGAAGATAAAAGAAAGCGAGACTAAGCAAAATAGCAGCCGAGGAGACACTATCTTACTGGAAAAGACTTGCCTGGAGAAGAACTTCACAAAGCATTTCTGGGAAGAAGACCTTAGCTTAACTTCAACCATATGTTCGAGCTCAGATTTCGGCTGTGATGGAGCAGTTGTCTCTGCTGAACTGGCCAATGATCTCCAGGCGATTTTTAGGGGAATGGAAGTGGAGGGAGAGCAGGGAAGACAAATAGCAGGGGAAGGCTGCGGGGACAAGGCGCTCTCCCTGTTGGCCTGGGGCTTGCTGAGGTGAACAGAAAGCTCCTCCAGGGATTCCACTGGCCAAACTCCTGCTGCTGGAGAAGACGTGTTAGGTTTCCACCTCAAACAGAAAGGGGCCAAGATTTTGGGTGCTAACAATACAAAAAAAGGACAGGATCTTGAATAATGTTTTTCAGAGACAGTGCTGAATAAAGGGATCGTGAAATAGGAGAAGAAACCAAAAACTTCCTGGAGACTGTAAAGAATCACACATAAGAGTAAGTCCTACCACAAGGAAAAGAAACAGAAGAGGGGATAAAATTGACTTTTTTTACTATTTTATTTCTTTTGAGAGGTCTTTGGCCATGCTCTCCCCAGCAGTGAGACAATAGCTGGTAAAGCAATGACAGCGGAAGCAACGAGAGCCCTGCAATTATCTCCACTTTGATGATTCCCCTCTGGTTGTGCCAGCATTCAATAAACCCTCAAATTGCATGCTGTAGCAGGAGAGTGAATTTACTGCAGCCAAAATCATATGAGTGCAATGAATCAAGACAGCCTTTCCACACTGCTCAGGTCTGGCTGGTGCGTTCCGCTCCACAGACTAACATATATTAAAAACAAAAAAAAAAAGGTACAGCTGAATTCCAAAATCCTCACAGTACCTACCAGCTAACTGCCAGCATAAAGAGGTCAAAATTGGTACCTCTGCCTTGGTTTGTCTCCTTCTCAAAGGGGCAAAAATTAGGTAAAAAAAAAAGAATTTGCTTCAGAGAAAGGAGCTGCGGCAGCCCGGCGCTGAGGTACTGGGCTGTAAAAAGCCCTCTCACAGGGGACTTTACAGACACCCAGCCTGATTTGCAGTGGGTGACGGGCCCTTTGCCCGGGCTCGTTTAGCCGGAGCGCGGTGTGAGCGCAGGGACCGTGAGCACTTCCCCGCGCAGCCACGAGAGAGCACCCGGCAATTAGCGCTGGAGGGATGCGGCAGCCGGGACAGCGCTGCGGGAAAAACCCCTGCTCGCACTTCCCTCCTCGCCTTGAGCTCCTCAGACAAAATCTGAGTCAAGCCGGGCTTCACTAAACCCGCGCTGCTTGTTTTGAGTGGCTGCGAGGTTCGGCCGTGGGTTGGCGGTGCAGGGATGGGGTGGAGGCTGTGGATGCTGCCCCTGGTGGGGCAGGGGATGGAGAGTTTGTCCCCTGGCTCAGGATCTTCTTGTTCAAAGCCAAAGGCTGCCTGAAAGACTGCTGGCAGCTTCGGCTGCCCTTTCACGGCGGCAGCTCTGTACCTAAAAGTCTGAAAGTTAAGTTGTCCATTTTCCTGTGTGCTGGATAATAAACTCAGGCATTGGCTGATCAAAGCGCCTGCCCCGTGAGGCGCAGCTGAAATAAGTATTCCACACTTTATTCCTCACATGTTAGATACAGTGATAGAGGCAAGAAATGTTGTGTGGACAAGCAGGCACAGGGAGGGGGTCTGTGGGGGTCTCTTGCCTGCTGCTGTCCCTGCCAGGGCACATTCTATTGAATCATAGAATCATTTAGGTTGGAAAAGGCCTCAAATCCATCCATTCCTGATGCTCCTGTGAAGAACTGCTGCACTCCCAGAATATGTTAAATTCTTGGTTATAAACTCTTTTTTTTTTTTTTTTCAAAGAGCTTATGCCAGTTTTTACTGTGAGGTTCGTGGTGAGCTATCAAGGAAGGAAAACAAATATTATAAATAATAGAAAATTATTGATGTTCCCGGGCAATACTTACAAACACAGATAGCATTTAAAAAATGCAGAAATCCCCTGAAACCTCAGATCACACATGAATCATGTAGTTCACGAGGCACATGTTTACTTGTGTGGTTACTGGGGTACATATTTTCACAGGCATGTAACAGCGACTCCCGGGCACGATTCCGGGGCAGCGTGCCCAGCCCAGAGCTGGGATATCCAAGGCTCAATCCCACCCCACTGCCAGAGCCCTGCACACCTCCATGGCCTGGCTGTGCTTGAGCCAGGCTGGGGGCAGTGCCCTGCGTGGCACAGCCAGGAGCCTCAGCAAAGGGGCTGAGGGGTTTTGGGTTCAGCTGTGGGGTGTCCTGAGCTGGGGCTCCATCACCTGGGGGGATACTTTGCTTCCAGGACTTTCTCTTGGGAGAAGGAGGAAGAAGAGGAGGAGGAGAGACAGTGGGCCTGAGGTTGAGGAGTCTGCAAAGGGATTTTAGTGCTTTGACCCACATCCTCAAAAGCTCCCAGTGAGCAGCCTCTGTACCACCAGCCCACTCCCAGGTACTGTCAAGTTGAAAACTTACAACAGAAATAAGAAAAAAAAACCCTAACAATAAACAAAAAAGTCAAGTTAAAAAACAACAAAGTAATTAACCAGCAGTACAGCCCTGCGTGTTTTTTTCTCTTTGGCAGCCCCTTGCAGAGACGCTCTGGCTCCAGCCATTCAAGCAGTTTCCTATCACTTGACTTCAAAACCAAGCAGCACCAGCAAGAACCAGCAGCTCTGCCACCACTGACCTGCACCAGCCCTGGGACAGAGCACACACAGCCCCCAGGGACAGGTGGGTGAACCCCCTCACCTTTCAGCCAGGGGGGGTTTGAAGTCACCTCCTCATTCACAGCCGTTGTGGCTGCTCTGTCCCTTAGGTGAGCACTTTCTCCAAATTCCATTAATATCTATGCAATTAAATGCAGTACTTACATGTAGGTACCTATTATTATATGCAATATATGAGTATTTTAAGTACATAAAATCAGGAAGGAGTGAAAAGCAGCAAAATGAGTTTGAAACCACTTTAACCCCAGGGATATTTCCAGCCCGGCGTTAGAGAGAGTCAGCCTAATTCAGCAGAGCCTTCATTCAAATTACCCTGTTGTAGGAATACTACTAATTAAGTCTACACTTAAATATCAGAGAAATTGTAAGAAAACAAAATCCTGCTTGATACTTAATAAACACTTTATATTTAGAACTTAATAAAAAGGGTTGTCAATATGCTTAGCTGAGAGAGATCAGATAGCTGGCTCAATGACCAGGTGCTATGAAAAGTAGTAGAAGGTGCTTTGAAGGACACCCAAAGTGTTAGGAAAAAAATCCTCCAAGTGAAATACATAATGTATCTATTCCTCTAAATAAATTTGGGGTTACTGACAGGCAATAGCAGGTGGTACCACAGGAAAAGCCGTGCCAAGCAGCCAGTGCTCAAGTTGAATTTTCACAAAGTTTTCTCAATTCCCTTCATTGAATCGTCCTAAAATATTTTCAGAAGTTGAAATTTTTCCTCCTGAGATATGTTGTAGCCAGTAAATGCTGTTTATATCGACCACAAACAAATCTTAACTGAATCTCTGCAACTGATGTCTAAGTTCAGTGAACAAAAATAATCATTCCAAAGAGTGTTTAAGGTGAAATCAAGCTGTGGTTGCAAAAGGCTGGTGGAAAACATATTGGATGGCATGGGCTGACAGTCAGGCTGCTAAAGACACCTTCTGGATCAGTTTTAGGAATTGCTTATTAACCACTTCAATAATAAACAGAGAGACTAAGGGCATGCAATAAAAGAAAATCCAGTGGATATTTCACTCAATATCCTCAAGCATGACACATTTATTTCATTCAAAAATTCTTTGTTGTTGACTCTGTAATGTGATTCAATGTTTACTTCAGCTAATGATTTTTAGGGATCTTTCATTGGCCTTTTGGGGCTATAAATGCAGTGAAGATCTACAAGACATGCAAGGGTTCAGTTTGGTTTTGAAAGGAAAACCATATAAAAGGAATTTAAATTATGATTTAATCTTCACTAACAAGTTTCTGGAAGACCATACACCCTGAAAGCATTGCACAGTGACACAGTGATGAAACATAGCAATGGGCTCGATGCTGCAATGCAAAAGAAGGGTTTTATTCCCATATCTGTCTTCATTTGTGTGCTTTGGGGTCAGCAGGAGTGGCCCCAAAGGTGGGTACTGCTCTTGGAATATGCTGAGCAATCAATTACTTTCAGGGCCCTTCTGTAGTAGGCACTGACTCCTAAGGGGTTTCTAGTTCATCCCCTAATGTGTGGGTTTAGAAATAAATATGCTTATTTCCAGATGCTTTCTGAGGGAAATACTATAGTGTATTTACAGTTCAATTTAACTGCATTTCTGAAAGTCACTTTACGCTGAGGATGGGCTGCTGGGGAAAGAGAGACCAAGAAATTGGTCCTTAAAGAGGTTCTCATTTCTGCTCTGAGCTCAAGTTTACTTCTCACGCCAGTTTGAAGCCAGTGAATAAAATGCAAGCGGAGTTAGTTCTTTTGTCATCCTTAAGAAAATAAGTTAGAGTGGGTCCTTGCAGTTTGCTGATCCAGGATTGTTTTAAGATACAATTGTTAGGCATGTTTTAAAAAGAAAAAAAGATCTTTCAAGAGCTCATTTCCCAGAACATTACCAGCCAACAGCTCTAATGGGCTCACGCCACACAACAATTGTTGACTAATACTATGTGCTTTGCAAAGAAAAAAAAAAAAAAAAAAGAAGAAACAAACTGTTATATGTTTTTTGTTGAGATATATTTAGAGAGCTTTCTTATTGTTAAGAGCTTTAGGAACAATAATCAGTGGTATGTCATTCTGGTATTGTTAGCAAAGTCCTTTCTATTGAATTTTCAAGATGTTGTAAAGTGAGATTATGTGAGTAGCACCTCTGGACACTTTTTCCCATCATTGTGTTGGTATCAATCGCTGACTTCCACTGTTTCTCCTGGTATTAAATGAAAATGTTGTTTCCCACTACGCTGATTGGAGGCTGTATAATGCATGACATAACTGATAACCCTACTGAGATTACACATTGTAAGATTCAAACTGCACGAGAAATTTGGACAACAAAGTAGGTGGCCACTTGGACTGGGATACAAAGTTTAAAAGAGAATGTACCGGGATCATTGTTTCAGCTGAAAAGAAGAAACGTTACAAGTGGATAATTTACGAGGCTGGTTCCTCAGGTTTTGGGAAAATGCTTCTTTCTTGTTTTTTTTCCCTTGTTGTTCTGTGGGGACAGTAGGTAGAATTTATTTTCCAAGGGCAAAGTGTTGCCCTAAGGCTCCTCAGCCTCACTCACCCCTGGCAGAGCTGCATTAGAGCAGAAACCCACACCCTGCTGAGACTCCTGACATTTTCCAAAGAGGAAATATTAAAAATTCAGTGGCAGAGTGGAGGAGGAGTAAGTTATACTTTGGAATAGCAGTGAGCTGAGAAAGCCGGATTTTTCTACTCTGTAATAAAACCCCCTGAAAATAATGAAAGGTTTTGAGCTGACTTCTGTGTTACACCCCACCAGTATCTGGGCAGCATAAAGAGCAAATAGGGAGTTCCCTCATAGCAGGTTCTGGCTGCTGCCATTTCCCTCACATCATGTCAGGTTGTTTTGGTCTTGCACTTGTGCTTCAGAAGGATTTTTTTTTTTTTTTTGAGAGATGACTGAGCTGATCAATGCCTCTATGCCATCCTGCTGATTACCCACACCTGCTTCTTTTCCCCCAGCACCACAACAAGTTTGGGGTGGTTCAAGACTTTTGATGGGGTTTTTTTGGGGTGGGGTTTACCCCTGCTCTACTTTATTCTTCACACAGCGACCTTCTGCCCAACTTTGCTGTTTCCTAAGCTAACAGAGGGTGGCATGACCAGAGGTTGGCTTATGGATGGCACAAGGGGAAGGAGAGGTCACTGGCATCCCATTCCCTGTCCATCCTCACAGGCAGCAGAGAAAAGCATGGGGAAAAACTCAGCTACAAGCCGTGCTCCTCTCAGCCTGATCTCTGTGCTCAGCCAGGGCAGGGGCAAATTCAGACCTGACCCTGGCACTCCTCAGCAGATGGGGTGTTCGGTCCAAAAAGCAGTTCTTGATCTCCCATTCAAACCTTTTATGGACGAGTGTAAAGCTGGAGCAAGTTGCTCCATGCAGTGGTTAAAGTTTTAATAGCTCTTAAGTAATAAAAACAGCAGAACTGCTTCCAGGGAGTACCAGGGAATCAAGTCTAAATGTAATAAAGGTCTCTCCTTCGTTCTGGTGGATTGCAAAGGGTTTTGTGGCTTGTGGTTGCACAGAGCTGAGGGGCTGTGGATCCTTCTGAACCAAACTTTTACTACACCAGTGTGATTGCAGCTGACTGGAGCTCACACCTCTGGGAGTGCCCCCCGAGGAAGGGTAGACATATCTGAGACTGGAAAGATTTTCCTCCCTTAAGACCTGAGCCCAAGGCTGGGTGCTAGAAAATATTTCTGGCCATGCTCAGATGAGAGATAAATTCAAGAGAAGACTCACCAGACTGGTGCCCAGGGTACAGGGGACAGATTCCAATGGGGCTTGTTCTACTGGACAAGGACTGATGGTTTGTTTTAAGCTAAAAGAAGATCTATTTAGACTGGACATAATGAAGAATTCTTTACAATATGGGTGGTGAGGCCCTTGGTCGCCCAGAGAAGCTGTGGCTGCCCTGGCCCTGGAAGTGTCCAAGGCCAGGTTGTGGAAGGTGTCCCAGCCCATGGCAGAGGGGTTGGAATTGGATGGCCTTTAAAGGTCCCCTCTAGTCTATTGTATGACTCTATGAAACATTTGGGTACAGTAAAACATGTACTTCCTTAATTAGGAAGATCAAAATCCTTTAAATATTTGTAAGAATCAGTTTTAAATTAGACCATTAGGTTTTGTCCTCCAATGTTTTACTTTCATTTGGATTATGGATGACCTGATATTGAGTCTGCTGGGATTTTCCCATAAATACCTCTGGAATTCAGGAGAGGTTGAATGTTTAAGTGAATTTTAACATAGCTCATGCCTGAATTTTAATTTTTTTTCCTACTGTATCAGCACTTCAGATGTCAAAAAACCCTTTGCTATTCTAGGAGCGGAGAAAGATGTGTGGATGAGACGGGAGAGGATCCTTGGAGGACGCTGAGGTCAGGTCTGCAGTCTGTGTGTGGAGAAGGCAGCTCACCACCTTCCTCTCTTTTGATGGCAGCTTTAAGGCAGGAGACCCCGCAGTGAGCTGCTGCTGAGCACCCTGAGCTCTCTTATCCGTGCTGAAATCTCTGCCTCCGCTTGTGAACTTTTCCAGGAGCTTTCCTAGCAGGAGTTCCTCCAGTGGCCACCCTGGGGAAGGCAGAGGGGCTGGTGTGGCTTGGACAAAGGGGCTGCTTTGCTGCAGTTACCCCCCTGCATACCTCCCCCCAATTAGCCTGGACCTTAATTGGGCCTGACACGCGCCTGTTGAAAGAGATTCCCCAGGAATTAAAGCGCTGCTCCTCTGGTTTGGGTTGGCTGCTGATGTGAAACATGACATGATCTTGGAGAATTTTCTGAGCTTACCATGAAACAAGGCTGCCACAGGTATCAAGCGGGCTTTGTGCTGGGGCTGTAATCATATTACAAATTGAACGCTTCCACATGTGCGTGCTGGCACATCCACCCGCGCCTATCTCACATGTATCTGCCCCAAGGTACAGATGCTGAGGTCTTGACATAGCATAATATGGATCTAAATATATTTTCCAGATTGCCTTAGCACATGCTAATGAAAATGAGGAGTAAAAGGCCCGCAAGATGCAGCTGTTTAAAATTTTCTTCAATCCCCGAAAATCAACTTCTTAATTACTGATAATTTAAGCATCAAAATCACCACTAACCCTCTTCTCCCACTAGACCCTCCCAAGCTGGGAGGCCTGCTTGAAGACTCTTGGGCAAAACTTTTTCTTAGAAGTGTAGCTTTTCATCAAATTTCTTCAGCTTTTCTGGAATTAATTAGTATTAAAATAAAGCAGGGAAAAGGCGAGTGCCTGCTGGAGGTGCCTTCTCTCAGACCTCCTGCTTAGACTGCTAAAGCTCATTGTACCACAACACTTTCATATTTCCACAGCACCTTTCGTAACAAAAGGTTCCCCAAACTTCCCCAAATGGATTTATAGATATAAATAGCTTCAATTGCCTTTAAAATGTGCACCCTCTTGGAGCAAAGAAAGCAGGCTTGGCTTCCCTCATGCAAAAGGATCTGTGTTCAGTCTGGTTTGTGTGGATACCTAGTGGGGCAACCAGTCCCAAGCAAAGTTTAGGCAGTGGTTTTGGGATAAAGGCTGGCAACATATTCCATGAGTTCCTGGATCTCTGTGTGGCAGTGGGGCCTCTTTCCAGGGATTATCTAAATGTTAGTCTTGTTAAAATCTAAATTCTGGAATCATTTTGCTGAGAATTGCTTTCCTCTAGCAGCAAATAAGTCTGAACCAGAGGAAAAAAAATAATGGAAAAGAAGGTGTACACAGTACTTATTTTTTACTTTTTATTTGATGTCCACCATCTCCCCAGACTTCCCTAAATGACTCTGAACTTGAGTTGAGCCTTTCCTAAAGCTGGCAGTGTTTTCTGTACAGAAACAGAAGCTGAATTAATCTGGCTCTTGCCAGCCCCAGGCTAGGTGTGCTCCCAGACCCACAGAGCCAGTCAATGGATGGGAGTAAGGCTGGTTTTGGCCAGGCTGCAGAAAACATTTTCCTGCTAACTGGAGTCCTGGCAAGGAGCATGGGCTTTGACATGGAAAAAGGGGTTTCTGTTTGCTGCTGGATACCTTTGTTTTGTTTAAATCATTACTGGAAGCATCTTTAAAACTGACTTTTCCACACCACTCTACGAGAGAGCAACAAAACCACAACTGGGACTAAATATAGCTGGAAGGCAGAGAGCACAGTGGAGCCATCCAGGAGCTCACTGTGAGTCTCTACATGGGAGAGACCTGACAGAAACTTTTAAAGTTCAAAACATGCATGGAGCAACAGGCCAAACTGAATAGCTGACCAAAAGCAGCCCTGCAAATGCTTTTCTAATAACTTCCCCTCCCATTACTCCACAAATGTACCCATTGGAAACAGCAGCTGACACGGGAATGGTGACTGAGACCCACAGGGCTATTGAGGAGCTGGGCCAGGGTGAAATATTGATTAATCATCTTGTCATGCTGGGGCTTTGCTTGGCTCTGTAGATAGGAATTGAGAGGGTGATGTGCAGCTCCTCCATCTAGGAAGGCTGCTGCCTCACATGGGAATGACTTGTTGACTTACAGAAAAGTGGGGTGAACAGTAGGATGATGCTGAAATAAGCTGAAGGGATTTTTGAAAAGTATTGGCTTTTTTTATTTTTCCTTAGAAAAAATTAAATCACTGGAGTAGAAAGCCAGAAACATCAACCCTCACTCAGCATCTGTTTGTATCTGGACAATTGCACCTGTGTGGTCCATTGGGGAGGGTATGACACTAAGACAAAAACCATCCAGTTTTCTTTGTTTATTGGAGGATGAGATGAGTAATCAAATCTGGGTTTGCTTTTCAGCTATTCCTCTGGGTGAACAACTCTGGTACTGAGACAAGGCAGTGAAAATCAAGGTCATGGTAAAGGATCTACATGGAGTTGAAGGATTTGTGGATATTACAGAAATACTCTTTGTCCCCTCTGCCCATCAAACCCTGTGGCCAGTGCTGCTGGCTGGGACACTGTGACAAGAAAATACCAGGTTCCTGACAACCAATGGGAAAATCAGCCCAGGGATTGGTGGCATTTGCTCCCTAATGGTCACCAGAGCTGGTTATGGGCAGGTTGAACTAACCCTGAGCTCAGCTCAAGGAGCACTTTTCCTGACAGGTCTATGATACGTGTGCTGCTTAACCCAGAACATTAAACCCAGGGGACACGGTCCCACCTTTTCTCCACCTCCCAAACCCTCTTTCATCTAGGGCAGGTGAGGGCAGAGCTGATAAGAACTGTCATTGCATCAAATTAAAGGGGAAAACGATCTGGAAAGCTGTTTGCAGATAAAGCTTGTCTTGATTAACCTATTTGTTCTCTGTATTTGGCAGAAACCTAAAACCAAGTTTCACAGTGACTTTAACTGCCCTAAAAATAATGGCCTATTTATGCAATTATCTGCATGTACGTGGCCATTGCTTCAGGCCACTGCAGTACAAGAATATGCACACAGGATTTTTTTTTCATCTATTTACTTTTTTTCCAGGTGGGGTTTAGGCTTCCTGCATGAAAACCATTCCAGTGCAGGTTCTCAGCTTGCCACCAACTCGTGCAGAAGGCTCTCAAGCTGAAGGAGCAAACCAAACAAGCCCACACCTGGGCTGAAGACAAGAATGACACATATATTCTGAAATATAACTTAATATCTTATGAGCTACAAGAGGTCTTTGGGCACTGACACAGGCTGAGAGCAGCATCTCAGCCTTTCCATCTCTGCTGATGACAAGATCAGCAAGATGGGCATTCCCTGGGAAAATGCTGGCTTTTCCTACGTCCCTCCTCCACAGGTTGCTTAGAAGCAGGGATTCAGATCCGATTTCAACGGGAACACAAATTAAAATGCTCTTTTTTTTTCCTTTTTAGACTCTAGAAGGCTCATTTTATGCAGTTGGAGGCTCATTTAGCTTCTCAGCCATGGATTTTGATCACTCTGGTGAGTGAATATTTCACTATGCACCAGCCAAGCCACTTCTTCCCAACAAGCAGCAGGCAGGCAAAGCTCAAAGGCAGGGTTCCACAAGCGCCTTTGAAGGTGACACTGCACCAACCTCTTCTGTGAAATGACCTAAATATCCCTCTTTTCCAAGGTAGTGTTTTGAAACTTAAAGGACTTAACTAAACCCCTCCAACAGTCAGTCTATTGAGAGGCTCTGGCTCGGGTCCCACATTTCATGGCCAAGTCCAAGACACCTCCCAGTGCCCCATCCTCTGGTTGCCCTCATGACCCCACAGATCCATCTTTGCTGCAGAGGAAATGCTCCTTTTTTTTTTTTTGCCCCAACTCAGACAAAACCAAGACAAAAAGGAAATAGATCCCTTCAGTTTTGTAGTCCTTTATTATTTTTTTTTAAGTTGATCCTCCCATAGTAATGTACTGAAATGCGTAACAGTTACATTGTACAAAGCATTTAAAGAAAGTACCTCAACTTGCCGATTATTTCAAAATGAGATTATAAACAAAAGGAAAAATAAATCTGGTCCCTCACTAAAGGCCAAAAAAACCCCCAAAAAATAACTGAATACCTTCCGTTATTTATTTATTTTTTTAAAACATAAATTTGGAACACTTCATCTTACAAATAGGATTAACATGAACATAACATCACACAAGCTCGCAGACAACCAGCATAAAATATTGGGTACAGTTTTTTTAATCAGAAGAATCATGCTTTCATGAAGAAATTATAACTGTTTATACAATCGAATCAATTTACTGTATTACAAAAAAAAAAAAAACAGAACAAAACTAAGTCGCATCTATTAGTTATTTAGTTCATTAAAAGGCAAAAAAAAAAATAAAAGAGGAATGTAAGAAAATTTCAAACACTGTTTTGCACTCCCATATACACAGATCAGTTCACCTCACTTTTTTTGGAAGTACATGGGTGCCTTACATCGTAACGCAGTGGGGGACTGGAGCAGTGCTGTTTGTTACAGGAACAGTGCTATTGTAATCAACAAACAATCGTTTGCCAACAAATAAATACACGGTACACACAACACAAAGGAGAAATTAAAGAGGGTAGGGGGAAAGGAAACAATACAACAAAATAGTGACATGATTGTCAAAAATTAAAAAATCTCCTTACAATGATTCGAACTAGTGGTGCTGTCGATGAATGCGGTGCTTTCACGGAATTATCTGGATGATTTAGCTTCTTGGAGTAGTGAACATTCATAGTTTACAATATACACAAGCCTCTTATGTATTGTTTCTCAGAGTTCTTTCTTTTTCTGCCATTTTTTTTTCTCCTCGTTTTTCCTTTTTTTTCAAACAATGCAGTTGAGAAGGTAAAAGAATTACGGAGAGAACAAAATATTCCCTGTTACTTCTTTCTACATTTACGATGGATAGTGCGCATTTGATAGAACTATTTTCTTTCTTTGAAGGGCTAAAATGCATAAAGCTTTAATGAAGAGATTTGTACATAAAAGCAACTGTTCCCAATCTTGTGTCAAACTATCTTATACAAAAAGAAAATCAATTCAGTTCCTACTTTAAAGGAGTGCCCATGTGTGTATCAATGCAGTCTTAACCCGCCTGCCCCTGCCCCTCAAAGCCGGGTGAACTGGAAGACACTTTTTCCCGGCCCCGTTTACGTAATCCACTGAAACAATTTTTTATTTTTATTTTTTTTTTAAAGTCGCATTGATCCTCCAGAAGTCAGCAGCTGCCTTTGCTGTGCAAAACAAAGTATTGAGAATAAATAGTTTCTTTCTTTTTTTTTTTTTCTTTAAAATTATTCCGTTTAAGGTCACCGGACTTTAAATGAGTGACCCTGCAGATTTATAAGGCATTCTGCTCAGCAGTCTTTTAAATAGTCATATATGAAAGAGCCATGCTACTGGTTTGGACTTGGTCCCATCCTCGGAACGACCCCGCACTGTCATACGTGGCTGATGGACTGGATGGCGCTGGATTCCGCGGCGGCTCTCGCCATACTGTGCCACATGTTGGGAGAACTGTGGGATGCAGAATGAAGGGAGTCCTTCTCAGAGAGAGAGAGCATCATGGCATAGGCCTGGATGGGGACAGAAGAGGGACAAGGAGGTCACACTCCTGCAGCAGGGATCTGAGCTTGGACCCGCGCCACTCGTGTGCGGCCAGGGCAGCAGGCAGGCTACAGCCACTGGGCTCAGCTTAGTTAAAAAAAACCCAACTAAATGCTTTAGGTAAAACCACTGTCAACCCCTTCACTGACACTTTTGACTCACTAATAGTAATAATAATTTCTGCTTTCATCTGGTTTCACAAAGCTCAGAGAAACCTTTAATAGTTGACAAGGTCCCAAAGTCTCCTTTGCCTTCAGATTCTTGGCACAGGAGTCTCTTTTCAAGTGGCTGAGGAATCACATTATCCCTTGTCTCGTCCTGTATTTCACCAAATGTAACAGTCTCCTTTGCTGACCTTTCCTACATGCATATTCTGCAGTTTTTAAAACAGGAATCTTTCAAAGGGGCTAAAAAAACCCATTTTAATTAGTTAATGTTTAGAAAACAGTAAAAAATAGCATGAGGATACCATTTCAGTTATTGCTGTTTGTAAAACGTGCTGAGGACCTAGAGGTGGTACCATCCATCAGGCTATAAAAAAATACCAAAAAGCCAAGCTAGCCAGAAGATCAAGTCACATCCCTGTGAGGCTGCAGCAAAACTCTGCAGCATCAGTGTCAGCAGAATGGGACTAGTTCTTAACATTCATGGCATTTCTGGGGGCAGCAGGCAGAAAAAAAAATAGTAAAAAAAGTAAGAAAAAAAGTATGGAAGTCCTCTGTTCTCAGGGACCAGAGTGCCCTGCCATGTCTCTGGGGTGCAGTGGGATGTTGGGTGAGCCTGAGGTTTGTGGACATGGAGCACAGCCCTGTCTGACAAAGCTGGAACAACCCTGCCTGCCACACACTAACAGCTTAATCCTGTGGGTATTTGGTGACAGTAATATTTTAACTAAGTTAAGCTTTTACCTGGGATTTGGATTTCCTGTACAACGGTTGCTTGAGGTCCTCTGGCAGCTGGGAAGCATTGAAAGCTGCCAATTCAGCTTCACTGTATTGATTTTCTTCCATTTTCCTCATTTTGAGGCTATCTGTGAAGTGCCTTATGTGGTCCAAAGCTGAAAGTCCAGTCTTACTATACTCCTCTTCTTTATACCTACAAAAACACCACGGAGGTTTTAAATGTCAATTAAATGATCCTCTCTGCGTGCCCTCATCTTCTCAGATTTACACATCTGAGCAATTTCCCCCTTTTTCACATTCATAAACCAGCTTGCCTCATGGAATGGCGATCCTGAAGTAAAAGGAATTCCCTTTTCTGCTCTAAAGAAAGGGCAGTTGAGTGGGGGAGGGAGAGTTTGTCTCTCTCGTGGTGTCTCCACAGCCTTTCACAAGGCCATTATGAGAGATCCAGGACGGCTCACGGAGCAGATAACGTCTCTCCCATGGAACTGTCTCACCCTGCTTCCTGTCTCACCCAGAACCTCACAATAGCTCCCCAAGCACAGTCAGTTTTCCTAACAAGGGCTCCAGACTGCACGAGGAGGCTGAAAGCAGGGCTGGTGTTGACCCAAACACGGACGCACGTTGCTATTGTGAGTGGGAAGCGGCCGCTCCGCAGCGGTTCCCACGGCAGCCGGTTTGGTGCTGGCACTCCTGTATGGTTTATTGTTCCCATTCCGCCCATCGGGCACACCAATACTCGGAAGGAACCAACCTGCCAGGGGAAGCTTTGCAGTTCATGTCCAAAGTACTCGTTTCCTCATAATCCTCCTCGGGAGTGCCCTCATGCATGTCACTCGTCGCGGGCTCTTTGACTGCCTTCCCTGCCATTTCGCTCTCCTCATCCTCTTCATCCATCATTACTTCATCTTCTGCCTCCTCGTCATCCAGCAGATCCGAGTTCTGGCTGGCTACCATGGCTTTTTCATCCTTAAAGTGGCTGCCATTCATTCTGAAAGGACCAAAACAAATGCAAGCTATAAACACAGATCAGATATGAAAGCTCCTCATGGGCAGACTCTTGGAGGCAGATCTGAAAAGCATCTGTCCCAGCAGAATAAAGTGATTTCTGTATTTTACATCTTGCTTAGCTTCAGACATTCAGGCAGCATTGGAGAAAATTCCACTCAGAAATCAGTGGGACGTTACAGCACCGTCAGCATGGGATTTTCCTGTTATCCTGCTAAAACTACTGTTCTAACAGAGGCGAGTTCAGATAACCATTCCAAATTTTCCCCTGCATTATTTCATCTCAAGTTTCCAATCATACATGTAGTCTGGGCAAAACAACTCACTGCCTTTGAACAGAAGCTGTAGGGGCCAAGAAATTTTGAAAATCAGATCTGGCATTTTTAAAAAAAAATGACATCCAATATTGCATTCAGAGTTCTAAAGTCAAAATTACATGCATAATTAATTTTGCCCACTGTCACCCCTTTGGAAGCCATATCGCTTCATGAATGTATGGATTTCATACATGGGAACCTAAGGGGCTTCAGCTGGAGACCTGAAGAGTGGTCTGCAATATCACCTCTGTGCTGAACTAGGTTATTGACTCATTTGAAGGTTAAAAGCAATGAAAAGAAAGGTCATACGGCAATTTAAGTGCATTTATTCTTATTAAATGAGTAATAACAGCAATACACACATGGAAAACGATTTGGTCTACAAACTGTTATTACGCTGCCCTTTGCTCTCAGACAATGACTTCTCTTAACTACTTCCTACAGGATTTTTATCAAGGACATAATACCCACGCTGAAGTAGGGGTTGTTTGGTTATGGTCTCAACCCTGTAGGATTCAGACTGCATTGTGTCCATCACATCAAATGAGAATTAAAGAAATTCACCAGGGCCTCAATGAACACCCAACCAGAGGCCCAGGGATGTGAACGAGCTGCACCCAGTGGAGCCCCCCCAAAATTTGTGCTACCACCATATCTGCCCCCACCACGTCATGCAGCACAGAGGCCTTGATTCATCTATTGTTCTCATTGTGCAAAAGGTCCTTAACTCTTCCAGGAATACAGTTACAAAAATGGAAACCTTATTGTCCGCACGCAGTTTGCCTCAGACTCCGCGTGCATCAAACTGTGCGGGACAATATGGGAGAGACCCAACGTTGGAGCAAGATAAGATGAAGCCTCACAGCCTTGCTGGTGTTTAACATCTGACTTTCTGAGGAGCAAAGCTGGTCTCTGCCACAATAATAGCACCATTTTCCTGAACATATTAGGGTTTCATCTATTTTCCAAGCAAATTCCAGCTGACTGCCATGAGTTTAGTATTGCATTGAAAAAAGCTCTAGGGAACAGTCTGTCTTTAGAAGAGTATCAAAAAAATCTGAGGTTGTGCAGAACAGGGAGAGCTGAAGCAGCCGCCTCCCTCTAAGATCATCAAAGAAATATCTCTTTATCATCTTTTATTTAAATAGGCAGAAATAAGAAATTGTTGAGCTCAGTTTGGGCTGCCAACTTGCTTGCTATGCTCAATTGAGGCTGCTAGAAATGAAAGGGAGATGGACTACAACCAAAGTAACAAAAGCCATGTGATTAAGAAAACAGATTCTCTAATTATGCTTTCAAATGCAGCAATTTGCCAGGGATAAAATATCCGTCAAGAGCAGTCTGAAGTGCCAAATTTAGAAAGGAAACACTGCACAACCCAGCAACCTTTCCACTTTGCTGACTTCCTGTCGGAGGACATGTTGAGACCAGATGTGCAAGGAAAAAAATCCCAAGCCCTCATTGCCAATCAAGATGGAATGAAATTTGAATATGCATGTAATCACTTAATCCAATACTATAGTGGAAATTGTGTTGGGTCCACCCTTTTCATTCCTTCACAAAGGCATCTAGAAATTGAGGAGACAGCAAAGTTTGCCACCAACAGTAAGAATTTTTTGATGTTGATAACATAATGCCGATTCAAAAGGGAAAATAAAGCATAATGCAACACCAATCCCAAAGAAATATGTGGGGGCTCCGTCCCACAGCCTTTTCTGCTTAGCTGTACTTTTATTAACTGAAAATATTTAGAAGTGGTCTCTCTTCTGTTAGTTCAGAAGAATTCAAACACCCATATACTTAATAAATCTTAGTAGAAAAAGCTCTTTCACATGCTGGAGCTCTGTGGACTCCCAGCGCCCACCCGCAGCCTCACGGGCTTTTGGCTACTCAGCATCTTTCTTGGGATTGAGTTACTTACGGGAAAGGACTTTCAGCTACAATCTCCCATTTGATCCAAGAATTTAGCTTGGTCTACTTTATTAATTACACATTTAAATTGCACTTAAATCCTAAGGCTCCATGCATTTAGCCACAGGATGTAGAATTCACCTGTTCTGCCGTGAATGTAAAGAGAAGGAATTTTTCAGCAGACAAATCAACGGCAGGAGCCTGAAACTGAGAGCTCCAGATACAAGGAGAAATGTGTTCACAGATGGAACCTCTTGTCCAGCATCTGCCACTTGGAACTTCTTCATACCCAGTGGGGAGGGAGTCAACACATTTTCTTTTCCTGAGACACCAAGGTGGCCACTGAATCAACCAGATTCTGAAATAACTCTGGCTCCAGACATCATCAAAAGTGAACAATCAGGTCTGCAGACCTGGAAAAGGAGCAGTGGGCACCTTCTGAAGGCAGATCAGACACAACTCACCTCTCCTCTGAGTTTCGGGGGGATTGATTGTTGTGGTTGCTGTTTCCAATAAAATTCCTAATTTCTGTGAAGTAAGAGTCCTCCTTGTCATCTAGGATTGCCCCTGTGCTTTCCAGTTCTGAGTGAGGTGAAGATGTTGCAGTACCTTAAAGCAAAATATACGTCTGTTTCTGCTCCTTTACATTTTCTATATTTAACCATTTAAATCAAAACAAAATTGAAACTCTGGTTGATACGGGTGAGAGCCAAAAGTTGGTCAGTGTGAACTATCAGCTTTTGGCCATAAAACCAGTAATTAGTGGGCAAAGGATATTTCCAGCCAAAATAACTTAGTTGCATGCTGAGTACCATTTCCATGATTTATCATCACTTTTGCCATGTCCCTATTTCAACATCTCCCTCCTGCTGCTTGTGATTCCAAGACTGTCCATTGATAACCGTCCTTCTTAGACCAATGGCTCAACTGAGCAAATGGAACTTCATTTTTATCTATCAATTATGCAGATTTGTTTAAAATATGCAGCAGCCATTGACATATTCACTGAGCACTGAGAGCCCAGTGTTGGACGCCTTTCTCTGAGCACTGGGGAAGGGACAGCTCTGCATTCACTGCTTGCCCCTGGTTGTCTCCATTGAGGCAAAATGCAGACTGAAAGGACTGCAGAGAGGGTTTTCATTAAACCCTGCAGACACCCAAACCAGCCCAATGACATCCCCTCCTGCCACTGCCTGTGCTGCTGCTGTGCAGTGACCAATTTGCTTTGGGGCTTGAGAGGCACCATTAGCTCCGTAATAGCCAGCGCTTTTCAGCTCCTGACAGTGGGAATATTTCAGAAGGTGCCAGGAAAATCTTTTAGAGTGCCCCCTGAGACTCTAAATCTAGGACTCCTATTGAGAGCCAAGTGATTGCAGAGATGGGATTAAACCAATTTTCCCAGTCTGTTCTCAAAACGCTATGGGTTGGCTTAATTAAAACCAAAAGAAAAGACATCATCCAGTGGTCTTAAGTTATACAAGGGGAGAGTTTATGCTGGGATTTTCAAAGCACTTTAAATGTCAGCAGAGCTTAGGCACTTACATATTTTGCTACCCCCCACCCGTTGGAGCAGCGTGTGCCTGCGGTGGTGCTGACAGGGAAGGGGCAGTCCCTGCACACGGGACAGGGAGCAGGCTGGGGAGGGAAGAGGCAGGAGGGAAAAGACAGAACATACCAGACATGTTCCCGTTCTCGTGCTTTTTTAGATGTCTGTCAAGATTGGTTTGTTGACCAAAACACCTGTCACACAAGTGACACTTGAATGGCTTCTCTTTATTGTGGATGTTACGCACATGTCTCTGCAGGTTAGATGATATGCTGAAGGATCTGTCACAGTATTTGCATCTAAAAAAAACAACAAAACAAGTGGGCAGGAAAGAGTTTGTTAGTAGCTGGAAACGTAAGATTTGTCCTAAGATACATGAAGAGCCTTCTGGGCTCAGTCTCAGCACCCAACCACAGTTCCTTGTTCCCTACTGAGGCTCAATCCTCCCTGACATAAAGACAAATTTTGGCCAACTAGAGAGCTGTGCTCTTGGAATGGAGACATAACTTCTATGGTGGGGTTTTCAGCTTTAATTCATATTAGACTTTATATTTTAAGTACTGCCTCTAGGAATGAGCATAATATTTCTGAGCTAATGGCATCAAATTAGCTATGGTAATTGAGTCCCATGTTTTTAAAACTGTTGCACGCAAAGTTGGGAAGTTTGAAAACAGTAGAGCAATAACTCTATTGTTTCATGTGCTGCCAATACAATACAATTAAACACTTTTGGAAAAAACATGAAACAGATCTCTTCTAATGCTCAAATAAGGTAAAAAGGGCTATTTCTTTTCCTATTCTAAATTATACTGTGTGATTAAATCTTTTCTTGAGGAATTAGCTTGCTTGATTGCTAATCCCACAGGAAATTCGGTTATCTTGCAAAAACCAGCAATAAACAATCCCAACCTTTAATACTGTGCCAATGTGAGTAGTTTAGTCTATCACTCTGGTACCAGAGGCATCAATTTTCATACTCTGTAGCGATTTGGAGTCCCTAAAGCCTTTACTGTATTGCTCTTTAAGCCATTACTAAGTCATACTATAACTATTCCAAATTCTCTGGCTGGCAACCAGCCAAGAGTCTTCAGCACTTTAGTTTTTCAATCTTTTACTTCTCCCGTGCCTCTCTTACACTTGTCAAGGATGTAAAATTTTTTTTAGTGCTGAAATCACCCATTATGCCACTAATTGCTTGTGGCTTTTATGCAGTGGACGGGTATAACATGCATCAAGACCTTCCTTCAATAAAATTAGATGTGAATCTCATTTCCCAAAGAGACTAGATGCAAAAAAACATTGTTTCCTCACAAACAATGAGCTTACTCTGCTCTTTACAGCTCATAAAATGCAGAAATCTGTGCATTTGTTTTACTGGAACATGAACTGGCCTCTTTCCAGTTTAAATTAGCCTTTCATTTTCAATAATGTGAAGCTTTATACACATTTCTGCATGTGACCGTCCTGGATTCAGTATCACACACATATTCTTATCAACAGGAGAGTACACCCACATGGGTTTTGGTTAAGCAGACCTCAGAAAGGATCCAGATTAGGCAGGAAACAAATAAATACAGTAATGCCTTTGCAACCAGGACCTTTCAGAAATCAGATGACTGACAAATCACCCAAATTTAGGCTGCAAATAACACCGCAGAACTCCAGTAAAAAACGGTTTTGCAAGGGAAAATAGGCCCATGAGCCCTACTGAACATCACTTCAATCACACTGGTTCAGCAGTGCCAGCCATCCTGCCAGCAAAGGCAGGACTTGGGGGCTGTGTTGGGAAGCTGCCCCAGCCAAAAGAACTTCCCTAAGACCAAAAACTCTACCCCCTTCTGCAGCTCCAACACTGAGGATCAGCACAAAACTCTGACACCAAAATGCAACGGGGGGTCCAAAGGTAAGGAGGAAGGGCTGGAGCTGGTCCAGCAAGGAGGTTGGATTCCCTGGCTTTATTCAGAGAAAATGTCTGCATTGGAAGGGACCCCAAAGCTTGGCCACAGCACAGACAGGGGTGAGGGGTGTGGTACCTGTAGGGCTGCTCTCCAGTGTGCGTCCTCAGGTGACGGGTCAGGTTTGCAGATCTCGGGAAAATCTTGCCACAGTATCTGTGATAAGAAAATGCTTGGTAAGACAATACAACCTTCAGTGGCTTTGTCCCAGTTTGAGCTGCACTGGATGCACAGCTCAAATGGAATCATCACAGTACGGTCCCACTGCTTTGGTGCAACAACATCTCAGTAAAGGCATTCTGCAAATGTAAGGGATCCACACACACACACAAGAGTGGGGCTGGAACTGCCGCCACCAACCAGCTTCACTTGTGCAGAGGCAAGGGTTATATGGAAAACCTGTTTTAAAGATCACTCCAAGGTTCTAAGCCCACTGGATGATTATCAGCCTCATTCAGATTTGGAATCAAGAGAATCTGTTATTAAAGCCTTGGATTTCTGCCTCTGTGTAGGCAAATTTCAAACCTTTCAACCAATTCTACGTGTCAGCAAACGTGACACCGTTCTGTGCATTGAATAGGATCAGAGCAGACAAGACTCAAAGACCTAATCCATCAAGGTATGTTTCTATAACAACATGTCTTGAAAGAAGGTGACATGTTTTCAAAAAGATCAGATAAACCGATATGCCAGTGTCAAACGCCTGCGCATTCTGGAGATGATATAGAGACCTAAGCAGTGCAATTTAAAAACCATTCTCCAAACTCGATAATATGTCACAGGAAAAATAATGGCAAAAAAAATAAAATTATCGTGAGTTCTCCCCCTTCATTGAAGTAGCATATTAATATTCAGTTTATAATTGGCCCATTCTGTTGAGGACATTTTTACATGGGGGCAGAGCACACACAGCACTCTCTTAAGTGAATGAGGGTGGTGGCTGCTCCATGCAATGACTTTGAAGATTGCATCCCTTCACTTTTAACATCCCATTTATTTTTTCACAACGTGATGTATAAGCCTTCAAAATACCCACACAGCTAATTCCACTCTCCTGGACAAAGCTCCCATTCATTTTGGGTGTGCATTCAATGACTATCTTCATTGTGGGTTTTTTTTTTTTTAAGTCTGTACACACAAGTCTTAATAAGTCATGTATTTTATCACTGATCCCTTTGGATATTAAAACCAGAAGCCAGAGAGAAAACACATCTGTAGTTTACGATCAAAAAAATCAATTATGAAAGCACACTTTTATATATGAAAGTGATGAGAAAATTTGGAAAAAAAAGAATTGTTTATTATAACGGTTTCCACCTCATTTATCAAACCGCTGTGATACAGGGTGATGCCTTAGGATTTAGCTTTTATATTTTTGAAATCCTGTACTGCTTTAGTGTATAACTCTAAAACTCCATATACAGTGTCAGTTTCTGTCTTCTACTGACAAAACAATTCCTCTCTGGGCCTGAAACTCAAGAAGAGATGTAAACAACAGTGAATTGGTAGGGGCAAAGTTGGAGTAAATGACTTCACTACCTGAAACTCTAATTGGAGGATTAACCTCCAATTACAATTTCAGGTAAAGAAACAGGTAACCTCCGATATGTAAATGGCCCAAACTTAGAATTGTCTGAAAAACTCGTGACCGTTGTCCATCTTGGGTGTAGCCTCTGGGAGGCTTCTGACAGCCCAAGGTGTACCTATTGAAGGCCTGTAATAAATACCTGCTTTTATTCTTTTAATCTTATCCAGCCTCTGTTCTAGGCAGCCACTCCATGGCATCAGGGGAGAGCTCTTTGTTTCGTAACACCAATAATTTAATAAACAGATTCACAGAATCACTGGGTTGGAAGAGACCTTCAAGATCATCAAGTCCAACCCAGCCCCAACACCTCAATTAAACCCTGGCACCCAGTGCCACATCCAGGCTTTAAACACATCCAGGGATGGTGACTCCATCACCTCCCTGGGCAGACAATTCCAGTACTTTATCGTTCTTTCAGTAAAAAACTTTTTCCTAATATCCAAACTATATTTCCCTTGGTGCAGCTTGAGACTGTGTCCTCTCATTCTGTGTGTGATTTTCATCTAGGACTGCCCCTGTGCTTTCCAGTTTCTGGAGAAAGGGACCAACCCCACCAGACCACAGCCACCTTTCAGGAGTTGTAGAGAGTCATAAGGTCACCTCTGAGTCTCCTGTTCTGCAAGCTGAGCATCCCCAGCTCCCTCAGTGGTTCCTCACAGGCTTTGTGTTCCCAGCCCCTCACCAGCCTCATTGCCCCATCTGGATGTGCTCAAGCACCTCAAAGTCCTTCCCAAACTCAGGGGCCAGAACTGAACACAGCACACCAGGTGTGCCCTCACCAGTGCCCAGTACCGGGACAGAACAACCTCCCCGCTCCAGCTAGCCACACCATTCCTGATCCAGGCCAGGAACCCCAGAGGGAAACGCTCTCCATGCTGGGCACGGAGAGGCCTGAGAGCCTCCCTGTTGGATTTCAGAGCAGGGGGGCTTGGGGAGGGCCGCGGTACCTGCAGGTGTAGCGCTCCTTGCCCTTGCGCAGCAGCGTCTCGGGGAGCGCGCTGGGCGGCGCGCGGAAGTTGAACATGGACGGCACCGACTGGATCAGCTCGCTGGCCTCGGGCTTCAGGGCACTGAAGCTCTCCAGCTTCTCGGCCATGTTTTCTATAGCTGACACCTGCAGCAGGAGAAGAGCACAGAGCCCACCACGGTAAGTGATCCCCTCGGATTTATGCCCCCACCGGGAACCCGAAATGCAGAGGACATCAACAGACAAGTGAAAGAAGAAAAAAGGGAAAAAACTCAAGTGTAGAGTTGCAGTCTTGAAAATTATGGGTCATGAGGGTAATAATCAGTGAGTGTTCATGTCTTCTTATTTTTAAGCCCCAGCTCCTACAAAATTCCAGGTTTTGCAGTCATGCTCTGTGGTTGTGTGCCTACAAGTCTATGCATCCTATCTATAGAAATCATTGAACATTTATTACCAAATGAACAGAAATAATAACTGAGCTTCTAATTTTATTTTTTTAAGGACTTGCAGAGGACACATATTACAGAGGAAACCTTATGAACACTCTAGCTCAATGAAGAGCTGCAACAATCCAGATCCAAAGAGGCTCCATCAATGTCCCAGTCACATCCAACCATCCGCTCCAGTGTTCTAGCCCATCATAGCCAAAGACCATTAGATAAACACAGAAGAAATGAAGCTTTGGTGGTTTTGGTGCTCTGTACTCACATTCCCTGCTAGATGCCTATGCCATTTTTCCACCTCTTAATATTCTTGCTCTACCTCTAGTTCTTTTAACTCCGTTGGGATGGCTCCACTCCTGATTAGCTGTCTGTAATTTGCAGGGAGTGGGGATTAAAAAATTTCTGGAGAACAGTTTCCTTTAAGCTGGAACTGACCATGAAAATCTCCTCCAAAACCCCAAACATTGCCACTTGAAGAGTTCAAGAATGCTGCTGAGCCTACTGACAGGTGAGAATAACCATCCACCTCTCCATAACCACAAACAAATGAAAAAAAAAAAGAAAGCCAAGCTCTCACCTACAGAGCACAAAACCCACAGCATGAGCCCTGTGCAAGATCTTGCTTGTAACAAAGAAGGAAATTATATGAAAGACAAGATGTTGAACCCTTCTCAGCTGGAACACCTCCACAGACTGTTCTTCAAAATCCATAAAAGGCTCCTCTGATTGTTGGAAAACTGAAATTTTAATTGGAAGAACTGGGAATTTTTGCAGGTTTATTTAATTTTATTTTCATTGGCCGAATTACACGGTTGTCTCCTGGCATGACTATTTCCATTATGGTTAGCTCTGCCTTTGGGCTGGGTTGTTTTTTTCCCTTTAGCCTGTAGCCTGCCCTCTCATTTCATGCTCAGATTCCTAATGCTGAGTACAAATTGCAACGTACAGGGTACCACTGCCAATTTGCCAAATGTCTTTCATCAAACACAGTGGAAAAAAATAAAAAATCTCAGAGGGAAGTCAAGATACATTTACTTGTCAGGCAACAAATGTGAAAGCATTGCGAGGCAGTAAGGGCTGTAAGCTCTGGGGTTTGATTCATAATCACTCAGCTGCTAAAACATTCTCCACAGATGCAAGTGGACAGCACATTTGTCAATATGAAGGATTTTGACATGTACTGATCACAGGCATGAGATATGTAATGATGATGCTGCTGGGAGAGGAGGTAATTCTATCTCGGCACTGAGATGCCATTATCAACCCATACACCTCAACATTACCATATATTTCTTTTTATATGACTTCATATTCTCCTTCAGTTGGAATTGATTCTTAAAGCTTTTAAAATAGTCATTCCACTGCCTTTAATTCCTTCTAATTGCTCCCCACAAAAATTCACTCATCTATTTTACAACTGCTGAAAATAAATGGTTTGAAAGAAAAATGCCCTTTGGCCTTCGGGCTGATTAGCAATGACAAGACAGTGCATGGGTTATGATATCACATATTTATGGTGAAGAATAATAAGGGTACTGAGAAGTATAATAAATGTTTTATTTATGTATATTTAATATTCAAGTCCATTTCATTATCTAGTGGGTTTAAATCATTTTTGGATCACAATTTCTCATGTACATAGTGCCTGCCAGTAATATATTAAAGCAACTATTCTCCCCTTTACATTTAAAATGGCTTAGTCATGCTGATTTTTGTTTTAGTTCTTATTTCCAGGATTTTGCAGAGTAGAAACTGAGACAGAGTCTTGTTTCATGCACAGCAACACAGACCAGCTCTACCTCCAACACTGCCTCCAGGATTACATCAGTCCCAAAATAGGTATGAAATCATCACCTAATCTTAAATCCCTCATCCAGAGGAAACACGAGCACTTCCAATTATTTTAAAGTATTACTCGCTTTCTAAAAATATGTTTCTCACCATAGGAATGACTATTGTGCTTGCTATTTTGCTGTTTAGTTTTTTTCTTTTTTTGTTTAAAGCCTGACTTATGTGGTGACCTGGTATGATTTATGTTTTATAAGAACTGCAGCAGCACCAATGGGAAGTGTTTGGCCCCACAGCTTTGCTGATCCAAGGCACTGTCACTCCACTGCTATCAGGATAATTATAGCTGGTACTATCTGCTGGAGTTAGGGCTCCCAAGAACCAAAATTGGGGCATTTTCGTAAGAACTCTTGCAGTGTGTTGGTGCTCAGAGCCTTCAAAATGCAAATCCCTATCATGAGATGGGTCCCTGGGCTGTGGGGGCATTTTACAGCTCATGAAATCCTGCAGCCCTGATCCCCAAAATGCTGTCCATCACCTTCAGTGCAGGCAGACAGACCCTGCTCACCAGTCTACTTGCAAAACACCAGCTGAGCAGTAAGAAATCCAGGGGGAAGTTGCATTGAGGACTCATTCAGACACCAAAACCAAGCAAAAATTCTAAACCTGCCACGTGGGCTTTTGGAAAGTGGCACTTGGTGCCAAGCAGTGGCCCCAGGGGACATGCAGGAGGGTGGGCAAGGGACAGATCTCCCCACTGCCCCACACCAGCACAGGGAGGTGCAGGAGCATTAACTGGAGGCTTCATCCCTGTTACAACATTGAACAGCCATCAGCCGCTGCTCCCATTCACTTGGCTAAACCTTTTCAAACCCATTTATGTTTCTGTCAAGGAGAGTTCACCAATTTAATTAGGTGCATATGAAAAGATACTGGTTTTTGTTCCTGCTGAGCCTTTTGCCTGATATTTTTTCTGGGGTTTTTTTTGGTATTGTTATCCCTAATGAATAACCATTCCTCTTTCAGGTTCTGCTCACCATTCATGGGCTCACGGAGCTGGGGCACAGCTTCCTCAGGCATTTTTTCCCCAGATGAAAAAAATCAAAATCTACTTAGCCTCTCTTTGAATGGAAGCTGTTCCCTACCTGATCATCATTGTTGCACTTTTCTATGTCTTTTCTAATCCTGCTATGGCCTTTTTGAGAGGAACATTAGCTGTACTCAAGACCTGAAGCCACTATAACATAATGATGTTTTCAACTCCTTTCTGCTAAGCACTCAGGTGATATTTTCATAAGGCTACCAACTTCAAGATGTTTTTCCTGAATGACAGGAGTAAAAGTCACACTTTCCCCATGGTATTAATGGGTGTTTACTGACAGTGACTTTTATGGCTGTTTTAATCCTGGTGACTCAGCTTTCTCTGAATCTCTGCAGAATCTTCATAGTCAGTTCTGGATTTGGGTACTCACAGCAAACAGACACAAATTCTCTGCCTGCTCACCCTTCTTCCTGTGGCATTTACAGACATATGCCACAGTTCAGCCCAGTGACACCCCAAGGTGGACCCACTGGTAATCTTCAATAATTGTAAAAATCATTATTTTATTCTTCCCCCTTTCCCCCCCCTCTTTTTTTAATGACTAAATGTTAACCCAGGAGATGACTTTCCTTCTTCCACAATGAACCTCCCTCTTCTAAAACACAACTGAAGTAGCTGCTCTTGCTTCCAAACACTTTTACTACTGATGGCAAAGCAAGACCTGCCTCCACAGGAGTTGTGCTGGCCATAGGGATGTTACCCAATCCACCAACTCCTGGAGAGAGATGTTGGTGAAAGTGCCTGTCCTGGCGTTGGGTGGGTGCTCATGGTCACCTCCCCTCTCCAGGGATGGTCCCTGGGACCAGCAGGGAGGCAGGTGTGCGGCTAAAGCCACCAGCTGTGCTCTCAAGGGGTTCTGCACCCCAACCCAACACCCAAGGGCTGTGGTGATCCCTGAATGGGGCACGAGGAGGGGAAGCCCTGCTTGACCCCAAGGATTGGATTAGTGGGATTGCCATGCCCATGGAGAAAGCTCTGTGAGGAGGCAGGAGAGGGAGAAGATCCTGTTAGATATTTTACATACAGCTATTGCCTTACGGACAGGTCACGTGCGCTCCTAATCTGCCATCAGTGAATGACAGTGTTTTATATAGAACAGTAACTTTTGATTTACATATATAAGAGTTGTTGATTCTATCTGTGTCCAGATGTCTGGAAAAGGAAGCAGCTTTCCCCCACCTCCCTGAGAGGCTATTAACCTCCGACTGACGCAAACTAATGTGCAGTCACAATTCCCCAGCTCCGACTCAAAAATGCAGACATTACCATAATCGGCTAAAACAAGTATTTATAAACATTTCAGCGGGCAAGATATCATCAGCAGGGGCCTTGAACATTTGTCTTAAAATTTATTAACCAACCCAAGAAAAAGTGGCATAAATAAAGTGAAGGTTTGCTGTTGCTGCTCTTTAAGAATAACCTGATGATATGAAATAATCTCGCAGACAATGTCATGAATTACATGACCTCCTGTTTGACAAACGTGACTGCTTCATTGCTACTATCACAAAAACAACTGACTTTATGGCCAGACCTCATGGGAAAAAAAAAACTGTTCAAGTGTTTGCTTTCTATTTTTACTACTGTTATTTGGGGAACTCTTCAAAATCCAACTGCTAAAGCTCAGCATTTCTCCCTCCCCCAGCTGAAGTTATAATGTTGCCTCTAAAATCTGCAATTTGTGAATCGTGTTGTCTTAAGTGTATTTGGACAGCCAGCCCTGGAACTTGGCTGAGTTATATTCACGTTCAAGAGACCTATCACATGTGGCTGAACTTTATGAAGCAGTAGCAAGAAACTCCTTCTGAGCTGCAGTATGGTTCCAGAATAACTGGATTTGCATGAATCCAGTTGGTGGGGATTAAGCTCAGTTAAAAGAATGGATCATGCCCTAAAACTAAGTCCAGTAAAACAAAAGCCTTGTTAAGGCACTCACTAAATTCCTTTCCATTTATTTGTAAAATTGTTTTAATTATTTACAATGGTTCTTCCTAAAGAAAATATTGTCTGCCTAAAATTACAGAACCTCCTTAGAGCAACCTTCTCCTGATGGGACCAAAATGGCATAAATAGATCAAATTAATCTTGATCCACTCAAAACAGATGTCCATTGATTTGCACCATAGGGCTCCTGCCAAACAATGAAAAACCAATCTCAAATAATCTTGAAATATGTGGCACATGCAACTGGGAATTGAGATGGAAAGGTTTGTGTGACATAACCAAATCTCTCAAGATGGAGATTCATCCATGAATCAGCATCCTGCTCAGTCACTTCATGTTTTGAACACCTATTTCTGCTGGAGCTGCCCAAAGCGTGAGCCCAGCCAGGAGACATACACTCACAAAAGGAGCAGAACGATGGAAATTTGAGGACTAAGCCAAAGTCAAGGAAATCAGACAGAAGAAACAGACTGCACTGGGTTTTTCCACTTCCCAAACCTGCTGAAGCAGAGCCACTTTTCTCAGAGCAGAGGATTAAGGGTGCCTGGGCCAAATCACAAATCCTACTATGGCCCCTTCTTGTCCTACAAGAAATTTCCCAAGGAAAATATTTGGGAACAACCTCCTGTGCTCTCCAAGTCTGGCATCTAACACCACCTCCTGCTTGCTGAGCTCCTGCAGCACCTCTGGGTGTTCTCAGAAGTCCTTTGGTGCCTGCTCAGCTCCTTTCAGAGCATCTGCATAAGGCAGCTCTTCCCAGAAGAAAGTGGGGTTAAACTCACACAAAGCAAAGGTCCAGCCCTGCTCTAGAGGCGTGCCAGGGAGGGCAGGGAGCAGAGGGCAGGGCTCAGAGCCAGCACCTCCTGCAGCAGGGACACCCTGGAGCAGAGCAGCACCAGAGGATCTCGGCAGAGCTCTGGCTGTGCCTGGTGAAACGGGTCCAGGTGGCAGCGAGAGCCAGGAGCAGCAGTGAGTGAGTCAGGACCCCAGCCCTGCCTCCTGGCCCCAGCTCTCCCCTCCAAAGCCCAGAGGCTGGGAAAATCTGGGACGAGCATTTACGGGTTGGGCGCTGCAGCTGAGGAGCCGGCAGCGCGGGATCAGAACACGGCATTTTTGGAGCTGCATCTGCAAAAGCGGTTGCTGTGTTGGGGTTTTTTTTTTTTTTTTTTCATTTTTTCCTTCTCATGAACTATTTAGATGTATTAAAAACAAGGTTTTATAAAAATAGAAGAGAAAGCCCAAATTTATCCCAGAGTGCATTTAAAGCACAAGTCCTGTTCGTGTAAGGAGGATGACGTAAGTGTACACAGAGGACAAATTGGACCTAAACACAGCAAATAAATGGGTGTTTTATTTCTGCTTTAAGCACTGCAATGAGCAATTAGGCTCAAAATTTCAAAGCTATTAAAGTGACTCTTAAAGTGACTAACTCCCGCCTAAGTCAAGTGAGAGAAAAACATAAAATCCTCTGAGACTAGGTATTTTAATGCAGATTAAATATTTATTAACTATTGCTATCTAGCAAGATTTCAGCCTGAAAATTTCACTGCAATCTCTGAAGGAAAATAGCTTGGAACAATTTCAGTCACATATAAACAAAAGACTGCATTCTGCAACCCTCACTCAGGTAAAGCTCCCATTGCCTTCACCAAACAAAACCAGCAGGATCAGGTACATAAAAATAAAGCTAATTTTTCATAAGACCATATTTATCTGCTCAGCTGTAAGACCCTGTAGGAAAGAGTGGCATGCTCCATAAATGAGAGGTAAGTTATCTTTGATATTATATTTTTCTTATGCAATTTATTTCAGAGTAATTAAATTAAAAATATAAGCAATGAACTTACCCAAATTCTTTGATCAGGCAATTGGAACTGGGAGCAAAATTGAAACAAAAACAACACATTATTCCTGCATTGGAATCCTTATTGCAATCAATGTACTTATTAAGATTTTATTTAAAGATACTAATTAAAATGTTTTTATGAATGATTTATTGGACAGGGGTGTTCTCTTCCTAAAAATTACAATCCTTGTAATGGCAAATTATTGTGGAATGCCATTAAATGATCTAATTTTCATAGCTTTTGGGCACAGGGAGGAATTTTGCCCAGCCAGGGACAGGATACAGACCTCAGGGTTTATGTCTGTAAGTTCTATTTCAGAAACCTATTTGAAAGATCCACCTGTTTGCTGTCATATTACCCAGTTAAGAAACAATAAATTTTTGGTCCCTGAGATGGCAATTTTCTGGAATAAATTCAACAACAAAACCACAAGCTTTTAGGACATGAACAGTAAGTTTGTAAATAGTTTAAATCCTGCCAGCAGAAAATGAAAACTCGTGGAGCACTCCCCACCTGTACTTTTACAGGGGTGAACAGGACTATAAAGGAAAAACAGCTTCTCTGGAAGCCGCTCCCCAGCCCTCCATAAATACCAAGCCAAATTCTGCCTATACAAACAGAAGGCTCCTTTCTGTTCTATTAAAACTTTGCAAGAAAGCATTTTGACATTCACTTTTTTGACAGGACATGTGCTGGTGGTTTGGTTTTCTTTTACAACGTTCCTTAGTGCCTGTTACACTCCTGACCTCTGCATCGGCCCAGCTCACACCAAGTCACAGACAGCATCCCTCTCACTCAGGTAAGTGATAAAACCAAAGCCAGGCTTTGCCATGGGCTGTTTGTTCTGCTGCACAGTGAGAAATGTGGGTTCTGCAGAGCCAGCCCTCCCTCCTGCCCCTGGGGCTGGCTCTGCCCCACCTGGGCTGGCCCTGCCCCACCTGGGCTGGCCCTGCCATGGGGAGGTGGCACCTGACACCTCCTCCTCACACTGACAGCCTTGGAGACAGCACTGGGACCTTCCCTGGGCACCAGCAAGATATTCAACAACTCCCTGGGACAAAACAGGGAGGGTGGAATCATTCCCATTAGCAGGGAAATGCCCCATGTCTCCATTTCACCCACACATCCTCGCCTGACTCCCCGTTCCCCGGGTAACTCAGTCACACAAAAGAATACCCAACTACATAATATAATAAATACATAACATAAAATAATGCAGAAAAGAATATCCAATTCCATAAAAGAATACATAAAAGAACATCCAGCTCCTTTCCTGCCCACCACAGCCTAACTCCAAACAGTGAATTTTACCCCAGCAGCCCCTTTCCCACCCACTGACCACCCCACCTACCACTGGCATCCATCCAACCTGCAGCAACACCTTCAGAACCCCCAAATCCAACATCACTGAACCACTCTGAGTTACAGCTCCTGAACAGCTAGAGAGCACCAAGCAAAATAACCCTGCTTTATCTGTCAATGAAGTATCTAAAATGCCTTCATTTAAATAAATTTCTCATCATTTACAGCTGCTTAGCTGCTCTAACAGAATCATTGACTTGATGGGGAGGAACCAGTCTGTTTCACAGCAGGGACAAAAAGCAGATTGAGGTCCTTTGTGTATTTGTGCATTAGCACTATCTGCTACTGAAGGGGAATTTTCACTTGTGTTGCCAATTGGGCAGATTTACCTTATTTAAGGTAACTCAGCAGGAGGTGTTAAGCTGCTATTAAACCTTGCACATAAATTCTCAGTGATTTTAATACATCTTAAATTCTTATTTAATGCTTATAAATACTTACATAATGCCATAAGTACTCATGACATGTAAATACTACTAAATACTTTCATACACAATCCAACAATTTGTTCAGACATTGAAATTGGAAAGGGGTGTTGTGCATCTGCAATCATACATGCTATCAGCTGCTCTTCCCAGTTCTGAAGAAGTGGCATGTTTCAGAACATATTCTATGCAAGTTAGGACAAAATAACATAGGACTTCATTAGGAAAAAAAACAAGTGGCAATTGGGCTGTTTTGCCCAGGAATTCAGAGGAACCTGAACCAGAGACAGCAGCTCATGGTTGTGTGCCTAAAATACAGGATGTGTAGAGGGTGACATTACTAAGATGAAACAGCCCACAGTCAGCAAGGAGTTCAACTCTCTAAATACCACAGAGGATTTCATTTCAGGTGTAAGATTTAACTGAGATTTTTAGCGAAATTTCCTTGAGCAAGGAGGAGGAAGACGAAATGTGGGTGCAGTGCTGGTGAAGAAAAGCAACGTACAGTTTGCACACAGATTCTCTTCCTATGTCATATACACATCACAGTTGTTAAACTGTTTTAGGACACCCTCCTAAATGGTTTTCATCCAGGATTGTGGTCTGTGAACAAGCGAGCAGCCCTCATAAAGTCTCTCTTCAGGACTGGAGGAGCACGGATCCTACACACACTGCACACATTGCAGCTCACACCAGCTACCAAGAAACCATGGAGCATTTGCACTATGAGCCTTGGAAACAACAGGTGGAAACTTTTCTCTCTTTTATAAGAGTCCTTAAACACAATAAAATCCCTTTTAAAGTGGGATGCTCAGCTTTTCTGGCCTTACTGTGAATTTGCACCGACTGCTCGTAGTCAGTACTGACTCTCCTTGCTCAGAGCAGGAGAGTGCTGAAGACACAAGTGGCTGCAAATGTTGGTAGCTACGTTATGGTTTTGGAGGAAAATGGTTCTAAAAGACACACTCAGTTCGAATCTGGCTTCCTCTATAATCAAAACATGTTGTTTCATCTGCAAAACATCAAGAAGCTCAGAACAATGCTTACGCTTTTCCACCACAATGGTCCAGCAAAAACTGTGTGTTTTAGGAAATCCAAAAATGACTAAGGCTGCATTCATTTCTCTGCACCTGCTTTGAAGCATCAACAGGCTTGTTTACAACATCAAAATTCCCAAAATACTTACTTGTGGATGAAACAAGAATCCCGGGGAAGGTCTCAAGTATTTCTCTTTTAAAGCTTCCAGTGGGTCAGTTAGCTTTCTTTTTTCTACTCTGTAAATGTTAAAATTAGATTTGCTTGTGATGAATCAGTCACAGATATTAATAATCATACAGCTACTCAGGTTTAAAACAGGCAATTACACATCAAGCAATTTGTTTCTGGGAGATAACAATAAAAGATAAGGGAGGAGCTCAGGTCTTGATTCCCACACACAGCTCATTACTGCCAGAGTGGGGCTGGGAATCACCTTTAAAGTAGATTATACCATTTAATTAGGGAATAATCCCATTTCAAGATTATAATGGGAACCATTATAACGACTATAATGGGAACCAATGACTAACTACCAAGCACTTTTATACAGAAATTAGGCAACTGAACAGGCTCAGCACTGAGAGGAATTCAGGGGTCCCTTGAGCAACGCGTCCCTTGCCATCTGTCCAGACATGACATCACAGCTGCCACCCTGGAAACCTCCCCTGTGCACAGCCAAGGTCAAGCAGGACTTGTTGGAACACCCTGAATCTGGGGTGCCAGCAACAAATCCTGCAATTCACTCGTGGCTGCAAAACCCAGCGTGGACAATTCAGAAACAGCATGGAAATTTGGGGATTTTGCTTCTTCTGTTACTGATATGCATGGTTTCATGGATGAAACGTGTTGTCCATGTGTAGAGGTAACTCATGGCAAAGGAAGGCTCAGTAATAACAGCCAGAATTTGTACAGATTTCATTAAAATCATGGAAATGTAGGCTCACAGAATGGCTTGGGTTGGAAGGGACCATAAAGATCATCTTGCTCCAACCCCTCTGCCCTGGGCAGGGGAGTTTGCAATGCAATTTAATTAGTTGGTAATGTAGGGCCATAAACCACAGATCATTATTTCCGCTGCTTCAGGCATTTTAAGTGAATATGACGCAAAGAAAACTTATGGTCTAACACAGATATCAATCTGGCATGAATAAAACCATCTCACTAAATAGCATCATATCCTGTTTCTTCATAATGCAGACTTCTTGTCTTATGCACCAGCACTCTCCAAAAACTTTGCCCACAGCATTTCTTTTTCAAATAAAGTAATAAATTAGCATAATTTACATGGCAGTATCCTTTTTTTATAACAAGAGGCTGTAAAGTCAGTCATTTATATTACAGACGAATATTTTTATGGCTAATATTTCTCTAAACTAATTTAGATGCATGACTTTGACTTGTTAGAGATAGAAGTGGAAAAAGGGCAAAGCGGGGCTGACACACCCAGGATGCAGGTGAAATTCACATCCCAGTGAGATCCATCTCAGTTCTGCTGGGAAACCCCAGAAGGTCTGGATTTTACCATTGGTTTTTTAAATCTCAGCTCACTGACAGAGTGCACCTTTCAAAGCCAACAATGTTCCCACTGATTTCACAAGGCAGATCATGGATGGGGACCTGCACAGCCTGGTGGAGTGGAAGGTGTCCCTGCCCATGGCAGGAGGTTGGGATGAGAGGAGCTTTAAGGCCCCTTCCAACCCAAGCTTTTCTGTGATGATTCTATGTCTAAAGAGCCCACTGGTGAGGCTTTGTACACACAAGGATGCTGTGCCTTCATTTCTATGAACAAAATGCCTGAAGAAAACAACCCAGTGCTCAAATAATGGCAAAAAAGGGCAGAAATCATTCTCAGTTTCCTGACTTTTAACACATCTTAGGGCCGATGTGTTTCTTTGTTGTACTTGTGAGAAACTCCTCTTGAACTCAAGAGGAGCTGCTGAAGTGGAGTACAAGGGGTACTGTCATCCCCAGGGGAAGCCAGAGAAGGCAGAGTTTTGGAAGAAAATGAACTTCAGGCAAACCAGTGACATCAAATACAGATCAAATAAACAAACACTCAAAACTGATGCCAACTCAGAGAATATATTCAACCTTTGCATGAAAAGCTATGCAGGTTAAATTAATGACTCATGGCAATGAGGGCTTGCTAATTGCAGCATTGCCAGTCCCATGGCTCACTTGGAGCAGCTGGGATGTGAGGAGGGATGTACAGGTCAGCCTGTGGCCTGGGCCCCCCATGCCCTGGCAGTGCAATGGCACCTCCAGGGACACTGGGAGGGGCACAGGGTGGCAGCCCTGGCAGACCCCTCTGCCTGCACCAAAGGATGCTGAAAGGCAGCAGAGAGTCCTTTACCTGTATATGGGATCCATAAAGAACGGGGTGGGCCTGGCGTGCTGCAGAGAGGACTCTGAAGCTTTCCTCTGCTCGAGGTCTCCTCCTTTCTTCTCTCCAAAGACGTGGTTTTTCCGAGGCTCAGCCTGCCTTGTGCTGCTGGCTCGGCTTCGGCTGCCCATGCTGAGATCCAGAGGCTGGTCCTGGCTGGAGGCAGAGGGGGCTGCTGGCTTTGAGGGGATGGGAGTGAGTGGCTTCTCCTCCTTACGTTTTATGGTGAGGTCAAAGGGAGACTCAGAGCTTCCCTTTGGGATCTTCTTAATTTCACTGGGTGATTGGGGCTCCACTTTCAGGGGTAACGGTCTCAAGTCTCTATCAGGAAATGGATACATTGACTGAGAGAATGCTGGAAAAAACGGGAGGGGAAACATGGAAGGGTAAGGTAAGGCTCCGACTTTTTTGTCTTGCAGCCCCACAAGTCCTGTTGAACCAAAGTACTTTTCAGCAATAGAAGCAATAGCCTTTATAGAATCATTCACCGCTCCTGACACCGCAGTCTGCTCCTCTAAGGATGGTGAGAAAATGGAATGATTGCTGTGGTCTTTCTTATTATTTATTGACGCCAGGCTCTGCAGAGAGCTTACTTTGTCTTTGAACATTTTACCATTTTCTTTAAATTTCTCTTTCTCACTTTCAATGTCACTTTCCAGATCAGAGCCCGAGGTGGTTTCCAGGTCACTGCCACTGGGGGTACTGACATCGTCAAGGTCAAGGTCACTACTCTCTGACTGGTCACTGAGTTTCTCATGTGGCCTCTCTTCAGAGGACCCTTCTGGTTGAAGCTCCACTGGCTTATTCTCCCCTACTGATGGTTGTTTATTTAGTGCCTTCAAAATATCCTGGGTGGCTGGCAGTATCTGAGGATTTGTCATGAGGGGACTTTGGCTTTTGTTTGTCTGATCTGCGCTCGGAAGTCCTTTAACAGGAGAACTAGTAGGTAGCAAAGGTGGCCTGTGGTACAAGCCTGAAGGAAACAGACCAGGGAAGCTAAAAGAAAATCCAGGAGCTGTTGGAAAGGTAAGACCAGCAGGATGCCTATTGGCTCCAAAATAGTCAGCAAGGCCCGGATTTGCATGATTCATATTAACCATGGACGTTTTATCCATAGCTGGGGTTCCAGGAAGAGAAATGCCTTGGCCAAAAAATCCTCCTGCTGCAAAATGGTTCTTGCCCTCACAAAATCTCCTGTGTTTATTTAAGGAAGACGTAGTGCTGAACATTTGTCCACAGTCTTTGCACTTGATTTGGGTTCTGCAATCAGCATGCATGCGCTTATGACGACAAAGGTTTGAAAACTGAGTATAGGATTTATGGCAGACCTCACCTGTATGTAAACAACAACAACAACACATCTCAGGCTTTGTGGTAATTGCCCCCACCCTCAAAGTTGTGCAAATAATACCATTTTTTTTCCCATCAAATGTCAAAGAGGAAGCCACAGGGAGAGGTCTAGGTGCACAAATGTATAAAAGCAACTGTACTGTCCAAAGTAAGGCATCCGAGCAGAAAAATGTCAGAAGACAGAGCCAAAACCCACTCCAACCAAGCAGAAAAGGTCTGGAATCACTAAAAGACACACTCTCCTCGTTTGCTCTTTGCACTGCACAGTGCTGCACGTTCAGTACCATTATTCCATGTTGCATTAGCCCCCAGAGCCCCCCACGAGCCACGACCCTGTGCTGTGACCCCACATGAACCCACAGTGCTCCTGTGTGAGAGCACAGGTGTCTTCAAATGCCATCCATTTATGTCACTATTCCCATGTGAAAATGAATCATTAAAATAAATATTTGCAGGACCAGACAGAGATGAAGCTGCCTCGCAGAGCTTTCACTCTGCAAGAATAGGAAAGAGGTGAAGGAGGAGACAACCAGGTATTTCCTATTTCCAAGAATAAACGTAACAAACATTTTTTTTCTACTTACGATGAAAAATTTAATCTCATGGAAGTCCAGGCTGGAACCTGGAAAACCTCAGTACTCTCATACGTCCAATGCATTTCTATTCATGCAATGCATTCCTATTCATGCAATGTATACAGTGCTCACAGGTGCCAGTAACACTAAATTCCACATCTTAATTTTCCTAGTCTTAATATTGCTTATTTGCTTCTTGCACATGACAAGATAGACCATATTTCAGCAACAATTTCCTTTAAGAACGAAACTCTCTTTATTTGCACATCTGATGCTCAGTAAGAGACTGATGAACTTCCTTTCAAACACCTCTGGGATGAGAATTTCAGTCTCACAAATGCAGCATTTGGAAGAAAGCCTGGGAACACACAGGGGAGCAGATCTGCCTTGAGGTCAAGGCCTGATCTAGCCTGTGACACTCTGCACGCTGGAGCTCAGCTTCCAGCAACCTTCCACAGTGGCAGGAGGCTGGAAGTGGTCCCAGTGGTGCAGAGTGAGACACTACAGAGTCAATCACATCACTGAGGCAAAGAGGATTTTGCAGGCTCTTGGTTTTCTGGCTGCTACAAACCTTAGGGAGCAAACTGGGGCGGCAACCAAGTTAAGAGTCTGTAAGTAGAAGTGGGGTTTGGAAGAGGGCAGTGCTTAGTTCCCCAGTGACTTTTTATGTCCCTTCTTGGCATCTTTGGGATGAGCAGGAGCATCTGGCTGTGCTGTGCCTTGTGCTTTTCATTATGCCAAAATTTGTCTGTACCTCTGCACTACCTTGCTTCTAAGAGTATCACCTCCAGACTTGTTTGAAAGCAAGGCAGCACCACTATCAGCAAGCACTGTTAGCCCTCTGCAATAAATCCTTTTTTTTTCTGTTCTTTTTTTTTTTTTTTGTCCCAGCCAGGAAAAAGCATGTGGCCGCTTTATTTTTTTATTTAATTTCTGTGGTATCATAAACTCTCATCTTTCACACATCAAAGCCGCACAACAATGCGCATTGTGTATTCCGAGGCCTTTTTAACAATCATTTTCATGACTCGAGACAGTCTGACATAATTTACAATGGCTCTATTTTAAGCCTGCAGAGGAAACTGAATTGAATGTATCCCATCCTGCACTCTTGGTTCCCATGAACTGCAATCACGTCCTCTAACTTCCACTCGCACCGGGGCCCGCGCTAACCTTCCTGCTCCTCCAAATCCCTGCCCTTGAGAAACTCCACCACTTGTTGTCATCTCCTGACTGTTTACCTCTTCAGCAGCCTGCTCCATATCTCACCAACAATGCTGCTATTGTTCCCGGGCCTGATCCTGCCCCATCCACCCGTTTTTCCCCTGTTCTCATCCCACTCTGACATCCCCGGGACAATTCGTGGGGTAAACGGTGCAGGATCGGGCCCAAACACAGGAAATTCGCAGTGTGGTAATTCAGGAAGGAGGTTTGTTTCTGTGTATCAGTTACTGTTCCTGCTGGAAATCTTCATTCACAAGGAAAGGCAAGAAAGAAGAGAGAGAAAATCAAAAATCGAGTGAAAAATAGACAGGGAAAAAAAATGGAAGAGAAAGAAGTAAGTGACACAAGAAGGATAAGAAGAGATTATTCTAGTTTCTTGAAAATGCTTGGTTTTCTCTCGTTAAGTAGTTTTTGTCACTTTAAAAATAATTTATTTGCCTATTTAACATAGATATACTTTTATATAATATAGAATTATTTATCATTAATTTTTGCTCTGATTTTTCTGCAATTTTCTCCTATTTTTAGCTTAATTGCAGGCATAAGATTTCTGTTCCACACTCCAGCGTACAGAATCAGGCCCCTTACCTTCACTGTTGAGGCTTTACACAGTAATTTCCCCCAGCTCCCACCATGTTGATCACAGAAACCAAAATTAAACTGACCCAAATGGTGACTCGAGTGTTGCATCCATAGGTTCACACAAGCTGGATATTATGAATTTACTCCTCTCCCATGTCTAAAGCAGGATAGACCATATGCATTTTTCCAGAAAAAATAAATATCTCAAACGCACGCATTTCTAATGATAGGCTATTGTAGAATTAAAAAGAAATCATGTTTTATGAACTTTTGATCTTCTACCATGTTGCACTGAGGTCCTGCTTCTTATTCACATGGCTTTATTAAAGATAAGGCTTTGATCAGGTTGGCTGGAGTGGCAAAGGACTGAAAAGGGGAGTATTGGCACAGATTAGGTCTTCCTAATATCTGGAAAGTTCTCCCTTAAAGAACAGTGGTACATTATTAAACTATTATTCTCCATTAATATGGAGAATAAAGTCAATAGACTCAAGAAATATTCTACTCTGGAGAAAAAGAAAAATATGCACTTAAAATTTTAAGATATCCTTACAGGCTATTAAGAGAGATGCAAATTAATAATTTGACTAAATGCATTTTATCTCAGTTTTAAAACTAAATGCAATCGATAATGGCAATACCATTAACATAAGTAAATATTTATTATTATAATCTCAGCAAACAATTAACAGGTGAACCAACAATTTACCTTTTCAAGCACTGAAGTCTTTTAAAACTATTTAATGAGGTGCTGCTTGCTCAAGGTGCCTCTTGCATTTATTCAACAAGCATTCTATTTAATTTTTAGGGCTGGCAAAGGAGTTTTGTGCCCAGGTGGCAGCCCTTGCTCCCTGGAGTTCTGTTCCTCTTGGGGACTCTCACCTGAGCCCAGGTGTGTCACAGCATCAGTGACAGGCACACCCAATGCCACAGTGACTCTGTGTCTAATCTGACTGTGACACCTCCATGGATATTCCCAAGGACTCCTCAGATAAATTTGTGTTATAGGATCTACCTCCTTTTCACCACATGCCTTAAACTTTTGTAGATGGGGGGTGGTTATCAACTTTAATTGTTTCCATGTACGAAAGCAACAGAAGCTGGGTTTGATTTCTGCTGTTGCACCTTATTACACCCTTTAAATCTCACTGCCATACTTTTTAAGCAACTAACTTGTAAGAGAAGCTCCCCTCCTTGCAGCTTTTACTGCTCTGCAGACCTCAGGTTTAACACAAACCCCCAAGAATTGCAAAAAATTAATTTCGCGCCTATGCACTCTGTACGGCGATTGTCTCTGAACCCCAAATTAGCCAGCAGTTAAGTTTGCATATTTTCTGCTTATTAAAAAAATTACTGTAAGTACTATTTAGAACATGTTCAGCCCATTGTGGCATGTGGTTTCTATTTGGGGAGGCTGGAGATTCTGTGAAGGCAGTGAGTAATTACCTTAGTGTTGGTGAGTTTTCACTCAGGCTTGGGCGGCACACTGTAATGAGAGACAGTTGCCATAAACAGACTGGTACGAGTAAATCATGGTGTGTGGCCTTCTGGTGGAAAGCAGATATCTGCTCTAGGTGACCCTACCTCACTCTCACAGCTCAGCAAAGCCAACCAAACATGTGGTCTCCAAACCTTTTTGTTCTGCAATTACACGGCTGTTATCCATAGGTTGCTCCATGGGGTTTCATCCCTCACACTGCATGTGAAGAATACCAGTTGTTGTTTTGATTTATCAGAAAAAAAAAAAAGCAACAAAAAAGCATTTGAGAGATTATTTCATTCATGAGGGGTTCCACTTAGAGATTTCTATGTAGGATGTTGCAAAAGGCCTACCTGAGGAGTCCCCACCTAACCAGAAGTTAGTTTCCTAATTAAGTGCAATCATTTAATCTGCAATCAACTTTAAAAATTATTAGTGATACTTAACATTGGAACTATTATACATTTTCTCATTGAAGGAGTCCAAACCAAAAGTATTACTAATCCAATGGCAGGTTACACATTTTGCACAAATGAGTTGTTTAATACTCCTCCTCTTGAGGAAATATATTAGCTTGTGGCCAATGCTTTTCACAGGTGTGGTGCAGATATTTCAGTAAATTATTGTTGAAAGCAGCAAAAGATTGAAAGGTTTAGCAGACAAGTAGGAGAGATGGTCAAGGTACCTTTCAAGTCACAGCAGGTGCCTGAAAAGGCTGTGGTGGAGAGTAGCACTACCAAAAATACTTTAAAATATTTTCTGCCTCTGCTTCCCAGGTAAAAAGGAGGGAAAAGAAGCTGCAACCTTCCTGTGAGGTGCTGAGGATCCCAGGTAAGCCCAGTACAGAGCCAGGCTCACATCCAAGGCCAGCTTTATTGCTGGAGAAGCTGTCAGTGAAGATCTAACTGTTCAACTCAGTCCTTAAACTTGGGGCATGCTCGAGGAAGATGGCAAGATGAATCTCATTGCCCCTGAGATTTGTTTCCCAAATCCAGCAAAAGTCATGGCATCTGCTGTGGAGACTCTACAGCCCAAAATCTGCTCCTAAAGCAGAAGGAGAGCAATGAGGGTGCAGCCACCAAACCTGGCATGGCTAAATCCCACTCCTCTCTTTGCATCTGCGCCTGGAAAAACATCCCCGGGACAACAGGTACATTCATACAGCACACAGTCTGTCTGAAAAGGAAAATCACATAAAAACAACTCCTTGCATTGGACCACAAATTTCCCAGAACTCATTCAGTAACTCCCAGCCCTTGTGACACGGGTGGGGAACTCAAAGGGAGCAGAACACAACCTCCAGCTCCCAGAGTGCGCTGCTTTACGGCAATGAAACAACACTTAATCAAAGACGTTTAGTTGGAGACTTACATATAAAAGGTTTGACACTGCTGTGGATGTGTTTGTGCTGTTTGAGGCCTGAAGAAGTGGCAAAGGTTTTGCCACACTCTGGACAAGCGTGAGCACGGGCCCCCACATGCTGGGAACGAATGTGCCTCTGAAGGTTGCTGGGGTCCGTGAAAACCTGCTAGGAAATGAGTACTGATTAACCAAGAAACTTGACTGTGGAAGAAGCCAGTTATTACAAGAGCCCTTTAAAATTCAAACCTTGGAGCTATTTTTGGGAGTATTCTAAGGTGAAAACCCTTGCCAATGGCCAGCAATGGGAGCTGTGCCTGCAGGAAGGGGCCTCAGTTTCCCAGGATCACCCAAGTATTGCGTGGGTCTGTGCACCCCTTTGCAGCAGAAACATTTGGCTTTGCTGTTAGAAATTGCACATTTGAGGTCACAGATTTCATGGGAAATGAGTGAAAATGTGGCTGTTTGAAACCTCTAAGTGTTACTTCAATAGAAATACTTTATACTGATACCTGAGTGTGTGACAACAAGTAATCCTGTACACAACTCAGAGGTAGAAACCAGGGCTTGGTTACATCTTGTAAGTGTCAGCTGAATATGAAATTCCCATTATTGCAGCAAATCTACCTAAAACCAATTAAGTCCTCATGCAAAAGGGCCAAGCTTTGGAAATGTGATAAAAAGCAAATGCAGAATACCACATACTATACAGATAATCCCCACAGCAAGCCCAGTGCTGGGAAGTGATGGAGATGCTTTAGAGATGAGAGTTGTACTCAGTGCAGCTGTGGGGCAATGCTATTGCTTATTTTTGATTTATATTGCAGTAATGTCCTGAAGTTTCTGGTCCCAGCAGCTGGCACACAGCCTAGGGAATCCTCTGCCCTGTGTTTCCCTGGGGGTTCTTGCCCCTCATTGACCTTCCTACACCCCACCAAAATTTTCAAGGACCAAGCCCTGAGCTCAAGAATGGTCAGCATCCTGCATTGGTGCCCATTTCAGACTCCACAGCCATTTCCAAATCAAAAGGGAAAGAAAAAGAACATATTTTCAAAGTAGAAGTGAAAACCCTTGAGAAACCACCTGGAGCAGGGCAGAAGCCCTATGCCCTCCTGCATCCCAGCCTGGGGCACCTCCACTTCCAGGCTCCCCTGCATCCAGCAGCACAAGAAGTGCCAGGCAGCCTAAAAATTCACTGTACCTTGGCACAGTTCTCACACTCGTAGTGCTTCCCGCTGTCGTGTGACATTTGGTGACGTATCAAGTTGGACTTCCAGTTGAAAGCTTTGGGGCACTGGTCACACTTGTACTCCCTCTCCTCACTGTGTGACAGCATGTGCTTCTCCAGGCTGTGGAAACAGGAGCAGGGCTCAGTGAGATGGGGGTTTACAGGAGGAGGAGAGAGCAGAGCACATAGTTACAGCCAAAAGAAAGAAAATTAAAAAGCCCCAAAGGCGCAGTCCTGACAGAAATAAGTCCTGTGAGTTCCAGGCTCACCCCAGCCAGGAGGCAGAACCTCCTTCTCCCCACCAGAATAACACATCCTCTCATGTTTTGCCAGGCCACTTGCAAATGCTCCAGGAGATGCTGCTGCCATCGCTCCCCAAGGAGATTATTTCATACACCTCTCACTATTTCACTCTGGTAATTCTTCCCTGCAGTCTGAATTATTTCTGCCTTATGACTTTCCCTCTAAACACACCTTGGATGCCACCACCTGCTATAAATCCACTCCTTTGATGGGAGTGAATTTTTCTTACAGCAGTAATAGATAAGGAATAACTCCTCTGGAGTAGGACAGGATGAGTTTAAGAAGCCTCTAGATAAGGTACACTGCAACTGAAGCTATTATTGATGATTACTATTAACTGTGTGCAATTGTGTGGTTGTTTAGTCATTCATTTCTTAGTGGTTTATTCAGTCTATTACTAGGATATTCAGTGTCCACCTAAATTCTGTTGCACATCTTTAAATTAAATTTTGTCTCTGAATTTTTAGCATTCATTTGTAGCAAATATGTATTTTTAAACAGCTGTATTGCTTGCTCACATACAGAGTCATAACTCACACCACTGCTTGAGGGAAGGTCACTACATAATGCAAGAGTGGATTCACAGAAAACCCACTGGAAAGTGGGAATTTTAGCCTGGGATGCCCAAACTGTTTTCACATGAACTTCCCACTGATCTCTGCTGAATCAGTGACCAAACCTGCTGGGGTTACAGCCTTGTCTGGGTTGTGTAGCCCAAAGAGCAACCTCCATTCTCAGCCACGGGAAATGGAAATTATTTCACCCTGCAGATGCTCTTACTTCTACCCCTCTTCTTCTTTTGAAGGCAGGGGGGGGAATAATTCTGGCTTCTCCTCCTAATACTTTTATAACAATTGACTTTCCGTCATGTAAACAAATTTGCCATAAGACCCAGAGAGATTCTTGTCCCTGGCTGTGGCACCTGGACTCTGTGACTGGCCATCAGCACTGGGCACTCCTGGACCCAGCACCCCCATCTTCCTGCCCAGCTATTTCTCCATCTAATTACTCACACCCTCAAGCACAGCTCATTTGGGCCCTTGGTTTTATGTAATCTGGATATAGCACACTTTGGCCCTTTTTTGCAGTGAACTGTCTGCATGGTGTATGAGCCTTTCAATAATTCAGCAGTTCAGAGAACGGCTGCATTCACTCTCATTTTTCACTCTTTCTCACAGTACTGCCCATCTATTTATGATGACTCCTTCTTTGTTTTCTGCCTTTTCTCTTCAATATTTAATATTTTAAGCTAAATTTACATTTCCTCAATGATCCCCATATGTTAGATATCATCCTCTCACTCGCAGGGAGAGAAGAACTTTAACACTGAATAACTCCCAACATGCAAAAACCTCCCAGACCAGAGTCCTGCCTCACCCAGGCCATTCTTCTGACTTGATCTGCCTCCATCAGCCCCTTGGAATGAACCCCTCAGACTGAAAATCAGACACATGGAACACACACTGCCCAACACCACCCAATGAACAAGAATCTGCCCCATTCAATCACGTTTTGAGCACCTTCTCCTACCTTTGTAAGTCTGGGAAGACTTGGTCACACTCTTTGCACTCCTGGATCTCATGCACATCCTGCAGGTCACTCTCATTCTCAAGCTTCTTCTGGAAGTCCTCCTCCACCATGGAGAAGGCGGAGTGAGGGGTGCTGCAGGGGAACTTCTGGTGGTCCAGCAGCTCAGCCTTGGACTCGAAGAGCTGGTCACAGTCCTCGCAGCGGTACTGGCGCTCCTCTGCAACACACAGGGGTGGGGACAGGGACACCACCTCAGCTTCCACACATCCTTAACCACCACCCCACCAGAAGCTGGATGATGGTGTGGTTAATGGATTGCTCCTCAATTAAAAAAAAAAAAAAAAAAAAGGAGAAGAACCTCAAAAGAAAGAAGGATTTCTAAGAATGCTTTATAATGGTAAAACTGCCTGGGTGACATCCAACAGGAATCCCTAACCCTGGCTTAGGGCAGAAGTTTAAATACCAAGGACAAGTGTTTAAATACCATCCTAAATGGAATTATACAGGGTCTAACATGGACATCCAGCAGAGGCTGCCAGTCTCTCCATTTCTCAATGAAAGGGACTGACTCAGACACAAACACCAGCATCTAAAATAGCCAAAAGGGTGTTTAGAGCTTTTAAAAGCCTCTTCACTTTCATCACAGTCCTTCTGCAGCACCCAGCCCTGTTCAAAGTAAGCCAGAGATGCATGAAGTTAAATTCTTTGCTTTAAATTCCAAAAATTTGGTCATAATTTCTTGCTGGAAAATGTAGAATATCAGCAAAGTGTTACTTTGGAGTGAGTACTGCATTGCTTTAACTAGTAATTCCTGCAAAAGAATAGATTAGCTGAAGAAAATCCCAAAAAAAAAGCGAACTTGGAGAAGAGCATCCCACAATGGCTTTTTTTTCTGCTGTATTTTCTAGTGTTGGTCCATACAAGGAGCCAGACACCCTGGTTTGGTTCCAGATATAAATGCCCCGAGGCTCTGAGTCAGAAAGGCACTGGCTGGGATCCCCAGTGAATGTTCTTGGTTGCTACTTGACAGTTGAGCTGATCCAGAGAAAGTGTCATGGGGCTCTGTTCTTGGCTGTCCACGAGCAACACTTTGGCTCAGTCTGCTTCTAAATTAGCCCTGTGGGACATGATCCTGCATGTGACTGCAGAGATCTCCTCTGGTGTCATTTATACAATAGCTACTTGACCATGGGGACTAGGCAGGGAGAAGAGAGTGCTGGACAGGGGGACACCTTCAGCAATAACCAAGCAAAGTTAACACTGGGGGAAAAAATCCAAACACAAAACCAAATGGGAATGAATGTATAACCCCTACTTTTTTCTTAAGAGAACAAGACTGTACAAGCAGTTACAAGAAAGTGGAGACCTTTATAATTCCTGCCCTGTGCATTGTCCCTGAATCCCTGAAAATTTGTAAAATGTCCCTCTGGGCATAAACATACTGGGCATTAAGCAGATATCCCACACCCAGGTCCCACTGTGGCTGATAATCCACTGGTATCACAGCTAAAGGAGATTTTGGAGATTGGGGGATAAATCTGAGCAACAACTCAGGAGTTTCAAAGAATCTGTGTGTGGGATGAGTAAAGGACAAGTGTGAGGAGTAAGAATGGCTGAGATGTCCTCACAAGTGACAGCAACATTGACAACCTCAGATTTCCTCTTTTCAAGGTCACAGTTGTTTGGCTAAATGAAAAAAAAAAAAATCTATAACCAGGGTCCTGCTCCTGCAGGAGCAGCACAATCTTCAGATAAGGACATGGACTGCTGTTCTTCTTTTGCAGCCCCACAAAAAAATCAAGTTTCAATCAGGAACAAAAGGGCAGAAGACGGACAAATGCAACCACAGTCCAGCTCTCCTCTCTGCAGTGAAGCCATCCCAGATTCCAACAGAAGAAAAAGTCTTCCTAAATTCTGGGTTAATTTCAGTGATACTTTCTGTCAGATGAAACACTAAGAAGAGGCTAACCGTGGATGTCCGGAGCCATTGTTTCATGTGAATAATCTTCACTCTTCATGAACAGTAAGAGCTCCTCTCCTGGTTCAATATCTGCTACCACTCTGTAGAATATCTGGGGAGAAAAAAAAATAGAAAGAAAAAGCAAGGTAAAGGCAAAGAAGCACCACAAACCTGCTGGTGTGTGTGGCAGACCTCGTGGCCAGAGCCTGCCCACTCATGATGTACTGATGGAGAGGGGCTGATTGACCACGGCAAGTCTGCTCCTTCCAGCCCCAAAGTCGCTGTGTTTTGGGATCTGTGAGGATAAAAAGGACTGCTTTCAACAGCCTCTGCTGCAAAATGAGCTGTGCAGTGACTGCAGATATCACCAGCAACCTGTCTGCTGAGTTATACCAAAGAGCAGTCATAAAACACATCCCTGAGTGATCCTGGTAAGGGAAGGAACTCCTGTTGCACTGGGGAAAAGTACTAAAGTAACTTTAATACTTTTACTCAATTATCTCGGACATCTTTTCCAACCTTGATGTTTTTATAATTCTAAAGCAGACACAAGGAGATGCTGCTGGTTAAGCCATAGCCATCCAGCCCTCCATTCCAACCATCTACACAGTCCAAAAATCTGTGAGGAGAGAAGCTTGTAAGAACCAGTGCACCTGGCTATTCCTCAGCTTCAAATGGAAACCAAGGGAAAAATCAGTCCTGGATGGAGAAACGCCATGAGCAGTCAAAGCTGCTGGTGGTGGCCCTGGCTGGTGACACCATGTCCCCTTACACAGGTGATGCTGGGCTGTGGGAAGGAGCCCTTTGGGGTGGCAGGAGGCTGTGGGGGAGGGCAAAGGGGACACCCTCCCTTGGGTCCCTGCACCAGAGGAAGCACAAACCAGCACCACCAGACTCTGCCGAAAGGAAATTCCCAAAATCCATCTGGCTGCTTTCTGTCTCAGCAGGAAATGTGAAGAGCACTAAAAAGCTCCATGAAGCAGCTCAAATAAATATTAGTAACTTCCTCGGGCCTTGTTAAACAAAACCACATGACAGCTATGTTTCCTACGCTAAAAAAATGATGCCTTTGCTTTTTCTCAGCATTTTTAAAAGGTTTGCTCCCAAACTCTTAACTCTCAATGCTCATTGCAGTGCACGGGGAGAGAGGCAGCAAATCACTCCCGGCGATCAAAGTCACACAGGTGAGTTTGTCACAGGCAGGGACAGGTGTCTGGAGGTGGTGGGTGCCTCCCCGGCCGGGTCACACGAGGGCTGTGACCCAGGGCGGTGCTCGCCCTGCCCAGGCACAGCGCAGCATCATCGCCCACCGGCAGCCAGCACATACCGGTGTCCTCCAGGAGGTGGCCGTACAGCCTAATCCTTTCTGCCTGCACAAGCCGTGCCCACTAAACGGGATAAACACTTAAAAATATCCAATTTGGATGTATTTCCTCAGATTTGGTGGGTTTTTTTTTTTCCTGCAGTTTGTCCCAAAAGCCCCTCCGGAGAACAGTGCAGGGAGTGGCAGTGGAGGATGCTCATCCCACACCCCAGGGCTCACCTTCACCAGGTGACACTGGCAAAACACATCAGGCACAAGGCACCAGTGCCACAACCCCCTGCTTGTGGCCAATTTTCCCCATAAAAACCAGGAGAAGGAGTTTTTGTGCAGTGTGATCCACTCTCCCTCCTAACCCACACCATCCTCATCGAACCAACAGCCTGGGCTGCTTGGGTTTCCCATTTGTATCTCTGGTCAAGGGGATTTCAAACTCCACAGAGTGTTTTGGTGGCCGAGAGAGCCTGGCAGTGTCCTGTGGAGGTCCCTTCATGCAGCCAAGCAAGTATCTGGTACCACAACCCCCTGTGGATGCAATGCTGCTGTCAGTGCCAAAGGACACAGAGCTTCAGCGTGCTGGGGCTGCACTGAGGCAACACAGCTCATCCCATCTAAGGCCAAAACACATTTAAATGGAGCCAGCTTCTACCTCCTGCAAATAAACCTGATGGCAGTGCCACATCCAGTGAATATCTGCAGCAAGCAATGCTTGGTTTTCAATTTGTTACGATGGACGTATTGAAAAGTGGATTTTCAATCCCAGAAGTGTAATGGCCTCTGCACATCTGAAAGGTAAGCTGCAGTTGGATCTGTGGAAGATAGGCCCAGTTGCTGGCTGGTCTGGGGTGACAATAATATGTGGAATAATGATATGTGCACACTGACTGAAGAGATTTCTGGGGATCTCCATCTTGGGGTGGAAGCAGAAGGACAAGACAGAGAAGGAGCAGCACACAGCCAGGACACAGAAGGACTTCCACCATCCCAGAGGGACTGTGCCAAAGCTTCTGCTCTGCCCAGGACTTGCTTCTTTTCCCAGGTTTTGTTTCCTAGTCAGGTAAACACTGCTGTTCTTCCTGGGTTGGTTTTGCGGGTACACCAAGGAGCAAACAAAAACCACAGCAGAGCCTTCTCCCATATGTTCCCTGTCCCACCAAAGGTTTCTGGAGAGACCTTTTCACCTCTCACCACAGAGGGAGGACACATGGACTGGGGCATAAAGAGGGTCTTGTTCACAGGCTCTGTGCTGGGGAGCATCGCTGCTCTTGGGGCAGCCCAGGGCGATGCAGCATCTTCCCTGCAGCTGTGGGACACAGCCCCGAGCAGGAGCAGGCTCTGCAGCCAGCTGTCTTGTCTGCACTGGTATTTAGAAATCCAGAAATGACCCAGCTACCTATCAGAAACTGCCTGGCCAGCCTCTCTGTCCCTCAGCAGGGAAACAAGATGAGTGTTTCAAAAAACTCTATTTTTTAAGTTGAGTAATGTTTCTTTATTTTGCATCTCAGACCCTAACATTCTCTAAAAAAAAGGCTGAGTGACAGATTTCCATTTTCACATTATTGGAGTATTAACTTTAATTATTATTAAAAATAATTTTTTAAATTTCTGTTTATACAGAAAAAATTCACCTGCACTAACCCTTTATACATCAATTTACATTGCAGTGAGAATCTAAAATAAAACATATTGAAATTTAAACCAAAACAGTCATGCAGGTAAATTTATTCTGATTTTAAAAGCTGTCCTTATTACTTCACATGAATAGCTTTTTTTTCTCACTCTTCCCACCTAAAAACTCCTGGGGTTACCCTATCTAGGAAAAAGTGAGAAGCCAACTGTTGAAATGAACCACATTGCCTGAATTTTGAGGCAGCAGCAGATGACCCAGAGGAGGCAGGGAGGGGGGAAATCCTGCAGCCCCCAGATGGGAAACCTCACAAATACTCCCCCAGCCCCACAGGTACCCTTGGGCTGTCTGTGTGTTGCAAGAACAGCACCTCTACCACGGGCAGTATTTTTGGTATTAGGAAATGCTATCATAAAATAAGTGGATTTTTCAAATGCAAAGCTTGAAGATTTCTGGCACACAGTCCTGAGTTTACTATAATTAATGAAAGGTTTCAATTTTCTGGCTATCATTTCTCCAGCTGACTGATGCTGCTGCATTCGCCAACTTTTTTGGGTTAACCTGCACTGGGGTCTGCTTGAGAACAAGTATAGGAAGAGCTTCTGCACAGGAGAGGAACAACCAGAGGAAGGGGAGAAAAAAAAAAAATAAAAGCAAAGTCCAGATGCTCATTTCACATGCCCTGGGATCAACGGTGTGTGACTATAGTTTATGTAGGAAGAGCAAAATCGGATTCAGGTCTGGAAACACTTTCAAAGTTCAGGGGGTCTGAGGTGGGGAGAAGTTGGGGGAGGCCTGGCTCATCAGTGCTCTGTGCCTGCCCACACCCACACTGCAGGTCAGAGATCTGTGCTACCGAGCAGAAATAAAAGCTTCCAAACTGCAAAGCCATAAAGGGAAAGAGGAGGGGGGATAAAAAAAAAAAAAGGAACACACACAATTCACTTTTAAATGGATGAATAAGGCCTCATTGTTATGAATCCCAGTTTACTTTTCCTGGTCAGGCACTTGAAATTTTATTTATGCTTAATAGACTGCATTTGGCATGTGTAAAGATGACAGAAGCGTGAATTATGAACGACCTTCGACCTATTCAGGAAGTTGTAATAATTGAAATAATAGCGAAACGCGCTCCCCGCGAGCTCGGCTGGGGCCACGCTCAGCCACTGAGCCCCCGTGCTTTGAAGCACCCCAGCCATCCCCCTGCCCCTGCCAGCCCTGCCTGGACCCCCCTCTGCTCCCATCAGCATCCCCCAGAACCAGGAGGGGTTAACTGAAGGTAAAGTTTTGGGGGGAAAAGCAGCAACTCAGTCACTGAGTGCAGGCGGAGGCAGGAAGTGCCATGCACACATCTGTGATGCCCCAAAGAGGAGCTGTGTTCTGGTGCATCCAAATAAACCCTTTATTCCTGCCTACAGCTTTGGGGAACATTGCACGTGCTCCAGAGCTGCCAGGGAAATTCAGATTTTAGGGCAGGCTAGAGATGCCTCTCTAAGTGGATGCAGTTTGTCCTTTAACCCCCAGGCCACGTGCTGAACTCACAGCTCCCACCACAGGGGAGGCACCCAGGGATCCTGTCCTGCACTGGTGCAAACAGGAGGACCCAGCTTGGGGTGGTGGGATGGAACAGAAGACCCCGAAAGTGGATTTCTCCCTGGTGAGCCCCACCAGCGCTCACTGGACCACATTCCATGGGTACACCCACCCCAGGCAAGGCAGCCCCATCTCCCAGCTCCTCTGGGGAATGTCCCCAAGAGGCAGAGTGGATGCTGCCAACTGGCATCCACCTCCACACTGCTTCAGAGCAAGAGGGGAATTTGCTTGAAAAGTAAAACAAATTAAATGTCCGAAACTACTAATGAGCATTACATCCAAGGAGCTCCATCAAAATCAGGAGTTACACCCACCAGATAAATGAGAAGGACAAACACACACACAGCTCCACAACAAGCTGTAATTAAGAGTTTGAAGGGAAAAAACAAGAAAGAAAAAGGTCCAAATAGAACAGCTTCAATTTTAGCTCCTGTGATGAACAACTTGTGCAGCTGGAGAGCTGTGTGATGAAACCCGAGCCAGGTTCTTTTTGCTATACTCAGGCAAATGATAAATTGAAACAAACTGGAGTTTTTTCAAGGGCCAAGGTAAAGGAGTCCTGTCTGAGAGCTGTATTGGGCCCAAAGAAAACTTCAGCAAAAACCCAGAGGCAAAAGTCAGCAAGTCTCTGCATGCAAGGGGTGAGGGGGCACAAGTGGGAGCCCGGTGGGGAGAAAGGTGGGGAGAAAGGACCCTCCCAGGACCCTCCCCTTCCCCCTGCAGACAGGGCAGGGGAGCACCACAGTGCCTCAGCACCAGGGCTGTGAATCCTTTCCTTCTTCATTTCCAAAATGCCCCAAAATCTCTATGCAGGAAGGACTGGAGGAAGGATGCTCCAGGAATCCTCACTCTTCCACCTTGTAAGGGAAAAGGTGCCTCCTGCTCCCCAAAACAAGAAGGGAACTGCAGGATACCTCCCTGCAGGGCCCCCTTTTTGGCATCTTGGGGAGCTGCAGGCCACCTCCCTCCTCAGTACCACTCAGGTCTTCTTCCACTGTCGGTGAATTTTAGCTTCTGTGAAAGCCTTGGTTCCTCCAAGCTGCTCTGGTCCTGCAGAACCTCTTCCTTAGGGACCACTAACTACTGACACCAGACCCCCATTTCTGTCACCCAGCTGTTCTCCTGAGCTGATCTAACCAATCTGTTGCCCTCTAACACCCATGAACCTGCATCATGAACCACACCAATATCAAGCAAGATGCAGTCTTGTCCTGGCTCTGTGGTTGCCCATAATTCTCTACGTTTTAACGAGCAGACGAGTAGGATTTGACAGCCCTCATCACAGAAAAGCCCTTATCACTTTTATGAAACATGAATCAGCAAGAAAAACCTCATCACTTTGCAGAAATGGCAACAACAAGTTGCTAGGTTTGGTTCTAAAGAGTTTACTTTAGGTCACATCAGGACAGTCCAATGCTGAGAGCAGTAACACCACCAGTGCATCAAATTCCAGATAACACAGGCAGTCATAAAGCCCAGGCAGGAATTTCACCCACAGCCTCAGCTCTAACTGCAGCAAGTGGAAAATCACCACTGAGCAGCTCTTCATTCCACCAGCTCCAAGCTAAAACATCCCTGCTCCACTGGAGACAGATTTTTAGTGGGAGCTGGATTAAGCTTTATTTGCTTAATAACCAGCAATTCACAGGAAGAATCATGGCAGAACAGAGCCCTGTGTGAGCTCAGTGTGTGCGTGCCCTCCTGACCCACAACAGCCAAAACCTTAATTTCACTCTCTGACAACAAAGCCTCAAAACTATTCCTTAAATACACAACTTTTGCAGGTGGCTGTGCAAGGAGCCCCTGCCCGCCACGGACAGGGGGCCGCGGCCGTAAAACCTGAAACATGAAGCTGTGCCTGCAGATTAAAAAAGTTTGTAAAACGTGTAAGGTGGGATCAGATCTGATGGAACCTACAGCAGTAGGTTCACTCCTGTAAGTTTATATTACTGACATCGGGCATGTTGTTAAGAGTGTGATACTACTGGTTTTGCTCCCTTTGCAGTGGCACGTACTTGAGTATAAGGCAAGGAAACAAAACACACACACAAAAACCCAATAAAAACCTATTTGAGCACGCACAGCAATCTAAAACCTCAGTAAAGTGATCTTGAGTCACTCTGAGTTTTCCGTGGATAAACCAAAGGGACTCTTCGGGAGCTGCTTTGTTGGGGGGAAAGGGATCTGGAAGTCCAGGTCAGTTTCACAGCACTTTGTGTCTGGATCACTGTCAGAACTCTGCAAGCAATAAGCAAGATAAAAACAATATTCTGGTGTTTTAACTTCAACAGCTACCAACAATCTTTCTAAAAATAAAAAAGTGAAAAAAAAAAATTTGTAGTTTGAAGGTGACCGTGATCTCAGCCTGGAATGTGTGACGGACGCTGCCATGCCACTGCTTGATTTGCAACTGCACTTCCATTAACATATATCTTTAAAAATAATGCTTTTGCTGGGCTGACAGCGCTGCCAGAAAGCCGAATAGACCCAATCATTCTGAAGTCATTAAAAAGTTGAACTAATAGATATTTAACGATAACAGAGAGGAGTCGTCCAAGTTAGCAGAAACTGCTCTAGAATCCTAAACTGACTCTGAGCTGAAAAAGCACATTCCAGGGCAAGAACAGTGACAAGGCTCTCTGCAGCTCTGCACACACTGTAGTCTCCTTGGGGAAAAGAAAAAAACTGAGTGCCCAGTTTGTGGAATTTCGTTATTGATATACACCTAAAATTACATATGTTCAGGTTAGATTGGATGTGACAGGAGATAATAGTAAGACAGCAAAAAGAAATCCTAGATCGACCTCATTCGAGATTTAGAAAAAAAATAAGTACAAAAATGCAGCTTTTAAGCCCTACTCCAGCTGCAATCAAATGAAACATGAGTTGCATCCAGCGTGCATGTTTTGACTGCATCCCACCATTATCGAGCTGTTCATCTCAGCAAAGCTCATTTATACAGTCATAAGAAAGAGCCCAGGCCTTTTGTAAAGTTGATCCTAAGTGATGAAACCTAACCCCAGCCGTGAGTCAGGGGGTGGGGTGGTATGTCTCTGAAAAAACTCTAAGAGAGAAAATGACAAAAAAATGTTTTTCTTTCCCTCTTTTTGTTAAATACTGCAGGTAGAACACAGCAGAGAGACCAGATTACACACTGCCCTGAGTTCATCTCAATCCTGCCTCGAGCAGTCTGGGAACCATACCTATCAGTCAAGCTCGAATTTAGCAGTATAAACTTGTGGGCAGCATGAGGCTGGGAGCACTGGAAGGATCTTTCACCTTCTCAGGTACAGCCCAATGTTTGCTTGTGAATTTTACAGATGAGTTGAAGCAATTAGAGGTGAACAATTACTGCTGATCGAGTGTCAGTGGCTCGGGAGCGAGCGCAGACTGGGGATGCTCCCTGTGCAGCCAGGGCTGCTGAGCTGCTTTGTGTCCCTGGGGGAGGCAGGAAGAACTGGGGTGTCCCCCCACGCCTGCACCCAGCACTGGCTGTGGCTCCAGCTCAGCTGGGCTCCCCTGTACCAGCTGGGCTGCATCGTCCCTGCCCTCCAGCTCCAGCCACAACCACTGACACACATCCCCAGCTTCACCTTATTTTTATTTCTCCTTTTTATTCCCTTCTTTTTCTTTTTTTCCCCCTTTTTATTTTCCAGGAGCTACCAAGGCTGAGTGACCCCAGGCAGCCCCACACAGTCTATGTGCACACTCAGCCCTGACTTGCATTTGTCACTCCTTGTACACGCACACGTTTGGCCATGTAACGTCCATTTCCCAGTTTGCCTCCCCATTATATTTTATATTACCTCTGGTGAGCTTGTGCCAGAAGAAAGCAGAAGGAGGAGCTGTTAGAAAGAGTTTCTTGCTTTAAGATTCGAGAGCACATTTTTAGCATTAACTTTTTAGGCTCTGGTCATAAAACGTTGGAGTACGCGGACGATTTTGTGGGTAAGTGTGCAGCGTTTCCAGAGGGCCAAATGAACAACAATCTCCTGCTGACAGCACCCAGATCACAACAAGCTACTTGAAAGACAACCAAATCTTAATTTGCAAATCTCAGCAACAAAATGCTATAAAAATATGGAATTATGAACAGCACGATACTGTGCAAAATAAATAACAAGTCTCCAGTGAATGAAGGGAATTATTGGCAGCAGTACAGCCACCATTACCAAATGTCAGAAATGTAAACACTAAAAAAAAGAGAAAGTTAAAAGTGCCATAACTTTCCTTCCAAAAACGTCAAAGCGCGGGTGTGCGCTCAGAGGGAGATGCTGATGGCTCAGCCTCGCCTGCACTTTCAGCTGCAGATCCCCAGCACCGACCCAAAGACAGTGAGTTGCTTGACCAATGCATGTGATTTCTTCTGATCTTTCCTACCTACACCAGCTCCTGCTCAATGTAAAATACTTGAATTCTCTGTTTCAATTAATCCACATAGTTTCCCCTTCCTATCACTGTTCCATAAACGCTCTGCACGGAGAGAATTTATCGTTTTTCAGCACAAAGCGTATTTCAGCTTGGAAAATGTAACTTGCTTTTACTAATAACCTTTATGGTTTCTTTAGTTAAACCAGCTGCTGTATAGAAAAGAAATTATCTCTCAGTCCGCTGGCTCGTTCCATGCTACATGTGCTCAGGGCTGAACTGTAAAAGTTGGAAATGAAAAAGATCTTCTCTCCTAGTTTCTGAGAAAGTTATTTAACCCAGTTTTAATCAGCTATCTTACATGAGCTAAATATGTAGCACTGTGCTGGAAATAGCAGGCTCCCTCACATTCATTTCCTATACGTATGGAATTTGATTAGAAAGAATGATTTCTAATTGAAGCTTTGTGTCTGGTTGTGATTCTTCTTTCAATACTGTCAAGGCAATTAAATCAGCTAAAGATAATCTTTAACATTCACCTGATGCAGTTAATTAAGTGGTGAAAAATGAAACACTGATTAAATGAATCGAATTCTATCTTGCAGGTAGAGAAGTTTAAATTGGAAACAAGAATTCACAATCAGCTGTTGCTTTGCTGTTTTAGGTATTTTACTTTAAAGAAGCAAAGCTTCCTCAGCCTAACTTTGCCCATTAAAATATTTCATAATGGCCTGTGTTATCCGCAGACAAAAGCAAACCCTGATTTAGGAAACACCTAATAATTCATCAGCATAATTGAAAACAAAATGCTTTACTGCTTTACTGCATTCTTCCTCTGCCTATCCCAGCCTTTTTTCCAACACACAAGGATAAATAATGTTTCAGCCCAACAAAGAGTGGATTTCAGTGCAATAAATGAAAAGAAAAAGGAAACCACCGAAGACCCTGATTCAGCACATAAGTACTACGAGTTCCAGCAAAGTGTATGGGAAAGCACAATAATATCCATGCATGTGTGCATTCAAATCCAAAGCCCCACACATGCAAGTACACTGGTAACATTATCACTTTTGTGTCCTCCCCTCTTTCCATTAAATTCATGTTACAGCATCCAACCAACTCCACGATTTAACACAGCAATCCAAGTGGACTGCAACAGGAGCCAGAAAATGCTCCTAATTCAAAATCAGCACATAATGCCTTTGTATCCCTTAGAAAGCAGCCCTGAATTTTATCAGACATAAGACCAAAAAAACTCATACATGAATTGAACAACAATATGTAAAACTGAAAATTCGTATTTTCTACCGCCCCTAATCAAAATTATTCCATTCTGCATTTCCATCTGTACCTTATCTTTTGCAATAACAGCAAACAGGCCAAAAGCTGCTGTGAAATGCTGTTATTTTTTTTTTCCATTAACACGTGAAAGTTCCTTTGAAAAGTAAGTCCAGAAAGTGAACACCACGTACCTGATCACTTATTTGACAGGCAACAAGGTTGTGCTGATTGTAGCATCCAGCAAACTTGATATATTTGAGCCAGTTTCCTACATCTGGTTGACTGGCATCTATGCAGAACTTCACATTGCAAAACTCATCCAATATCTAAAAAGAAGAATAAGAAAGAGTAAATCTTTCTGTCGCTGGCTGAGTATCCTAATCAAAAGATAAATCACAGGTTTCCAGATAAACAAGCAAATAACAGTAATAATAATAATAATAATAATAATAATAATAATAATAATAATAATAATAATAATAATAATAATGGTGTGTTTATTCAGAAATATGTTTCCCTGCTGAGATTTTTTTAGGAACTGTCAGAATACATACATAATAATAAAAAGACAACAAATGTTCTGAAAAACGTCTTGACAAATGTTTACAAGTAATTGAAATGTTGTCTAATTATTGCAATGAAACACTATGTTAATTTGAAGCACCTGATTTTCTATGCATTCATCAATGACTGTGTCTGAAGTTATTATTTTAATTAAATAAGAATCTGACAAGAATATAACAAAAATTATTAAAATAGATGGTGTTGGCTTCATTGTAGGTTTCTGTTTTGTTTCAGGATTAATGTTGATTGCAGCACCCATTTAGAATTTTTATATTTGTTGCTCTGAAGCAAACTTTATCTGGTAGGCAGAGTTATTTATCTTGTTTTAACATTACACTTCCCAAACAGTCCTGTGCAACACTTAAATCCCTCCCCTTAATCGAAGCAAAAAACAGAACTCCTTATGTCAAAATAAAGAGAATAAATGAAAAACAATGTAAACACTCATGCAAACCATGGCAGTATTCAATACACACCAATAAATGGTTCCAATTATGCAGACAATAAACAAATATAATGAGACTACTCGTGGACAAGCTAAAGACGACATTCTATTCTAATATCATGACAAATTACTAATCATTACAGTGGACTGAATATCATTATTCGCAAGCTTCACCATCGGCCTATCCCAAACTTCCCACAGCTTCCCGGGGAGCTGACTGCTAAATTGTAACAACTTCGCCTTGCCCCCGGCAGCAGCCACCCCATTTTAACAGCAAAATAAAGAAAACGACCTGAAACGCCCCAAACGAAAGCGCAGGGCTGTGGAGGCTGCGCCCCGCCGGGGAGCGCCCGGAGCCGCGGCCGGAGCCGGCGCTGCCGCTGCCCGCTCACCGGGAGCCCACGGAGGTCCCTGCCCGGCCCCTCGGCGGTCCCGGACCGAGCCCCGCGCCGTCCCCGCGGGACCTGCCCCGGGCACCCCCGCGCTGTCCCCGCGGCCGCGATCGGGCCGGGCCGTGGGATGGGGGTGCGGAGGGTGCGCGGGGCAGCCGAGCATCGCCCCGCCGAACCGGGCTCTGCCCTCTCCTCCCAAAGAGAATTTGGAAAGCCTCGCCCCCAGCCCGGAGGCCCCCGAACCCCGCAGAGCCCCGCAGAGCCCCGCAGAGCCCCGCAGAGCCCCGCGGCCGCGCTCAGTCCCCACGGGCGCGCACGCTGCCCCGCCGCCCGCACCTCCGGCTGCTCTTGGGAACGGGACGTTTAATTGTCCCTTTCGGAGAAAGCCCCAAGGAGGGAAGGGGGGCTCACCCCGCACTCCCCGGTGTCTGGCCTCTGCCCCGGGACCGGCGGCACCGACGGGGCAAAGCGGCCCCGTCCCGCGGGGCCGTGGCAGCGCCGCCGCCGCGCTCGCCGCTCTTACCTTGTGTCGCCGGGAGCCCGCGGGGGCAGGGAGGGGGCAGAGGGACAAATATCCTTCAGGCGGCTGGAAGCAACATCTCGGCGTTAAACGCGGGCGGAGGCCGCGGCCGTCGGGGTCCGGGGAGCGGCGAGCGCGGCGCGGGGCGCTCCACCATGTGCGGGGGGCGGCGGGGCCCGGGCGGGGGCTGCTGGCCCCGGAGGGCTCAGCGGCGGCGGGGCTCCTGCCGCCTCGCCATCACCGTCCCCTTTCGGCCCCTCCTGGTCTTATCGGCTGGCTTTGGGGCGGCGTGTGCGAAAAAAGTTATCGGGGAAGGGGGAGGAAGGGGAAAAAAAAGAAAAAAAAACCACCCCAAACCCACACAAGCCTTTTCAGGGAAAGGAGGAAGGGGGGAAAGGAAAAAAAAAAAAAAAGGAAAAAGAAAAACAACAACAACAAACCCCACAGCGCACCGCTCAACAAAACAAACTTCTTTCACTTCTCCGCCGGGGATGGGAGAAAAGTGAGTGCGCGTGGGAGGGCGATCGGGCGGGCGGGCGGCTCTCCCCCTCCCCACGCTCGCAGCCTGCCCGCGGCGCTGCTTCCCCGCCGCACCCCCGGGCAGCGCCCGGCCCGGCCCGGCCCGGCGCGGCCCTCTCCGCCCCCCCTCCCCGCCCACCCCGTCGGGCCGTGCCCTCCCGCCGCTCCCCTTTCGGGCACTGTCTCTTTAAAGCGGGGCAGCCCCGGCCGCTCCGGCCGCCTTTCCCCCCCCACCACCCTCCTCCCCGGCCCCCCCGTCCGGGGCGGCGGCGGCGGCGCTCCCGGCGCGCTTAAAGCGACAGCGGCCCCGCGGCCGGGGGTCACCGCCAGGTCGCGGAGGAGCGGCCCCGCGGCGGGGGCTCACCGGCAGCCCGAGGGGGCAGCCCCCGCCGGGCCCCCCCGGACGCATCCCCCGCCCGGGCCCGGCGGTGCGCGGTGCCTCGGGCCCTCGCCGCTCGCCTCTATTTATTGGCCGCCGCCGCTCGCCCCGGTGCCCGGAGCCCGCAGCGCCGTCGCGGCCGCCCCGCAGCGGGGGCTGCGGCGAGCGGGAGCCGCGCCGCGCTCGCCCCGACGGCTGCTCCCGGCGCTCCGGGTGCAGGCGCGCCCGGCGCGTTACCCGAATTGTTCCCGTCATCGCGTCACTCTGGTTACTAATAACGAGATTTAATGAAATGCAACTTCTTTTTTTTTTTTTTTTCCCCCTCGGCCAATTTTCGCGACGACCCCGTTTGGTGCCGCGGAACCACGGCCCCGCTTGCCGCCGCTTCCTAAACGATTTTTTATTTTTTTTTTTCTGCTTTTATTTCTTTGGTAACGAATCCCATGAATGGAGCGGCGGGAGGCCGGGCTCTACCTGCCGGCGGGGGCGGCGGGGCCGGGCCCGCTCCCTCCCGCGGGGCAGCGCAGCTCCCCCGGCTCGGGGCTCTCCCGGCTTAAATGGACCCGAAATCCAACCGTGCCGCAAAGCCGCAAAGTTTGGAACAGCCCGGGCTCGCTACGGAGAGATCCTCGTATACGTGCTTTGGGAAGAGGGCAGGGGAAAAAGAAAAAATAACAGGGCTGAGCTGTATCTTTTATTGCACCATACAGAAGTGCCACCCACTTTTTTTTCTTTTTTTTTTTTAAGTGCAGATATATTTTTCAGACTAAAAGTGAATTTTTCTTCCCTGGGGGGTCAGGAAGGGCCGGGGAAGGAGAGCGGGGGGGAGGGCGAGAAGCCGAGTGACAGGAGATGCTGATGGATTCGTCTCAGCGGCCCGTTATCTGTGACATTGACCTGTTAGCTCAGATAATGGCTATTGTCCGAGGGGAGAGAGACGGGGGAAAAAAAAAAAAAACCAAAACCAAAACCCGCACGCAGTGGTGGTAGGTAGGACAGGAAAAAAAGGGAAAAAAAATCCTTTGTCACTAACCTCAAAAAACCCGGTGGGAGATTCCCAGAGCGCCCGGGCCTGGGAACCGGAGCCCGCCCGGTGTGCGGGGCCGTGGGTTCCTGCCCTCCCTCCGCTCCCCATTGTTGGGGTGGTTTTTTCCCTTCTTATTTTTCCTCCCTCTCTCTCTTTTTTTCCCTTTTTTTTTTTTTTTTTTTTTTTTTTTTAATTTAGCCATAAATTGGCCCGGCTCGCGCTATGAGCTGTTCTATTTTCTCCCTGTCAGGATGAGGGATTTGCTTTATGATGCATTGTGTATTAAATACAAGTAATCTGGGAAACTGATTGCTCGAGCCCATCGGCCTGATCAGAGCCCCCGATAGGGAGCCGGAGCCCCCCCTTTCCCTCCCCCTGGGCCGTGCCACAAAGGGAGGAAGCGCCGGTGGATAAACAAAAGCGGCTCCCGGTACCGGCGGGGCCCGGCCCGGCCCGCTCCGGGGCTCGCCCGCAGCGCCGCCCGCCGCCGCTGGGTGGCGCTCGCCGCCGGGACACCGCGGGACGCGCCCCAGCGCCAGCGCGGCCGCCGCTCCGCTTTTTTTGGGGGGGGGGGAACCCCCTTTTTTAAATAATTCCCCTTCATGCAGCGCTCCCAGCGGTTCGGCTGTAACCCAGAGGAGGAGGAAGAGGGGGAGGAAGGCTCATGCCCTCAAGCCGGGGCTGGGAGGCGCGGGGGGTCAAGGCTGACCCCGCCGCCGGTCGGGCCCTCCAGCATCCCGGTTCCTGGATGTGGATACACACATCAGCACACATCGACACGCCGCGATGTATTTCTTCTTTCAAGCGAAAATCTTTCAAACGTCTCTTGCCGCCTTTCCCCTCTCCCCTCCGACAGTTCGGTGGGCGCTTCAAGAGGCCCAAATATTTCCACAGGGTCCCGTTGGCAATTGTTTATTTAAAACAAGTCGCTCTATTAGTGGAGCAGTCAGGAGTTAGTACTCCAGTCTGCTAGTAATTCCCACCAGGCTGTAAACTGATGCCTCTTTTAAGCCTTTAACTTCATGGTCGTCCCAGAAGTAAAAGTTCTTCTAATGGAGACCCTATGGGCATCGTGCATTCCAGCACATCATTAAAGCAAAGCAAAGCAGCTCGGCCACAGCCAGATGAAATAACGGCACTGTCCACGTTTAATGGGCTTCCTGGGGCCAAACGCTGCCGAGGACAATGGGGGAAAATCAGACAAGTCACTGGTGATTTTTTAAATACCGTAAATGTTCATATTACGCTTAATATTATCCTTTCGTTTGTAGACAAGCCGCTTCACAACCAACTTTTCGAGAGGGGTTTAATGTTATATATCTCAAGGTGACTAAACACAACACTGAGCATCCTGGCTAACACTGTGATGAGTGTTTGAAACACTCTGTGAGTGCATTAACGTGGAGAGAGAGAGGAAAAGCAAAGCGAAACAAACACGCAGAAAACAACGTTTTCCTAACATATCCAAATGCTCCAGGACAGACCTGGGAAACAGCAACAAGAACAAAAGGCAACACAGTTTCTGCATGTCAATTCCTCCCACCCCGTGTTATGGATGTCAACTTGAAAGGAAAAATAAAAACAGGTGAAAATACAAGTGTTGCTGCTGATTTCAGGGGGAAGAGTCAGATAATTTCCAGCACTTGATGAAGGAGTGGGGTGGGCATCACAGTGCCCCCCATGTTGGTGCCCTGTCCCTGCTGCCCCTCCTGCCCTCACACTCTGCCTGGCTCATCCCTCCCAGCCAAAAGGCAGTTTTCAAGTGAGGGAGAGGAGGAGAAAATTAAAGGTAAAAAAAAATGTAAATAAGAAATTTCCCTTGGTCTGGAAATGGGCCCAACTGAAAGCATGTTAATCTCCACCTCAGTAATTTGGTTCTCCTGGAGAAGACAGAAGCCCTGCTGCTGTGCCCTGCACTTCATAAATCACGTCTTTATGTGGACAAGGTCAGGGCACCTAACAGCTCAGACATGGGCCTTTGCAGTGGCTCGGAGGGCTCCGGCATGTTTATTCTCTCGCACAGATCTCTGAGGAGCAGTCCAGCACGCTTCTAATTACTTTTGATTATTTTCATTTGCTCGGGTCAGACTGGCTTTGCCGGCACTGCTGGAGGGTGAGTTTCCTCCCCCCAGCCCGGCTGTGGGATGCAGGGGGATCAGTGCTGTGCCCTGCACCCCCTTCCCCAGGGCAGTGCAGGGCTCCAGGGACCCCTGGGGCTCACCTCACCGCTGGAGGGGGTCCCGTTTTGGCAGCGAAGCCTGGAACCTCCAGCTGAGTCAGGGACCCCCACAGCTGCCCTCCCCACCCCGCCAGAGCCAGGCAGATTGGGACATTTATCAGTGTGAAATGAGGGGCGTGCAGAAAAACACACATTTCCCCCCTGCCTCCTCCTCCCAAAAGTACCTACTGCCTTCGGGGGAAAAAAATAAACGACCCTGTATCCTTGCAAAAAAGTTACAGCGGTGCATGTGCAGGCAATAAAAAAGTTGAAGGACCTCTGCTGTGCCTGTGGGGACAGAGCTGAGCTCGGGGAGCACGCACAGCCCCAGCCCTGCACAGGCAGAGCGTGGGTTGGGCTGCTCTCCCCACTGCTGAGCAGTCAGCACAACCCATGGGGATGCTCAGCGCCCACACAGGGGGGATACCCTGGCAGAGCTGGGGTCCAGGTGTGTGTGAAGCCATCCCTGTGCTCCCACAAGCTCTGCTGCACCCCCTCTCATGGTCCGTGACAGCACACAGCTGCCCAAGTGCTGAGCAGAAAGGCTCCACTTCTTCTCTCCCATTAGGATGTGGGCTCTGAAATGGCATGTTCCTTCATATCCCAGTCTGAGCTTGACAGCCCAGCCCTGCATCCTCATCCTGGTGTGAGTGATCCCAGCAGACCAGTGCCCTTCTGTCCTGGACCCCAGTGTGCCAGGGTCACCATCACATCCCAAGGTGAGGGTGGGCATTGGTGCCATCACAGCTGGTGGGACCCACGCTCCTCAAGCAGGGGCCACCTGATGGGAAGGAGTTTTCTGGCAGACACTGAGCCGTGCCACTGGGTTTTGAGCCTGAAACTTTTTGGCTATTGGGTGTTACTGCAAACCAGGAGAAGGAAAATCGCCGCAGGTTTGCCTACTTCATCAATCAGGAAGATGTAAAAATGTGTCAGTGGCTGGTATCTGGCTGGCTGGGTGATTTTACTCTTGTCATGGGGAAGAAATCCTGCAGACACCCTTCCTTGTGGCAGGACAAGATGTTTGCCTTGCTGCAAACAAACCATAGCCCTCACAGCACACCCCAAATGTGATGCTGAGGGACGCAGTGCTGCTGGTCCCCATCTCTGCTGTGAGCACACTCCTTGCAATGCTTTCCCTCCTCCAAACCTTTCCCTAGCTCTCCCTGCCAAGGCCCGTGCTGTGGTGCTGGATGCTGAGCACTGTTGCTGTTTTCCTTTGGAGTGCTCATTACTTCCATTACAGAAGAGTCTGGAAGCCCTCAAATCCAGCCAGGGCCATTTTCACACTCGAGGTTACTGCCCCCACAGGGTGAGACAGCCCCTGCTGGATCAGTCTGGCATGAGTTTGGCTATGGTAAAAGTCTGGGGAGAAATGCACATTAGCCAGCTTGTCTTAGCACCTACGAGAGCCAGGGCAAGGCAAGGCTGACTGATGGGGCTGTTGGCCTCCTGTCCACTCAGGAGCTGTTTTCCTGTGCTTCACCTTTCTCATGTTTTGAAAGGAAGCCAGAATCCTGGAGAATCTGGGAAATTCCACTGGCAATGCCTTTGTTCTGCATTTCCCTGTGTGCTGGGCAGCCTGGAAGGCTCTTTTCTTTCTTAACTGCCCAGAGAGTGAAAAACCTTGAGCATAGCTCTCCAAATCCTACCAACATGACCAAAAAAGCATCTGTTTGGGGTTTTTTATCACTCTCTCATTCATCCTTGTTGAAATACAAGTGAATAAATCCCTCAGGTTTGTACCCACTCCTGCTTCCCATGGCAAGCTCATCTGGAGATGGAGCAGGGGGACCCATGAAGCCAACAGAGGGTCCATGGGGTGGCCAGAGCTCCCACCCAATGTAGCTGCTGCTTCACTGCCTGAAAATACAAGTTTTAGCAGAAGCTGCCCTAAAAATGGAAGATCTCTAAGAAATACTCACTGAGAAGACATAATATCCAGGAGAAAGGAAGCACTATATAAGGATTTTGCAGACTTAATTTGTATGCACATAAGAATTCAACAAGGTTCAATTAACTCTCCATTTCTTCCAATTTTTTAATTTTCAAACCTTCTCATTTGACAGATAATTTGAGGGCCTCCTTTGGAAGACTCCTGCCAGTCCCAGAGCCCTCATGGCATGTGTAGACCCATGAAAGGAGGTTGTGTGGGAGCAAGTCCTGGGAAACCATTTGGGTTTTCATGATCTGAAAGCAAAATTTTCAAGCCAAAAGGATGAACAAGAAAATATGGAAGCAAGGAAAACACCAGGCCAAAGGAGACTGAAGGGGTTAAACTACAGAACTTTACACAATAAGAATTAATGTGATGCATAACAGGTAATTCTATTTTAATAATCAATTTTAGGAGTGACTGGCTATTTTCAAAGCATTCCTGTTGTAGCCAAAGTTTTAACTAGGCGTGTGAGAGTGGGCATAAACACCTGTGGACTTTATAAGAGTAAGAAGCAATTTATCACCCAATAAAAAGTCAAACACTCATGTTAAAATTTTCAGGTTCGCATTTGCTGTTTTAAGTGTCACATGTGTGGATGGTTCTGGGGGAGGTTCAGGACTGGATACACATCCTACACACAGAAACACACGTGCACACAGCCTTGCTCTACAGCAGGGAAGAAAACCTGCCTGAAAGCTCCAATGTTACACTTTCATCCCTCCCACGTTTTGTGTTAAACCCATTGTGATCATCGACCGGAGTTGTCTAAAACCTGGACTAAATGGGCATTAAGTCCGTTGCCATATGAAATTACTGCCATTCGATTTTCAGATAAACCACAAAACTTGATGAACTAACATTGTTCCAGCTGAATTAACTCATCATCCCCGGGAAGAGAAGGCTGTGGAGGAAAGCGAGGGCTCTAATAGCGATGATTAATCCTGCTCCTATTGCAGTGCACTCACTGCAAGTAGAGAGATGCCCTGCTAAAGGCAGGCTGAGGATCCACCGTGCCTCCAAAACATCTGCCTTGCCAAGCCCTGATGGCAGGGTTAAACATTATTTACGTGTGGAAAGGAGAGGGAGAATTTTTTGTTACGGGCTTGTGATGAAACTATAAATACACTAAAATCCCCATCAACAGTTCAAGTCATGCTTGGTAGACAAATCCAGGGACTGAAATTCAGGAATGTTAATTTATTCAGCTGGTGGAGGAACATGCAAAGCTGATCCTTATCCCGTACTCGGGCAATCTCCCTGGGATTAAGCCATGAAGAGTTTGGGCAGCAGCGCCCTGTGTGAGTGGCTCAGGCTCCCCAGCCCTGGTGGGCAGAGCCCTTGGTGTCCCCCACCCTGGCTGTGCTCAGGCTCCTGAGCAGTAAATGCTTAACTGGCCCTGTGTGTGCACAGCAGCCCACCTGGGCGTGCAGGAGAAGTGCTGCTCCACATAAATTAGTCACACATGGGCAAAGGTGCCTGATGCATTTGGAAAAATCTTACCCCGAGAGCTACCTGGTTTGCTCTAAAAAGATTTTTTGCTCATCGGGAAAATTCAGGGCAGGGGAAGGGGGAGAATATATTTGGTGCAGGTGTCCAAATAAACCTGTCCTATAACCCATGGATCACAATGGGTTATTAATGAAATAGCTGTGAACATCAGCGTATCCTTGTGGCAGATTTCTTTCATAAATGAGTTGAACATTTTCCAATTTCAGGAAAGTGCTGCTACCTATAAACTTGGAGATTAAGGGCTTTTTCCCCTAAGACTCAGATCCCTCGGGGCACTTGTGTTCTGGCATGCATCCCTTATTTGCTGAAGAAATTTCAAACTTGGTAATTTAGCACCATACTGATAAAACAAAGGGGGGAAGGGAAAAAAAAAAAAAAGCAGCAGTTGGGCATGCATGTGAAGGAGGAAAGAGGTGAGTGGTACAGCTTCAGGCATTTTTTCTGGGTTTTTTTTTTTTTTTTATCCACAAGCCATACTGCAGATTTTTTGTGAGATTCATAGAGAAAACATTCCCAAGATACAACATATAAGATGCATATCAATCCACAAGCTGAGTTTTGCAGATGCAAAATGACCTGAAGAATTTGAAGGAGGATGGAAGCTGTTTGTAACCATTTTTTTCCATATAATTTATTTAAGCCTAAGATGTTGGGCTGAATTTGCCACTAGCAGAATTATGAGTATTAGTATTACTAGCATTACAGCAGCACCTAGAGGTCCAGTGGAACCTGGGACCCTTTGTGGGGACCCTTTCAGGCTCTGTCCTGAAATCTTACAGTTGGCATGGATGGGATTAAAAGTGTGCCAGATGGAAAGATTACCATTTTATTTTTACAGATGGAATACAGAGTTCTGCTCATGGAGAAAATCAGTGGCAGATTCTCATGCAATATTTTCACATAATTTTCATTCATTGAGAAGTTGTTTTTTATTCCTTTTCTTTGAGTGCAATGAACAGAAACTACTCTCTGCCAGCTGGTGCTTAACAGCTTCTCATGGATAAATAGTGGGAGTCTGCTTGGTCACTGCCAGTTAAAACAGGTCTGTATGTTTTAATATGGCTCATCTCTAGCAGAAATTCTACTTTATCTTTCCTTTTTTAGCTAGGAAAACATTTTAGCCTTGGAAATGAGCAGTTGATACTTTGGAACAGATCTTTAAACGTAAGCACATTGTGCTGATTGGTGCCATAAATGAAAGCTCCTCCTATAGAAGCAGTTTTGGGGAGGATACGTCAAACTCTGCCTTTGACTTTTGTGGCAGAAATGTGAAACGGAGCTCATGATGTCAGGTCTTGTTGCTAGGAGTCCCCCAGCAATCATGCAAGTGCTGAGCATGAGATGGATCATGGTCCCCACCAGGGAGAGGGGGAGAAACTGCCCCAGCCACTGCACTGTGTGCTCCTAAACCTCACTGAGTGGCTGCAGAAAGCAGCAGGGGATGGGCCTGTGCTCAGTCACAGTTTTTTGGGTCCACAGAAGCAAAATAAGGCAATGTGTTAAGAACAGATGTCTTTCCACCAGGAAAGATCTCAGAGGCTGCATGGTCTGTCCTGCTGAGAATCCAGTACAGTAAATACAGCACTAAAGATCATTTCTTTCCTTATGCTTCCCTGTGCTGGAATGCTCACATTGGGCAATCCAGGAGATCCACTGGGTGAAGGAGCTGTTGCAGGATGTTTTGGCTGAGGAAGGTGCTCATCTTTGTAGGCTTTTCAAGGAGTCATAGTGAGGTCAGGGCTGTCACACATTCCCCAGGGAAACGCCAGCAGCTCCAAGTCCTGAACACAGCACTGACCTGAGAGTATTGGCTGCCTTGGAGCTGAACTGGTGGCCAGAAGCGTTATCAACCCAGACAGAGTTCCATTTTCACTCAAGATTCCTGTCAGTTCTGGGGTCAGACAGGACACCCAGACCAGTCCTGAGCTGTCCCAGGGCTGTAGATGGAGGAGCTGCTCCAGCTCCAGACAAAAGTCAGTCCTGGATCCTCCCACTGCCTTCAGCCCCAGGACCAGAGGGCTGGAGCACAGTATTTTAGTGCTATATTTGTGAGCCCTCCAGAAATAAATGAGAGCTAGAAACTGTCCTGCCAGGCACTCAGAACAGAGCAGAAGCTCAAGCCAGTTGTGTGTTGCACAAAGGACATCTGTCAGCTTGGGTGATAAAGCAAGAATATCTGTCACGATATGAATGACCACAATTTTCCCTAGAGCTTGTGGTGCATTTAACTGGGCTATAAAAGATAAAAGTGGGAGTTATGAGTGCTCATTAGCACTTCAGAATTACTTAATTATTTCATTCTCTAAATTAATCCATGAATTTTGTCCCAAATGGAAAACAGTAGGTTTAGATCAAGGTTGCTGTGGACTGGGAAATACTTCAATGAAAAGAAGAAACTGAATTGGTTTGAATGATTTATAAAATGTGAGGGTTTCATTCCAAAATATCATTTATATGCCCAGAAATCTACGCAGCAAATCTAATCCAGCAAAGGAAAATGAACATTTTCAATCCATGAATAAAGATGGGAAGTAATTCTGCAGCAGATTCAACCTGTGCCTGCCTATGGGATGTATGTATGACAAGTAACTGATCTGAAGCCTTTTTACACATCTGTTAGGTGTGTATTTACCCCGAGTTTAGGAGACAAAATCTGGGAAAAGAGAACATGACAGTAAGCTTGAAGAAAGCAATAATAATGACAGCTACTCCCCACACTGAGTTAAGCACATCCTTCCTTCCTTAATGCATCCACTGATGGGAAAGGAGGGGGAAGGTCAATGCCAGAGGCAAAGACTGATCAAAACCCCAAAATTCCAGTAAATCCTTTTGCTTTTGAAAGAGTGCACCTCCACCAGTTGAAGGGGTACAAAAAGAATAACAGAAATGGGGTTTATATGAACAGGGTATAAGAAAGACCTTGTTGATCTGATTTCCAACCAGCTACACAAAGTGTGGTGACCATGGATTATATAGTTCCAGGTGATTCATTGCAACTCCAGTCAGTAGCCAAGTGTCCAGCAGACACATCTGAAGTGCAGTGACCTTGGCTTGCATGAGTGAGGCCAGTAGTAAAAGCAAATGGAAGTTAAAATGAAAGATGTATATTTTTAGAAGAATTTGTAGTGTTTGGACTCCAGCTTTAGATGGCTCAAGAGTATTTTGTAAGCCAAAAATCTGTTCTTCGCTTCTGGTTTGTTGATTAAATATACTTGTTACCAAGAATTTCAAGCAGGAAAAAATTTAAAAGAGACTTCAGCTATGATGTTGTTAGCTTCAGCTGCAGCACTGAACAACTAAAACGTAATAGCTCTTCAGATCTCAAGTTATTCCCACTGACTGCCCTATAATCAGCATGTTAAATCTGGGCACCTCTTCAGGCACAGTTATTTGTGTGATATATACAGATCAATACCTATTGATTTTATAATTTTGATTCATCTCTATGCAGTGATTCAGTTTCACATCATCTTATTTATCAAGCTTTTCTCCATGCCTTTGCTTCCAAGCTTCCTGACACTTCCAGGCCACTCGAGGAGGGTCCTACCACAACCACCCCTTTTGCCCCTGTACCCAGTGTCAGTGGACACTCACTTGGTCACATTCCAAGGAATTTTGTATGCAAAGAGCTGACATGGGGTACCCAGGGTTGTTAATGCATGAGGGCAAGGTTTATAAACCTCCTTTGCTAATGCTATAGCCTCACTGCCCCTGCTGGATGTGGAGCCACTCCCCAGCTTCCCCTGGAGGCTTTGCCACCCAAGGGACTGAGTGCAGCCACGTGTTTCTTACCCAGTGGCCACGAAAGCTAAAACTTAAGGCATCATTCATGCTTTCCCTTTGTGCTGGCATATGAAGACACGAGGGGGATAAAACCTTGCACTGAATATTAAAATTTGTTCTTTTTACCCCTGGAGCTTTTTTTGGACCTGTGTCGGTACCTGAAGCCCCTCCCTGCTGCAGCTGCTCCTGTGGACACAGCAGCAGACTGAGCAGAGGAGCTGGCACAAAAAGCCCAGCAGTGACTGATTAACAGCAACCTGCTTGACACACTGGAGGAAACCAACCCTATTGCTGCTGCTGACAGGGCATCAGGGAAATCCTGTTAACCTCATGCATTGCATATATGCAAATGACAGCAGATTAACGAGCGCCAGCGATGATGCCACCATTCCCTCTGCTCACACCACTTCACATCACAGCAAATTGTGTCTGGACACACAAGAGACACCCCAAATAGACTAAATCATGATTTAGCAACTCATGTCTGCCCAAACTCCTGCTCAGTGGGGCAACCCAGGTCTCCTGCTGCTGGCAGCCCTTTGGCAGCACCGCGGTGGCCGGCGGTGACAGGATGTGGGGCAAATGTGGTTAAAAACCATCTGCTGAAATTCATGTGCTGAATGAATTGAAGGCAAACAGGAGAAACTTCTTTATGTTGAAAATGCCCAACTGAAAGAACTGAGCTCCCTTCCAATGCAACTATTTCCAAATGTTTTCGTAGAAGGTGCTGAAGGCTGCTGGGATGTACTGCATCCGTGAAATGGGAGTTATTGGGGTGGATGCCTTTGGAAGGGAAACAAAAAAAAAGATTGATGAAGACTAAACATTTCAGGGGGGCTCACACACTCCAGCAGGATAGACGCATGGGCTAATTACAAAATAAGACCTATCACCATGCAAAAATAAATGACTTCAGAAATAGCTTTAGATATCATGTTAAAAGCACCTTTGGGAACAAAAAGATGCTATGCTAAAAACAGGAGATCTAAAGAGCTGTTATTACACATCCATTACGTTTTCTGAGCTGTCGCATTTACTTTTTGAAGTTCCGTACACATGATACAGCAAGGCAAAACATTTTATGTACCATAAGAAATTTGAAACAATGTTTAATGTTCAGAAGATAAAGTTAACAAAACTACACTTCAGTGGCTTTTTTATTTCTCTCTTTTACGACCTTTCCAGAACTTAAGAGTAAAAGGAAACAAGGAAGGATAAGCAACCATACGCTCCTGCTTGCTTTTTTTCTACATTGCTGATCAGAGCCCAAGAAATCATAATAAAAAATGTCTTCTTTTTAACGTCTAAATAGGAGCTGTTGAAACACTGATGGTACGAAGTGTTTCAGGATGGAAAGCATTTGTTCCTCTTGCAGCTATCAACAGTCATATGTTACATGATTTTCCGATTTTTCTGCCTGAAATTACAGAAGCCTATCACGTCTTCACGACCATTTGGAACAGTTTTCCTGCAGTTTCTGCTTTTTCTAAAACCAAAACCAGCTACCACGATGACGCGCAAGAACTGTTTCTACAAGCACCAGGCAATTCAGATTATTGACATTTTCTCTGTTCCTTCTAAACATCCTCGGTTGCATCTTGATGACATCGACAGTGATAAGTACTGAATTTATTGGGCAGTGATCTCCCCACAAACTTTCATCCAGCTGGATGCTAAAATGCTCCTGATGCAGCTGCTGTGATCATTGATGTTATAGCACAAACACACACAAAATTCACTTCCTAACCCAAGCACCCATTTCAAATTCAAGTTGCTCATTTCCCTTGGAAGGAGAAGGCAACCACAAGCAACAAAAAAAAAAAGAGTAAATGTGATGGGAGATTGATGTGAATTTTAGAGCATGGTGTAGTTCACTAATTTATTGGCCTAATGAAGAAAAAATTGACATCTGAGTGGCATGAGCTACACCAAACATAGCATCCTGCCAAACCTACATTAGATGGAAACAGGTGCTTAGTTTAAACTGTCAAAATCTTCCACAGCAGAACATCTACGCTGCTTGTTAATAGAGGGTCTGGTAGAAAGTGAGGGATTATTTCTGCTGGTTTCAGGAGGAAGATGCAAGGGAAATAGCAAGAACACCAGCAAAGTTTTATAAAATATATTTCACAACATATCTTGAACGTGCAATGATTGAACTTTTAAAAAATCCCATAGCTTAAAGTCTATTTTCCAATATATTTTCAACATTTTTTATGACATGTGTTATTTCTCTCAATGACAGACTTTTCTTCCTTTAAACTAGAACTTTCAATATCTATTCTTTCTATATCAACATCTAATGTCTTCTATTACAACCCTGCAGATTTACTATCTGTGATTCAGAGGCGAGTCTGAGCAAACCAGACGGGATTTTAAGCTCTAGACTGTGTACCTGCAATCTAAGTTACTGTGGTCAAATTCGTTCCTGATATAATTTCACTGACCATTTAGGTGGTTTTTTACTCAGGGAGAATTTGCACTTGGATGGATTTATTCCTGGCATGAATTTCAATGTTCAAATACAACTACTTAGGGTGACGCCCTTTGGCCAAAATCAAATGAATGGGGGAAAAAGATGGGTGAGTGACTCAGGAGCAGCCTGATGGTGTTTTGAAGGATGATGTCCATGCAGGACAGATCTACACCACTTCCTTAGCTGATATTATGGCTTTCTAATTATGGTAAAAGGTGCAAGGTAAGTTGGAAGGTGCCTATAGCAGAGCAGCAGGATGCAGCTCTCCTCCCCTCTGTTTAATACCAAGGGTGTGATGGCAAAACCAGAGAAAAAGACCAGCTTCTTATTCCAAACATTTCTAACAGTAAACTGTGCAGGGAGCTCGTGTCACTGATGACTGAACAAGCAAACAGCCCAGGGATGGAGCAGCAACCAGTGAAGGGGGAGAACCACATCCCACCAGGACCTCACTGGTGGTGTAATGGGGTTGATGATTGCCTGGGCATTTCAGGTGAACAGGGAGTTAATGTATGAACCTTTAAGAAAAGATGTTTAATGACCCACCAGCCCTCTGAGACTTCCCAAATCTGAAAGGACAGCTCCGTACATGTAACCATTACATGGGTTCAACACTGACCTGGGGAAAGTGTCACCTCCTGAAGCACAGGGGATGCTTCCAGTAACATCAATATTTTCCATGGAGGTCCCCCAGCCAAGCCTGCCTTGCCCCAGCCCTGCTTGGAAGGTCTTCTAGGGCTGTAGCTAAGGTGGTATGGCTGGAGACCAAGTCAAGGCATTATTTTATTTTGTTTTGGTTAGCAGAGTTGATATTTGGTCAAAGGCTCCTAGCTGTGAAATGATGAGGAGCTGCCAATTTCTAAGCTAAATGTTGTACATTCATATCCTGCTACCACTAACTCCATTATGATTAGTTGGGAGTGAACTTAGAAGGTTCAGAAATAACGTTTGGATAAACATCCCCAAATTTTGGATGCTTATCTGAGCCTGACCTAAACCCCCTGAGTATGCAGAACTGAGCTGAAAATCTGGCAAGAATGTTAATTTCCACACTTTTCATTTCTCTCTTGAAGGCTATATTTGCAGTTTAAGATATTTCCTTTAATTGGAATTAGCATAATACATTATTTCCCTATGGTGAGAACAGCTTTTCTCTAGTTACTCTGCCTTCTTGGATTTTGTCCAAGGAAGTACAAAAGGGGATGAAAGTGAACACGAAAATCCAAAGTAAATAAGTGAACCAAACTCTTTAAACCCCACAAATGGGTAGATTCTGCTAAAGGCTTCCCAGAATATAAATTACTTGATCCAACCCTAAAATGATGCTCTTCCTTTTTAATGGTGCCTCTGTACTGGTGCCAGCCATATTCCTGTCACATGCATTTGGTAAAAATTAATAATTAATAATTATTTATGCTTTGGGGAATTTTGTGCCCTTTCTTTTCTGGGGTATATCACTGCTTCAGATAGCATCTGATTTGTTTAATTCCATTAATTATCAACACCTACAAAAATAGTGCCAGGTATGGTGAGTCTTTGGGGAGTTTGGAGTAACAATCAGTAAGCGATTGACCTTGCAAAATTTGCAAGTTATAGGATGCCAGCTCTATATGTTTACTGAATTCTGTTATATTTTCTGTGCAAATGTAGTATTTAAGCAACCTTCAGATGAGAGGAACTTCACATCCAGGTTGCACAGGGGAGACCCCACCTGCTGTTGGGAAGACCCAGGTGTGAATCCAGCTGTTAGACCTCACCTCACTGCAGACCTTGGGGTGAAGGCTCTAAGATGAAAACCCTGCAAATACCCAAAGTGAGGTTCTTTCCAAATTAACCTCTTTGCAAATCAGCTGGTGATGCGAGGTGCATTCGGAAGGACACGAGTGACCTCAGACCCTTTGTGAGCACGGGGCTGGGAAGGTCATGTCAGCCCCCAGCTGCTCACCCTTCCTCCTGCCACTCTTCCCAGGCAGAACTAATTATAGCAGCAGCCTGTGCCTGTGTGGGGGGATAAGCACATGGACACATCCACACACCTCCACAGACCTGAATGTTTGCTCACATTTAATAACGGGCAAAACAAATAAAAATGAGTATTGACACGAATGCCTGTTACCCAACGCTCCCAGGGACGGAAAGCAAGGCCAAGTGCTATTCCATAAGCAGTACTCAGAAATATTCCTCTCCAAGCTCAAATCCAGAACATGGCATTCAGACCAGCTTGAGCACCAAAACAGAAACCCAGCCTGGTGTTTCCCAGCCTCCTGCTCCTTATCAGGGAGATCTGGGCAGGCTGCCGGGCAGTGGCCGAGGGCTGTGCCGCTCCTCCCTGCCAGCCGGGACGGGGCCGCTTGGGAAAGGAGAAAATGTCATCCAGCCCCAACACAAAGGGCAAGATGGTATCTCACTGCTGGTGTGGTGAAGTCATGTACTAGGAAAAATATATTTAGCTGTTCCTGGGCAGTCCCCAGGAGGCTGCAGAGCTGGTTTGATACCAGCCTTGTTCACCTGCCCCAAAAGCGCCGTGTGAGACACTCATGGCTGTGGCACAAAGAGGCTCACAGTGACAATTGGCCCCAGTGCCAGTGACCCCCAGGAACACTGTAGGGAGGGGGTAAGACACTCCTTACACAGCTGAGGATATGCCAATATTGAAGATGCCAGCTTGATCAAAGAAAACAACCAGGATCATACAGCGAGATCTGCTGTAAAGTCAGCACAAACACACGCCCAAAGTGAAGAGCGACGTGTGAAATATTCCCACCATGAAATCCTGACTCCACTGAGGGCAATAGAAGAGCCATGACTGCCTTTTGGACAGAGAGGGCAACAATTCAAGTGTTTGTTTAGCCGTCAGAGAAGGAACATTACTTGGTGTACAGCCCACATTGCTTTGTGATAAACATGTTATAAAACAGATATTTGCACAGACTGCATACAATGGGAAAGTCACAGGGAAAGGTGGGGTTGGAAAATGGGTTTATAAAATTATAAAAATGCCATGGAAGAGGACAGGCTGGAGAATGGTGGCAGTTCTGTTCTCCTGGCTCAGCATCCTGAATTTTGTTGTTTCTTCTTGCTGTTTCTTCTGTCACGTTACCATAATTTTACAGTTGAACTCATCAGCTGGCACTATCCAGAGTCACCCTTTTTAACAGCACCGTAAAACAAACAATCAAGAAGAATTTGTCTCTGCAGCCATGTACTTTATAAGGCACAAGTCTGAATAAATATGTAACTGTTCACACCCTTTGAGAAGTGCTGGAACAGGAACACACTGAACCCAGAGCACTGATTTATATCTAAGGCAACACTGACTCCAAAATAAGAGTGAAAATGTAGGTTAGATGGATAGTAGGTGCTACAAAGAGTAATTGCTCTCTTGTTTTACACCTTGGAGAGCTGTGTGGGGTGGGCAAGAGCCCAAGACAAGATAGAAAACAGCCAGCTTGAACGCATGGACTGGAAACAAAGGAGAGTCATAGCTCATCCTACCTGATCGAAAATACCATTCAAAACCATAATGTGCACTATAAATCAAGATGAAGGGTGGGAGAGTTGTCTCTCAAGAAGCTTCTCTCTACATTCCTGGTAAGGCATGGAGCCCTGCCAAAAATGCACCAGCTCTGCCTGCAACGCCTGAACGGCTCCGTGGAACTGCATGGCCACTTGCAATGCATGAACTCAATCAGCTGAAAGGAGCCACTGAATTTAATTGTGTTAATAAAAAGAAAGTTATGCATCCTCACTGACCACAGGGGGAAAGTTGGCAAATGGTTTGAGATCCTATCTTCTAGATTTCTCCTACACAGGCTGGGAGAGCAGAGAGGATTACTCCTGGGCAGCCCTCTTGGGCTCAGCAAGCTGAATTTTAATAAATGAGCAAGCAAACAGGCTATCTGTGTAATTTTTGTATACACACTGTGATTTACTTTGTGAAATTCACATGACAAATAACAATTAGCCATTGCACTATAAACCCTCATTTCCCAGTGGTCAGTACCAAACCGAAGTAGCCACGTGCTTAAAGGACTTTGCCTCTATTCTTAATGTCAAAATGTTAAAAAAAGGGAGTTAATTTGGGAAGGGAATTATTACGGTCAGGTTGTGTGAGATTCACTCTGATGTACTCTAAATGATGTGTTAAATGATGATTTCCAACAGAGCCTGCAGCAGAGAGTTTGTTTGGAATGACATTTGTTGTGGCACCAGTGGCCACTACGAAGATGAATTTATATATACACTTAAAGCACCTGCCTGCAGAGGTGTTGCAGAGAAGTTCTGCATGAGCAGATGACAACAGATATTTTGCAAGCACTCACAAAATGAATTTGTGCTCCAAAATAGCAACAAAAAGGTTTCTAGAGCACTTTCTCCACTTCTTTCATGAAATGCATGCAACCACACTCTCTGCTGTTGTTATTAAGCATTACATGGTGATTTCTTCAGCAAATAACACTCCTTCAGCAAACCAGCCACACTGCTGTGGTTTCTTGCAACCTGTTTAAATTTTAGTCGTGCAGGTTTTGCAGAACTGCTTGTCTTGGCTACATGATTGTGAGCAGAGACATTTATGAATGAATATAATGCTTGAAATTCTATTCAGACTTATTTAGGCAACAGCATCTACATAAACAAAGCTCTGATGCTGTGAGATTAGCAAAATACTGACAAAAATATAACCTACACTAAGGCTGAGTAAGGAGCAGTGATGGATTTGCCCACTTTTCTTTCAGTCTGTTGAGGAACCCTTCCCAGTGAAGTCACTTCTTTACCCTGCAAACATTGAGCTCCGGTTTTACAGCTTTGTGATTTCAGATAAATACAAATGTCCATGTCAGGAGACAGATGCCACCTCCCCTGAGGACAGTGATCACAGTCAGAACTCCTCTGCTGGGATTCCCTTTTTTGTTTGGCCATTGAGTCCCATCTGCTTTGCTATCCCTTCCTTCTCACACATCCCAAACGTGCCACCCTCATGCCAAAATAGTTTGTGGAGTTTTCCATCTTGTTACAGTGACCAGGACCCAGCAGGATGCTTTCCACCAAACACTTCCTCAGTTTCTAAGGCCTAAGATGCACTGAGTGAGAAAAGAATAGTTTTTTGTGCTGAAAGCCCTCCTAAAACACCATGGGATTTGTATGGCAAGAGCAGCATCCACCAGTGCACAACACCAAGTGGTTTCCCAAACAACACCCAGCTTTTATGCTAAAACCAGTTGTGTCTGAAATGCCTGCTGGGTTCAGCTCATACACAGCCAAAAAGCAAGTCTAACTTCCCAAGTGCTGTCTTTGCTCTCAGATGCTTTTTTCTTTACTGGTTTTCCACTGTCTGGCATTTACAATATACCCGCAGAGGTGGAAAGGCTTATATTCACCGCTCTTTCCTATCAAAGCTACTCTAAATTTAAGGCACAGTGCTGTTTCCATTTGGAAATTTTCTTTGCACGAGCCATTTACAAGACCTTTACAAGCCATGGTAAGCCAAGACCTCTCCAATTTCCCCAGTTTACTGCAAAGGAGTCTGGCTGGCATGGAGAAGGCTCCACCATCCCACCCAAACCCCAGCTGTAGGACAGTCACTGCTGCCTATGGACAGCAAAGCTGCAGGTAGGGAGAAGAGAAGGCTGGGAGGCAGTGGAGGTAGGAATCAGTTTTTTGTGTTCCAGAAGTCTTTTTTCTGCCATACACAGCTAGCCTGGCTTCTGGCAGTTTCTTCAGTTTGCATGGGATTGATGGCAGAATAAACAAGTATACTCATTAAGTCCTAAATACATCTGAAAATATATATAAATATACCTAGATGTCTGCTAATAATGGTGTAAAGCTCTTCAAACCTTGGTACAATTTATTTCTTAGCTTGCTATGACCCTCACTGCTACTGTTTCCATCATCTGGTAAGGGACACATAAATGACCTTCTACTATAGCCATGGTCAGCAGAGCTTTGGTGCAGCTTTGCAGCAAGAAATCATCATCTAATGGCCTCAACTAGGGCTGAAAGCCAGAATTTGCTGCCATTTACTGTTGGCCTGAAGTGGTTACTTCTCCTGTGAGCATCACATGCTGCCAAGCAGAGCAGCACCAAGCACACAGGAGCTTTTTGGGAAACTGGAGAGGATTCGGGCACTCAATCCAGCTGGCTCTTTGGGAATTAAAGAATTAATACCACTTGGAAAGAAATTAAAGTAGAATCATGCCATAGCAAGGAGAATTGGAGTAAGAGGTGGGAGGGCGTTAGGAGCAGCAAGAAAAAGGCCAAGGAGGGCCCCTGGAGAGAGCAAACAGGGCTTTCCCGGGGCTGGGCTGGGCTCAGGACCACTTCTGGCTGCACTTGATGGCTTCACAAACACCCAGCACAATACAGGAGTGTAACATAAGCCTCAACTGCTCGAGATTAGCCATGGCTGGGAAATAATGTTATCGCTCCCCATTATACTTCAGGAGCCCTTGAGAAAAAGTCCCCAAAATTCCCACGAGCCTTAAACGAAGGTGAGATTTTCCCCTGGTGCCCATCCTCCTTTTCTAGGAAGCCTTTTGTTCTGCATGTGTCACATTTTCTTAGTCTTTGCCCAACCATGCAAGAGTTCAGCCTTTTGCACAGCAGTTTCACTCTCTATGAAGATGCTGCTCCTCTTTCCCCATCTCTTACTCTCTCCTCAGCTAAAGTTAGGGATCTAGGATTTTCTTGCTGGGTCAAAACCCAATCTCTTTCCTCAGTTTAACTGCACATCACTGTGCCAGACGGTGACTGTTAGTACCACCCAGTTTCATTAGTTATCAAGGGCTAAAGTTGCACTTCGAACAGTCATCAATCAGTAGGAAAAAATACGCATCGAATTAAAACTTCCAGCAAACTCCAACACCTTAGGGCTTTTTCCTTTTACAAGCAACATTTTCTTCCACTGAAAACAGAACTACTTGTGCAGGTGGTTTTTAAACACAAACAGCTGCTCCATGGAAATGCAGTTGGGGAAAATTATTCAGGAAAAAAAAGGCAAAGACAAAGCCATGGGTGTGGAGCAAGAATCTATACTGCCCCAATTCCCAGGGAAATATAGGAAGGGAAGAGAAACCTAAGACATAAACAGTAAGTGGAATTTCCATTGCACGGGTCCCAATAAACACACTGGTTTTGGGGGAAGGCAAGTGGGATCAAGGGAGCAGAGTGAGGCAGTAGGTGTTGTGAGGGAAAGCGTGGTGGAGGGTTACGGCTCGTAAAAATCCGCTTCATCTTTCAGTGTCAGAACAATGCCCGGGTGTATGGTGGGCTGTGTTATCAGCCAGGGAAGCAGAGCAAGGCTAGGATAAACAGCACCAGACAGCCAGGGGTTTGTGGTCATGATTTACTCCTGCCTTCCCAGATAGTTCCTCCTTTCTTTCTGCTTCATTTCTGTTGATCTATCCATCTTTTAAAAGGTTCTGTAGGCCATAGCTGTTTTTAGCACTGTTGCAATAATTTTAATTACTAATACAACATTTTTTGTCTATACGGAATTTTTTCTACCATGATTTTTTCACTACCACGATCACGGACAAATATTTCTGCTCTTTCCTTATTCCACTACTTTTCCCTGTAATGTATTCTATCTATGAACTCTTTTATCACCTCATTCTCCTATGCATCCTCTCAAGTAAAAACTTCACTTTCAGGGCACTTTGGTGTGTGCCATACCTGTGTAGGGACACAATGACAACTCCCCTTCCAATTACAGACTGCAGAGGAAACCCTTGAAACTCTGCATTTTCTCCAGCCCTGCCCTCCAGACAGAGGAGGCTTTCCCTGCAAACACCCCCAAAGTTATTTCACCAGTTTCCTCCCAGCTCTCCTTCAAATTCCTCTTTGAATTCATAAGGATTAATCTCCTGGTATGCTGCAGCTGCTGTCAAGATGACAAGTTCTGGATTTCCTCTTCTCTTATATGCATCCATTAATGTTCTCTTGGATTGAAAGATCCTAAAGCAGAAACCATCTTTGTGCCCTTTATTCCCCACCCAGGTCTCCTGGCTTTTTCTGTCCTTGTGGTGAAGCTCCAAACATTTTTGAGTAAAGACTGAAAAAAGTGATTCCTTAAATTTTGTACACATAGGAGAAGAATGAGCTCAAGTAATGCAAGCAAGCCCAGGGCCATCTTCCTACCTGAGCAAGTGTAATGTCACTGCAATAAGGACCCCATTACTTTTCCTGGTGCCGAGATTGTATAAAATACTTCATGCACAGACATGAAGATGGAGTCTCACCTTGGGATCTGCATTCCAGGAAAATCACATTTCCTGGAGAAGAGGTGCAATGAAAGCCAATCTGATGCTGCTGAAGGCCCACATGGAACTTGTTAGTTCCACCATTATTTTTCCCCTCCTCTCTACTCTATAGTGCTAATGTTCTTTAGAGGCAAGGACTTTGCAACAGGATAAGCTCTTTTATCACACTGAATCAGGCCAGTAGTATCCCAAATTTGGAGAGCCTAAGTGCCAGATAGCCCTGGAAGGCATGCAATGCTTGCAGCAGACAAATCAGTAGCAAAACTTTAAACATTCAGGAGGAACACAGAATAATCAATTGGAATATTAGTGTGCTGGTAAAATGATTAAAGTTTGGCGTTACACATATTTTCAAATGTACTGACACTTCATTCTCATAAAGACCAGCTCAGTTATGTTTGATTTGTATTCATATCCTATAATGTGAATATATTTGCTCAAAATTGCTCCGTAGTAAATCACCATCACAGAAATAAGCTTATATTTATTCTTAGCATTCATGAATTGCATGGTGTTGGACCACCATATATTTAACACCTCCGAAGAAATCCAACCCCAACTTTTGAAAGCAACACCTTTATATATCATTATGGACATTGTTTCCTTAACAGTTAATCACACACTCTCCAATCACACGGTTTTTACCTTAAGAGAGAAAAATGAGTGACTCTATAGCTTGAAATGCAAAGCCCTCTACTTGACCTTTCAATGTGAAAAACCCCATTGGGCCAGGTCCTGAGGGTGCTGAGCACCCTTGGCTTCCTCTGGAGCCGACAGAAGTTGAAGGCATTCAACAACTTGCTGGATCAACCTTGTAATCACTAAAAGCTCTCTTCAGAGTGATATAAATATGGACAGTCGCTTCACTTCACAGATTTGGTCCAGCATTAGGGTTACTTTAAAACCAAAGCTGTCGGAGAAAATGTTGGATCTATGATATGACTTTGAACCCAGGTCACTAAAATCTTTCCCAACGCAGCATCTTCTTTGGGATTCTTAAGAAAGCTAAACCTGCAAAGACAAATATTATGGCAACAAAAATAAATGCCTGAGTTTTTAACCTTTTCAGGGAAAGTAATTCCTTTATTGGCTGCAGCTAAAACTTCCTACCTTTCTTTCCCTTTTTGTTGTATCTGTGAGTAATTTCTTCAGTCACATTGTTTATAACAAGTGAAGTTATTCGTAATCATGCCTTAAGAGTATGTACACAAACTGGACATCCTAATAGAGCACTATGTATTAAATTCCTGATTGTTTGACATAAATTCTCTCTCTTTCTTTTACTCAGACAGGAAGCTTCCCATTTATTTACGAATAGGTTAAGACCCTAGTCATGTTCTTAACTGTGTTCCTAAGTGCTAACATATATTAAGTAAATTTAGAGCCTCTTCTGCATAGGAAACAAATTAAACTGGTTAAACATGGAGAAAGACTAAATGTAATCTATCTTTTGTCATGTTTATGATATCGGAACGCATCTTATATGAATGTTCCAATTTGGCTGTTACAGCAGATGGGTTGCTTATGATAAACCACAACTACAGACAGAGAATGTGATAGTATAAATCATAAAGAAGATAAATAATGAAATTCTTTGAAATAACGTTGGTTAAATATTTAGACATTTGGTTTCCAAGCTTGCTTGCACATATGAAATAGTATTCTCTACCGATGGAAAGAAATGCTCTCAACAATAATCATATTGGGACAACTAATAAGGTCTAAAGGACATATTTGCATTTAGAGACCTCTTTGGATTTATATAAAATTTGTATACACAGGGAAGATATTGGTACTTAGGGAAATAGTCCTGGATGGAAACCTGTATGAAAAGTAAAGACAACTCATGATTGAGCCATTTTTCCATAGGTCGAGGCACACTGGAGTTCTCCTCTGTGCTTCTTTGTGCAAAGTGCACAAGTCTGGGAGAAAAAGTGAAGTCTTGTGTTTAACCTCCCTTATTTATAGCTGGCCTAGCTGAGGCAGGTACCAAACCTCAAAATTATTACCAGGCAGAACTTCAATTTTCCAATTCATAAAAGCCCGAGAAACCTTACTTCTACCAGTAACTTAAGAAGGAAGATTAGTGTGCAAATCCAATGAGGGATACATGCCACTGAGCTTACAACTGCACCAAAGAAAGTAATCCACTCTCAGGGATTTTATTTTTACTGGAAGCTTTACACATTTCAAAGGTGGGTATGAAGTCCAAGTTCCCCTTAGAGAGAGATCAGACTTCTTGAATGCAACCCTCATCATCCTCCCTAGATGTCTGGAAAATGGGTGAATTGCCCCCAGGAGATACTACTCTTTTTGAACTGATGGTCAATTTAAATTACTGAACAGTAGATGGCTAATGTAGGTCAGATGTCTAATGATGGCATTTTATGAGGCTGATGATGGAGATGACAATCTGGTGTTTCAGTTTTAAACACCACTTTTGTATTTTGCTTGGTGAGTGCCCAGAAGAACAAAGCTTGAGCACACAGCAGTTAAACAAAAAACCATCTATGAGCTGCGTTAGAAAATGAAAATAAACCTGTGCTTCCTGTCATTAATAGGATACCTGCCTTGATTTTATTCAGAGTAGGGCTAAGGCTTATCTTCCTCTGAGTTTTCCATGAGACATGCATCATTTTACATCATTTGGGGTTAGTTCCATTCAATCACTACAGCAGTGAAAGCAACTGAGGCATTCATTAAACAAAGATATTGGTGTATCCCCAATGGAATCATTCCTCTGCCCAAATCCTGGCATGTCTTACACCCCAGGCATCCAAAGACTGCAAGGGCAACCAAAGCCAAGTGCAGGCAGCCAGTGCTCCCCTCCCAGGAACTGATGCACGATGAAATGCACAGGAACTGGAGCACACGTGGTGCCCCTTTCTTTTAAATTAAGGATCTTGCCTTTTTAAATTAAGTGATTATGATGAGGGCAGTGGGATTAAGAGAGGACTGGGGCCTTTTGTGCAGGTGGTTTCCCTAATAGGAGACTTTCTAGCAAGAGAGCACTATATATTCTTCAGGCTCAAAGCTAAACTTCTATTAAAACCAATTAATTCATTGAACAGGCTTGTATCACTTTACAGTGCCCAGGCCTTTACTTAAAAGAAATCAATTGTATGAGTACAGCTGAGAAATAACCACTATAATAGATGTTTTAGCTCTTGCTTTTACTTTTCTCTGATAGCCCTTAAGGTGGTCAGAGGTAAAAGCTAAAGATGCATTGTAGCCTGAGGGATGATTGAATGAAAAAATGGGGGATGGGAGCAGAGCTATGCTGATAGACCAATTTCCCACCACTGCAAGCCAGCGCAATTGATTGATGAATCCTTGCTCTGTCAAGAGGCAGCCCTTCAGATTTGATCACATAAATACTCATTCAACTCAAATTCTGCTTGACAAGCCTCAGACAGCTTTGTTCTGTCACAGATATCATTGGAAGGAAAATGCTCCATTAATCATCCTTAATTAACTTTACCATAGTCTGCTGGAACCAATATGTTCCCTGGCTAAATCCCTAAGACTTAGCTAGATTTCTGTAGTTATCAAATAGAAAGTTGTTTTTAAAGTTCCTCTCCCTCATTGCTGCTAACTACAGGAAATCTTTCCCTGCCTGTTCTCTAGGAAGGCACTTGTATTGATCAGGATGTGGCTTAATCCTTTGACAGTTAAGCTCCTTTGCCAGAGACACACAATTATACCTATTTCTGATTATAAAAGATTACTGATCTATCCACAATAAGTGCTAAGGTGTTGTGCTTCCAAAGCACCCCCTAGTTTCCAGGCTGTGGGAGAGCCTTACAAACATAACTGAAAATAAAAATAAAACCCAAACAAGAACCAATGTGCAAAGAGGGACCAGGAAGAAACACAGCGATTTGGTCGGATTTGGGGGATAACTAGAAGTAATAAATAGTGTTTCAGGTGCAAGGTAGGGGGAAATCATGAAGACATGCTCGTTAGCCAGGTTTGCCACTATCCCCTCTCACTCAGCAGTTTTGTTCTGCTGCAGGGCTGGAGGAAGCTCTGGGAGGATCTTTTACCCCCAAGCTCAGAGAGCTCCAGGTCTTGGAGGGTGTCCTCCATCCACAGGGATGCTCCTGAAGCACATGGAAGGGCATTTACCCCATACAGTTCCCCCCACTTCCTTCTATATTGTTACATTGACAATATTTCTTTCTTTACATCTTTCTAATTTTTTTTAACGTGGTAAAAACCCAACATTCCTCAGGGATTTTCAGTGGGACCTGAGGGGTCTGAAACCTTGCTGGTTTGAGGTCATGCTGCTCTAAGGTGCAGCACACAGGCAATGGGTCCAACAGATTTTGCAGATAAATTCCTTACCCATTCATTTCCATTGTCTGGGATACATCCCTTTGAAAGGATTCACTGGAGGTAAGGAAAGAAAATAATATGGAAGCATTTTGACTAAATAGAAATAAGTGTGGGAGCCTTGTCCTCAGTGAAACAAATCCTGGAATTGTTCAGGGCCAGGCTGGATGGGGCTCTGAGCAACCTGGTCTAGTGGAAGATCCTTGCTCACAGGAATCAGATGATCTTTAAGGTCCTTTCCAACCCAAAATATTCCATCATTCTATGGTATTTGTTAATCTCACAAAACCTTTCTCATATGAGGAGTCTTTATTCCTGAAAACTGTATTACGGAAAGCTCAGGAGGACATGGGCTATCTATACTGCTAAACATTTATGTGTGAAGCTGGGTGCAAGCAATGAAATATAACCTAAATTGTTTAGCAAATTTAATGGTAAAAGCTCAGGCTTCTTTTGTTATGAAAAAATAGTATTTTAAAGTAAACACTGCAGTACAGAGGGGCGGGGGGGGGGAAAGATCATACTCTATCCCTGTGTACATCACAAATCTTCTGCTTGCTCTGGGGAGAAGTCACTTCATGTTATGCTCTGTACCAGCCTTGGACTGTGGTCAATTTAATCAATGCTCCTCCTGACGGCCGCGCCGCTCAGCCGAAAATGGAAGTGACCGTTTCAAGCTGTGCACTCCCAGCAGCCAGCTGGCCTATTTTAAACTCTCTGGAAACTTGACATACTAATGTTTCCTTTGCAGCACGGAAGGAACCAGCTCTAAAGGCATCTTCTCAGGTTATAGAGCAGAAAAAGGCAGATGCATAAATCAGGGCTGCCAAGCCTTGCGCACCGAAGGGCCAAACCGGAGAAGCATCATCCAGCAGCAAAGTGAGGATTACTTGGGTGCAGAAATTAGAGATATCTTCATTAAAACATGGAAATAACTTTTGCTTTCTCTTCTTGTTCTCAGGAAGAGCTGAAGCCTGAAGACATAACCGAAGTTGAGACCTTTTCAACTTGTGGAAAACTTCCTGGGTTGAGTTTGCTTTGCCATCAATATTCCTTTCCCCTTTCTTTCCCTTTTGCTTCCTTCTCCTTTCTCCACACACACGTCTCCACCCTTTGCTCTTTTTTGTGTTTAATTTTTTCCCTTTTAAGCAATACTTTGCAAAAATTTTTCTCCCTACTGGACAGGGACCTTATCCACCCTTAGCTGCCTCCCCAGCTTGCAGGGTTGTGAGTTAGGTTCCCCTCTCACCTCAACACAAAGGTGCTCAGAGACAGGAGAAGGGCAAGATATTTAAGGTCTCAGAGGGAAGGAGTTTCCTAGCCCTAGTTCCTGCCTAATTCCATCTGGAAAACAAGGATAAATCAGATTTATCAGCACTAACTTGAGTTTTTCTCTTAAGGCAGGTTGTAGGGAGGTAGGAGCCCTAGTGGTCCCGTTCCTTCCAGCACTGGGATCTGTGATTGTCCTTCTTATTCAATTTTGCCTCAAAATATAACCATGATATAAACTGATGGACAAAATGCACAACTGAAAGAATACTTGGAGCAGGAAACTTAAAAAAAATAATTGTATTATCTAGACCCCTATAAGAACATTCAGTCCATCTTTAAATCACAAAATAAAATAAATAGGATCAGATATATGGTGAAAAACCTGTAAATGTCCTTTCTCATTATGGAGGTCAAAGAATACATTAGTTATTTTTAACTAATGTCTTATTCGACCCCATGCAAACTTAAATCAGTTTGGGTCTGACTGATTCAAAGCTGTTCTCTGGTTCCCTGCTCTGCTGTAATAATTGACTAGGCTAGACTTTAGAAAGGTCAAAAAAGCAGCCCCGCTTCATATTATTTCAGCTAATAACTCAGTTCTTAAATCAAAATTTAAGAACTAATCTCTCAAAGCACTATTTCCTCCCCCTCCATTAAATCCATATGTAATTTCAAATTAAATGATAGATGTCCAAAATCGTTACTTTTTGCTTAATTACTTTTAAGTTACTGGGGGACACAGCATGAGGGTTTGTTAGAAGATCTAGGATTCTCCAAAAAAATTGGAATTAAGAAAATCTAAGAAAATCTCAGAAAATGCAGCTGCGACTGAAGAACCTGAGGAAAAAACAGCAGGCACTGGATAATCTAAAGGAAAACCAGGCAGACACATTGCAGCATCTAAGGCAGGCTCAGAAGTGGCTGGGCAGCAGGTCTGTGGGGTAGGTATGGTGGGGCTGATAGGGAGCTTGTCAGCACAGATGAGATGTGCTGGGGGTTTTCATGGAGTGTAAGACAACAAAAGCTCCACATTAACCCATCATCACTCTCTAAATACATGAATTCTAGGAGGATGCCAGGATATGTCTTATTGAGTGCATATTTATAGATTGGCTCCTGTCAATTGTTTAACATAAAAGTTAACACGTAAGTAGCACATTTCTACCAAAGGTTCTGATATCAATTTGTAAAACCCCCAAATCCAAGCACTTAAATTTCATTACATTAGTTTGTGATGTTATAGTCACTCACAAGAAACTTACTCCATGTTCAATATATTCTCAATTCATTCTGCTGTCCTTATCTGACTCCCTTCAACAGAAAATTGGCCTTAATCCCCATGCAGGAATGCGAGATGAAATTGTTAGCAAAGAGTGGTGTGAACTGGGGCTGTCATTCCTCTAAGCTCCTTGTGGTCATATTTAAGTTATAAAAAGTGAAAAAAGTAACCCCATAAAGAAGGGCATGGCTTTGTCACATTGGAAGTCACCTAAAAAACCTCTCCTGATTCCCAAGGGAGAGGCTGGAAGGAAGTTTGGCTGAGCACATCTCCATGCACATCTGAGGGACCCCTTTGGTACACACCTTGTTGCCCCACACATCCCCTCTCAACTCAGTATCACAAAAAACAGAGATTCAAGCTAGACACAGCACAATCAGGCATCTTCTGCAGTCAACCAGTTGACATAACAACATTTTTCTCTTACCTCCCCCAAAATGCCTTTTCTCTCCCCACTTTCAAAGAGATTTTTTTTAAGACACCAAACATCGTGCTTTGACCGCTGTTTATGGGACACTTACTTGGGACTGCAATAAACTGCGAGCGGTTTGAGGCGGGCTCCTCAAGCTGTAACTACTGTTGGGTTTTTTGTTGTTTCTTTCTGCCGAGGGAGCCTTTTCTTCCCCGCTTCCCCGCGGCCACTCTGTGCTGTGCTTTTGTTTGGCCTCCCGGCTCAGAGTTGTTTATTTGCACTAACAGCGCCGGCCCTGCTCCCCGTGGACTGTTTGTCCAGTGGCCTGTGGAGCCTCCATGGCTTTATTGTTGACAAGTGGGAGGTGGGATCCAAGTTTTTGTGGTTAAATTGTTTATTGATAATTACCTGTTAATTACCACTGCTGCCAGCTTCCTATAATTTATCATGATCACTTTTCTTTTTGTTGCTCTTTGAAATAATAATGTGAAAGAGGAGGGATAACAAAGAAGGAAAAAGAAGGAAGAGGGACAAATTGTGATCACTCCTTCCTGAGTTTTAAAACTGCATAATTTGATTAATTTAATGTCTGGCCAGCTCTCATCAATGAAACCCATCAGCATGACAAGGGCATCCCCTCCCCAGGTGCTGCCAGATGGGTCAGCTCTTCTCCAGCATTCATATGAGAAATGGATTTGGTGTAAGAGAACCCAACCACACTTCCCCCAAGTTGTAGAAAACCAAACCCTTCAGAAAGCAATTTTTTTTTTTCTTATAGACAACATAAAACTGTTCCCTGCCATGTCTGAAGAAGGAACATTTTTTAGGGATTTAGGTTTTTTGTGGATCTTTTGGAAGCTGACCTTGAGCACATAAGATGTCACTGTAGGACATCTGCAGCAAGACCGAGTGGTTCCCTCAGTTGTACCACTCTAAACTTCTTGATCCAAACCAGGACAAGCCAGGCAGCCACATCCCCCAGCTGTGGCACAGCTGCCCAGTGAATCAGGAAGGGAAGAACCTGCCTGGGAGGAGACTTGCCCCTTGAGCACAGACCACCCTGGCCACTGCCTGAGGGCCAGCTTTCTCTTCAGAGAGCTACTGGTGGCCACAGAATTTCTCTTTGAAGACCAAAATTAAAACTAAACCCATGTGTTTATCTCCTTAAATGTACTTCCATGCCTATGAACTCTGGCTTATCTTAACCCTGTGTTTAAAGCCACAGTGTTTGGTGCAAATACATTTTTAAGGGGTCACAGTGATAACCACTATCTCTTCTGAGGTGCTGCCCAACTGTAAAATTAAGTCTGATCAATAATACAGAGCATGAAAACCAGCACCATCAGCAGCCTTGGAAATGGAAAACCAAAAGCAACCCAATGCCAAGGATACCTAATTCATTTTCCTGAACACCTTCAACAAACCATTAACATTTCTGTAAATAAAAAACAACCATGTTTCCATATTTTGGTGAGTTGACACAGTTGCCCCTTTTAGAAGCATTACAGCTGGGAAGGAACTGTGTCTTCATTTCAATACATTCATAGAATTTATTCTAGGTGCCTATTTACACATTTCCTGGCCCAAACAATAGCTCCCCCCAGCCCCCTGTGCCATGTGTGCATCGGTCACTGCCTGGCATCATCCCTCTCATGACTCAGGCTGTGTACAATTGTCCTGACAACTCACAACATTTTATCATCATTGTTTGGTATAATTGGAAACAGAAGTATTTATACACACCCGTGTACCCTACAACTAAATTTATAAAGGCAACTGTCTCTTTTAATCTATAGCACAGCCAGTGTAAACAGTAATTTGAAGGAATATTCAGATTTATTACATTACTCTCTTAAAGATCAATGTTTAAAATTGATATATATTGCATTAATCCAAACACACAACAAATCATAAAGCTATTTACACAATAAATTTACAATTCCCGCAGACACTTTAATCCTGTTTCTGTTTCCAAGGAGCGCTCTTGTCTGTACACACACACTTCCACCCACAAACATACTCCCACACTCAGAAAGTACTATTGTAATGTTAATTAACCTAATTTATAAACCACCAACTAGACCTGTAACCTCAGTACAATATACATTTAACCATAAATATGTGAATTAAAGGCACATTAAGGGGAAGGGACAAAAGAAAGGAAATTTGGCTCTGGGGCAGAGGCGCGATCCCGACCTCAGCCCTGGCACCTCTGGTGTCACCTCTCTATGAGTCAACAGCATCACTTTGGGCTTCAATCCTCCTTGTCTCACCTTCCTGCAGCCCAGCCATACCCCAAGTTATTTAAACTTCATTTCTGTGGTTTAAAATAATATCCCATTGACGTGGGATCCAAAACGCCTTCAGAGCTAATAAAATGTCACCCTGCCAAACTGAGGCGATACGTGCCAACCTTTAGCCCAGTGTGAAATTTTATAACTGAGTTATAAACCCCTCAAAAAACAGAGCTTATAATGGAAAGGCTGACAGATTCTTAACTATACAGTTTCCAGTGGGCTTCTGCTTAATATACTGTATTTCTTCGCCTTGAAGATATTAATTTACTTTTTGAAATGTTCATTGCTAAGATTAAGCGTAGGGTTTTGAAATGTGTTCATAGGCAATTTATGCAGGCACACAAATGTACTCTTCTCCAGATGCAGAGAATACTAATTTGAAAATGATTTATACGCTGCTCCACGCTGTACATCCATCCTCTGCTCAAAAGGTTTCCCTCTGACACAACACTGGGATCATCTCATATATTAACCCTCTGATAGCATTAGAAATTCATTGAAAAATTGATGAGGATTTTGGTCGATGGCATGGGCTGGAATGGATTTTGTGGATTTCAGTAAAAATTGTCAAGAAGGGCAAAATAGACACTGAACAGACTCATCAACAAGTGAACACACTGGAAAATAAAGGTCTATCCATACAAAATATGCATTTCTGTGGGAGTACAAGCAACAGAGAGGTTGAGAAATGCTGTGAAAAGACAACAAAGTTACTAAATCCTTAGGAGAACAAGTCCTTAGCCCAATGACTTGGTGTTTGGCTGTGTTCATGCACCATACTGACCATGGTATTTCCACAGCAGCCCCTGGCTATGCACAGGAGACTGGAATGATGCAGGAAAGATGCAGCAATAGGCCCCACAGCTGACATTAAAATGAGATTACAGACTTACACATCACTTGGCATGAGAATATTTAACAACAAACATTCCTTCAGCAATTGAAAATATGTTTAAAAAACAATTCTACACTTACACCTCCATGAGGAGTGTAAGATAGAATTTTCTTATTTTCCTTTCCTCACTTGGTCCCCAGCTCCTCCACATGTAGATGTTTGAGTCTTGCTTGTATGTCTGCTATGTACACATCAATGGTTTGCTGCCCAATATGACCAAAAAACCACACATATTCTTGAAAACAACCTATCTCAACATTTTCAAAGGAAAGGTCTTCTCTTTGAAGCTACATGAATGCCTATATTCACTATAAATATGGGAGTATAAAATGCATCAGTGATGAAAAAATACACTTGCCTTTGAAGGGTGAAGGCACAGGAGAGGTGAGCAGGATTTACTTTATTTTTGACCATAGTAAAATTTCCTGGGCTTTGCAGCCCCCACTCCATCTCGTGTGGCCTCTTGGAGCACCATAAGAGAAATAGCAGCAGACACCTGAAGGCTCATTCAACACTCACAGGAGATGAGAGGGAGAATTTATAGATACAGTGGGTGAGATTTCTTGTGGAATATAGTCTGCTTCATCTCTACCTCGATTTTATCAAAAATATACTGGCAGTCAAGATGAGTGGCTCCCACAAGAGATAGAGAAAGCCAAATATGTGCACCATAAACACACAACCCTAAATTGCCTTAAAGTAAAAGGGGTAGAGGAAAGCTTTGAACTGCCCAGGAACCCTTCTGCTGTTTCAATTACATGTTATGCTGTGGACCTTAATAAAGTTATTCTCCTGCTATGGACACCAAGGCTAAACCAACCAATTCATTTGGGAAATTAGCTCATTGGAGGACTGCTGGAAGTGATGCTTTTGGTGATGATGAGAGGGGGAGAAGTCCCCTGATTCCTCAGGGAACAGACCATAATACTCCTCTGAAGCTCACACTCTACTTTTGTCTTTCACCATGAAGATTTTTAGGTATCACTAAATACCATGAACACAGAATTCAGTATTTTTGCCAAAGAGTTGAATGTAATTATGATTTTAGAAAGGATACCTCAGATATCCAATGGGGGAGATTCAGTAATTTGTTCTGTCAACTGGGAGAACAACTTCAGTAGAAAACTATTTCATCTGCCCCTGCTTGAGATGATATATTTTATTTGAAATCATTTCCTCAGCCTGTGTCTGGAGGGTGAAAAGTGACTTGTTCTTATTTATCTTTCTTTTGGGGCTACATGAATTTCAGACTCATGAAAGTGAGCGACTGATAGCAGTTAAGCCAGGCAGAGCATTGGCAGGTGAGCTCAGAGCTTCCACTCTGCTGCCAATGTGTCTCCACTGCAGCCCCAAATATCTCTATATTCTAGGGAATAGCCAGCCTTTAACAGGCACTGCCACTTTTAAAATACCAATAACTGTGATCTATGACTTGGATTTCCTATGGAATGGCAACTAGATTGGTTTCAAAAGTACTTCTCCCCTGCCTGCATTAAGGGCGTGTTGAACACCCTCTGCTGCAATATCCAAATATTAACTCAGGCCATTAATTCCCAAGCACGGGCACTAAAACACTGGGTGCCCACGTGGTGGGAGGGCTCAGAGGGACAGTGGGGCAGTCAGAGATGGGCCTTGAGAAACCACAGAGGGGAGAAATGCAGCAAGGACTCAGTGCTGAGAAACTGCAGCTCTCAGCGCTTAAAGAGAAACCAAAGAATGCCTAAAACAGAGACGGAAATGTGGCTTTCCAAAACCACCTCTTGTGGTACTCTAAAGCATTTTGGCTTAATTCTGCCTACGGTTTCTCCAGAAGGAGCTGGAGGCAGGGTTGAGCTTGTTTTTGTTCTGTGAAGTTGAGCCCAGCCTCACAGGTGATGTTGAGATGTATTTTGGGGTCCACTTTTCAGTAGCCACTGGATTTGGCCCTAGATGGTGTGCTTGGCTTAAACAAATCACAGAGCAGTTACAAAACTACAGCAGTTCCAATTGCCCTGGAAACACCAAAAGGACTTTACAGGAGCATCCTGAGGACAACACCACAGCTCCTGGTTAGAAAACATTTTTTTCTGAGTACCATTTTTTTATGTTAGCTCTGTGTTTGGGGGTTTAGGTCACCACTGCATGGAGTATTTATGCCATGCTGTTCCTCACAGCCCACATTCTCCAGGAATAAGGAATAAATAAGATGATCTTTATCTTCTATGAATCATAAACTATCAGTTTTCAGTGCAACCTTACCTCAGTGCTCTCCTAAGAGCAGGTTTTTTACAGTACGTGAAACCAAGGGCTCTAAAGAACCATAGGGCAGAGATGAATCAGTTAGGAAGAACCCATTAAACATGAATCCATGGAAATCCTCCCTTTTTGTTGTTGTTGAATATGCCTACAATAAACGCTACAGTGTGACTTGCAATTTCCTCAAGTTCCTTTTCTCAGAACAATGATGGTTGGCAGCCGCTCAAGATGCTTCAGTAAACTTTGCAAGATAGAAAGCAATTTAGTTTCCCTGTAAGACTTCATTGCTAAAGTTATGCCCATTGATTTCCAGCCTCATAATTAAAATTCCTCATTAAACATGCTTGACAGCTGAATGTGATTCCTTTTACCTGCTACTGCTACCTTTTTTTTTTCCTTGTGATACCATTTCATTACAAAAGAACAATAGATTTCCTTTCAGGGTAATATAAGGGCACGGTGAGTAATGTACTTTCTATCCTACAGAAGGCCTAATATTGTTAATTTGCTAAATCAATTAAAAGAAACCACTTTGGAGCACGACTCAAGTCCTGCATATGGATCACATCAGCCATAATGTGCAGGAGTTCAAAGGCTGGCATTTCGCCCCAGTTGGCACCTAACAGTTTACTCTGATCCAGGGAATTTGGCTCTTGATTTCAAACAAATGCATCCTGAAGGCTTAAGGCCAGGAGTAGCTCCGTGTGATTTATGTTTCATATTTTCTCATAACACAAAACCTAAAGAGCTAAAAAAAAAAAGAAAAGAAAAAGTTGTTATTACAGGGCATTTGCTGCAACGTTCATGTAAATACAGAATTACTCAACTGCCCCGTGCACCTTGTGTTGTTTAATATGAGCTTTTCCTCTGAGTGGCTGTTTGATTCCCTAAAATTCCTCCTCCTCCTGCCAGCTCTGACAATCCAAAATGGAAATTACCTGTTTGTAAATGGTTTTGCTCTCCAGGCCAGAGAGCTCGCACACAAAGGCAACCACCACCTTTCCCAGCAGGAGATGTTTGCCCTGAAATATCCAGCCAGGAGATGGTACTGGCTGCACTGGAAGCATCCCACAGAGCCCCAGCTGTGAAACCAGCTGCAGGACTGGGGGAACCTCACATCTGCTCTCAGCCCAGCATCAACCCCACCTTCTGCTGGCCACCACAGGAGGGTGGATGCACAAGGAGATTTTCCAAAAAACTGAGGGATTTTTACGGGGTTAGCAGAGCTGACCTTGGAAAGGGCTGACTTCAAGAGCCCTCAGAGCACCCCAGGAATTCTTAGGCTCCAGCACTTGGCAAAGGAGCAGAAACTCCCTTCTCAATCATAAAATTAGCAATGAGAAAAGTTTCAAATGGCAGATTCAAATTTACAGGCGCAGTTAAAGCATTTAGTACTGCCTAATATGCCAGGTTCCTGGTGCAAAACACATTGTCAGAGCTGCTTTAGAAATGAGAGAGGGGAATGGATCTCTGCTTACAGAACAATTAATGGCTCCACACTTTAGGAGAGCAATTACATGCCTTTTTTGTTTGTGTGTTTTCTCTCATTTTCAGATGGCTTTCCAAATTCCAGTTTGGAAATTGAGGAATCCAGAGAGCCAGTCAACCATTCCAGTGGAGCACAAGGTAATTAGCAACATATTGCCATGCAGTGCTGCAGTGCTGTGTCTTTTCATTGAAAACAAATAAAATGTTGTGTTACTGTGCACTGCTGGTCCCCAAAGTTGGTAAAGCCCAGCCCTGCATGGATTTTCTCTCCTGCACATGAACATAACACTTGTTTATAGCAGTGCCCAGTGACAGTTAATGTGCTGTCAGCATTTTCATTACAAGCCCTATTTTTCTATGGTTTATAACTTGGATATTTTTTCCTCCCAAAAAAATGTGGATGTAATGCTTATGGACCTGATAGTGTGAATATTTTAAGTCATGCTAAGATGAAATTTGATACCACAGGCTGTGAATGTGAAAGTGAGGGATATTCATTCTGGCAGAGATTGTGGAAATAAAAGCTTTAAAAGAAAACGACAAATAAGCATTCAAATACACTGGTTTTATGATAGATATTGCTAATTTTTCAGGTGACAGGTGTGGAATGCAGGGAGGTAGTGATTGCTGCTGACACTTGTCCTTTCTCTGAGAACTTCTATCCACTAAAAAGATTTCAGAAAGCCTAAGTGAAGAGATTCCATTGCTCTCACTCCTGGAAAAGTACAGATATTGTGTACTTGGTAGAAAAAAAGTCAGATCAAGGTTTAAACATGGCACCCCACCAAAAGGACTGGAGCATTTGCACTGCAGAACCACCACAACAATGCAATATGTGCCTCTTCAGGACCAGTTGTGGGCTGGATCAAGGTAGTTAGGGGGTAGGTTCAAGGCAAAAGAGCACCATGACCTGCATGTCCCATTTGAGCACACACACTGTAATTTTTGGACCTTTTGGAGGTGGAAGCAGCAGCCTCCAGGCAAGTGATGAGGAGTGAACATGAAAAGCAAATGCCAAGAGCTGCTCAGGAGATGTGAGGACAGCAGACAGGAGAGGTGGCATTGCTACAGCAGTGCTGAGCCAAAGCCACCCCAGAGGCTGCCAGCAAAGGCAGTGTTGTCCCTTCTTCCACAAAAACCATCAGGTCTCTTATTTTGGAGCGTGTGCCTCGCTGAGGAGCTATTTGGCTGTGTCTGATGTGGGTGATGCTGCAGTATATCAGGGAGACACAGGACACGTCCCATGTCTCCGCTCTTTGTTTTTCCTGGAGAGGAAATCCGTCTGTATGGTCCCTGGGGAGCCATGGGACACTCCACTGGAGGCCTGATAAGCACAGCATGAGGACCTTTGCCACTCATTGATGCTGGCTGAACCTACAGCCAGCCTTTCAGGAGGCACCTTGAGCTGTGTGGGCAGCAGGACATCCATCCTGGCTTCCCTGATGGATGAACTCACCCAGCACACGCTGGTGGCACCAGCCTGTGGGACTCCCTTTGGGGTCACAGGAGGTTGTGAGTGGCTGAGGAAAGATTTTACATGTTACAGACAAATTGTCTCTTCCAAGCAGCAGATTTGCTGAATAAAATCCCAAATAGGTTTGGTAGGTCTGTTAGGGAAAGGTGATGCAGAAGTGCCTGAGTCAGGAGTGTTTGAGACCTGGAGTTAACCCTCCTTCGGACCTGCAGTGCACCCACTGTGCACCCACTCACTTAAATAGGAAACAAAAGAGAGTGAAGAAACAGTGGGAATGCTCAGAGGACATCAGAAACCACCCCATCCCCAGGCTCCAAGCTCCCCTTTCCCACAGAACAACACATTTTAGAATAATGAGCGCAAGGTGGAAGGGGAGAAACCCGGGAGGGAAGGAGGTGGGTGAATGTTTGCAGGCTCATCTCTGACAATTCCTCAGCATTATTCATTTCCTGGAGCTGCATCCATGGGAAGTGATACAGTCACTGCTCTTTGAAATATCCAAATGTACGAGGCATGAGGGACTTCTCTTCATTACCACGTCATTCACATTTTTGAACTCTATATCATCCTGATGCTTTGGGAGAATCTCCTCCCAAAGTAAACAAATTTTGGTGGGGCTTAGTGGAAATCTTTTGTGGCAGACAGAGTGATTTAACAAAATGGACATTTATGAAGAAAAGCCCCCACTTTTGAACAAGTCTGTGAATCAAATTAACACAACACATCTAAAACCTCTACAGTCTCAATATTTTGCCACCAGGAAGAGGGAAACACAAGTTTTGAAGGTGAGTCTTGGCATCCAAATCCCTCATTAAAATCTATCAGTTCTTGGAAACATCTGGATGTATTTTATCCATACAAGAGCAAAGCTGGGTCTACAATTATCTGCACCAAATGAGGACTCACAGCAGATCCCAACAGACTCTTCAGACCTCCTCTCTGTCCACAGGATGCTCTCAGAACCCTCTACCTGCCATTTTTCTACCTGTTTTCCACCTATCCACCTGCCTGTGTGATTTCCTTCCTGTCTTCAGAGCCCAGGTACAACCCAGAAGACCTTAAATGTCTCCACCAGTGCAGACTGGGGTCTCTAAGGGGTGTTCCCATAGTGACAGATAGCATGAGCATTGATCTGCAGATAGAAAACAGAGCACAAGGAGCCTGTGCTGACACAGGCAGAGGAATACACTGACTCTGTGAAAATCCTCATTTTCTGATCCATTTGTGCACCCCAAGCACAAAGAAATGTTTGCTCTTAGTCCTGAGGCAAAAACAAATTAAACAGCACAGTTTATCTCTAGAGAGAATCAAAGATGAATTTGATACACGAGCATTTACTAAGGATAATCTGAGAGAGGTGGCAAACACAACCATAGGCAAAGACTTCAAATTAATTTCAATGTCCTAGGAAGTAATTGAAAACATACCCAGTTCCTACAGCCACGTAAGAGCCTTGCCATTCCTGTGCAAGACAACCCCAAGACACTCCATATGGGATCCTGACCAGTCACATGACTTTTAATGCCCACATGATGGCACTAAAATGGCCTATTAGATTTACAGTCTCATTAACCTTCCAAAATGAAATGACTGTTCTTGTGAAAAAAAAAAAGTAAATAAATAAAAATAAGGAAAAGACAAAATGAGAAAAAAGAAAAATAAAGAGAAGGAGGAAAAGTAAGAGAAGAAAGAGGGAAAAAGAGAGAGAGAAATAAAGAGGAGGAAAACGAAATAGAAATTTTTTTTTAAAGGACGAAAAGAAAAAGAGATGAGAAAAGGAAGAGTAAAAGGAAAAAGAAGTAGCCTAAATGCTGCTGGGTTTCGGGTAACCAGTCCATGAGGAAATGCTGACAGGGGTCACTGTGGCATAATCTTTCATTCAGCCCCAAAGCTGTCACATCCTCCCCAGATGTCTGAAACATAGATATAAATTTTCATTATCCAGAAGAATAGGGGCAGAGGTACACAAAATGATTTTTTTAGCAATCAAATTATGGCTCATTGTCAGATTATGTGTAAACAGTAATTTTGTGAAGTTTTCCTGTGGTCATTTATCTACACCCACGTTTAGTAGCTCTGCTGAAGCTGAAATAAAAAAGGAAGGTTTTTCAAATTACATTATTGTCTTCATAATCAAGTTGAGGGACCATAAAAACTGAATAAAAAATTAATATTATTATGGAGGAATTTTGTCTTACTCAACTAAACAGCGAGGTCGCAATAATTTTTTAATGAAAGCAGAAAGGATGCACCCCTTTAAAGGGGTGAGGAAAAACTGCTGGTGATGTATAAAACTAAACTGAGGTATCATGAAGAACTCTAAAATCTCAGTATTTTCCCCAGGCTGAGTGAGCACAGGGTCACACCAGGGTGCAGCTAAGCAGCTTCTCAGGAGCTCTGCAGAGCCTGGGCCCTGGAAGCCAATGGCTCCAGGGGACAGCCCAGTCCTGGTCAAGAGAAAGATGAGACCTCATCTACCTGAACCAAGGCAAACAAATGCTTTACAAGTGGAGATGGAACTGCATTTCTTATGAAAAGGAAAAACAAGTAGTGTCATGATATTTTATGATATTTCAAGGTGAATGCAACTAAGTATTAGAAACATAGAGCTTGCCTAGATCTTAGGTGGTTAAGATAAATATCTTAATGGCCACCCCTGGTGACAATAATGACTGGATAACCTGGCAGTTTTAACAGGTAAAATATTCCTTACAGGTGATGGTTTTGCAGCACACATACACGTTGCTCTCTGGTCCTGCTCTGCCTTGCTAAAGAAATGGTTGTGCTGGGGGTTCAGTGCACAAACCGAGGGAAAAAATGCCATGTTTCATTTTTTCTTGTTTACAAGACATTGATATTCATAATTCTTCATGCAAGACAATGGCACCAATAGCTCTTTGTGTCAGGAGGAAGTTGCGAGGCAGGATCCCTGCAACGTCTCTGTGAAGGGCTGGTATGCTCAGAAATGCAAAGCCCACAGTATTATCTGCTTTATTATCTTGCTTTGGGACTGTACCAAATGCTCTGCAAGTCTGGATCACTGTCACCCTGTTACGATGAAAGAAGTGCCTTTGGTTATGAACTACTCCGGAGACACCAGATTAGAGTTCAAAGGCTATTCCTTTGCATTAGCAGCAAATGCAGGAATTCTGAGGCAAAGTGATATACTTAGTGTGAGCTTTTGCATATCACTCTATTTCGCTCCATAACCACCCTGCAGTAGTCAGAGCTACTGTTTGAACCTAAGCTCCCTACGAGTTGAAAGTTTGGGGCATGTTTATTGGATAACCCAGATTCTTTTCTAGTGGCCATCAGCAAACACTTTGTATATGTCACAAGCCTCCCACTCCCCTCCAAAAGATAGGGGTTGGATGGAAGGAGGAAGAAAAACACAGCTATTATAGTTTTAATACATCCCCCGGAAGAAGTAAAGCATGCCCAACTTCAATTTCATACAAGGCATACAGAGAAAACTCAATATCCTCATTTAATCTGGGAAATTCCACGTGGAGAGGGAGTTTTATGGATATCAAGAGCCAGATTTCCCGCTATAACAGTCTGGCAGTGCATTTCCCCTGTCTTGGACTCAGGCAAAGCTGACAGAGCCAGCTGGGCCACCTCCCTGAAATGGTGCTCCCCACTCTCCCACAACAAAGTACCACATCAAAAGTTGTTCCAGCCAGGGAACATCAGGAAATGCGTTTGGGCAAGAGATGTCTAAGCAACCCCACCCCCAGCTCACACTTCTGTGTCCAGGGACCTCTGTTTTGGGCCTGTGATTTTATTAAAAAATCCCACAACAAATTCTTGCTTTTGGTACTACGCAACCAACACACAAAATGATGCTGGGTCTGCTTTAAATTAAAACAAAAGTTGCAGCAGATAGGATCTCTGATACATACTGAGTTGCTTTTCTCATCTGAGATTCTTCCTCAAACAGCTAAAAACAATTAGGATAAATGAGTAGATATAAAGGTCAGCAGTACAAACAATTCTGGGAAAACCAGATAGCTCACTGGATAGTTCCTTTACTTCCGTCACCGCAGAATGAATAGATACAAGTCCAAACGCACTCCCAGCAATCTGATTAGAAAGATATCCAGAGCTCCTAAACAGCCTTTGTGGTTTCATCTCTTTTTTTTTTTCCCCCTAGCTGAATTGCCTCTGTGCTGCCAATCCACCCCAGATCTGGCCAGGCTGAGGCTTTGCTGCAGCAAAAACTCTTGGGATGTTTTTGCCATCTTATGGTGGAAGGTGCCGGAGCCCATAGGGGAACGCTGGCATGTGGCATTCTGGCACGTGAATGTCATTCCTTGGGAATATTAGTCACCCTGTAATGTCTAATGACATCACTCTGGAAGGAAATAGAACAGGAGAAAAATCAATGGACAGCAGATACCTACCTATTATGAACTATAATTGTGCATTTACCAGTCTGCCAAGCCATAAATCTAGTAGTTTAAAACCCATTTTAGCATACATTCATATATGTTAGGAGGCTATTAACACAGGGGTGAATTATAGCAAACAGGCTTCTAAGCAGAGTCAGGATATGTATTTTTTAAAATAATTATAGCGTTCAGCACTGTAGTTAAGACTCAAAAGGGTTTTGTATTCCACCAGTTTTTATCCCTAACCAATCACAATGGCAATGAACACATCGTCTCAGATTGCAACTTTTCAACCCTGAACTCCTTCCTTGCTGCAAATATTGATCATGGGGGGCAACCAGCAAGGCCCTTGTTAAGAAAAACTAGGAAATAATTATTGTGTGGGGTTAGGGCCAGACTCAGTTCTCACCGAACTGAGGGCAAACCCTTTCACTCCTTTTATTTTGTGTTAGATTAAACTATTTAAAAGTCTCAACTCCAAAATGGACAAGTTAGAAAAGCCTGAATTAGGCCTCCAGAGATGTTTAGAACAGTGTTTGCCTTGGCCAACAGACAGTGTTAATAATTCAGGCTGATGGAGGAAAGAGCCGCAGCAAATGGCAGATTACACCCCAACAGATTAGGAACAATTGTGCAAATACTTCTGCTGTGGTAGCTCAGGAAAGATCCCTTCCTTCTCCTAGCAGTGGTCTGTCATATTAGAAATCCTTAATAGGTTTTGTAGGAGCAAATAATAATGATTTTTGTCAAAAAAATACAGTTTAAAAAATGTTCCTTTTGAAGAGGAATTAGTGGGAAATGGGTATTAAAAAACCAGAAAGACTTTAATGGTAGAGAACAGATACTCATGGAAATTAGTGCATGGTCACAACACCAGCCAGAAATGAAAAAGCAGCAGTAGTAGTGCAGGAAATCTCAGCTTTTCATTTAATATTGTTACATTCATTCACTTCGTTGAGTCCACCATAAACATCAAAGAGGTTTGAACTGCACACGGAAAGTGCTGCCCATGTGCACAGATCTTTATTCTGATTGGAGTGCTTGATTTGGCTTTGGCCCTAACACTTCCATGGAACATAAGCTGCAATTCCTAAATATATTACTATTGTTACATATGGGGAAACACAAGACTCCTCTTTCATTTTCCTTAGACTGCGGCCCAAAGCCACCATCTTTAAAACCCCTTAAACAGTAAATGTACGTTCTACATAATCTTCCACCAAAAAGGCTTTTTTTTCTAGATAACATAACAAATTGCTTTAACTCAGAGCAGAGGTAAATTTAGTACTTCAGGGATATATTTCTTGCCTTTGACAAAACTTCAGTTTCTGATTTATTTGATTTTGAGTCAAATTCCTAGAAATAAACTCCAAGAGTTTTGGAGATCTTAGTCCAATTCTTCCCTACCTTTCCCTTTTTTTTTTTATTTTTTAAATCTTGCACATACTGATTTTCACTGTGGTATTGGTTCTTCCAGCTGCTCATTAAAAGATGGCAATCAGCAGTCTCACAGTCAGATGAAATTACTTCAAAAACTCTATAACACTTTTAAAGACATCTGTAATACCAATGTGAAGCTTATCAATTAATGACAGGACTAAGAAAATATCTCATAAGTGTGTGAAAAATGAGGGAAAAGGTGGTGAGGAAATAGCTGAAGTTTTTGGAGATGTTGCTCTGGCCCTTCAGAGGGGGGACATGCTCATTGAAGCATTACAGTGGGTGCCATGAAAACAGATATTCGTACCAAAAAAAAAAAAATCATTGTTGCAGCAGCTCTTTCATGGTGGGTAGAAAAAGAAGAGAAACTTCACTCCACGTTTCCCTGCTGCTGGAGCTCAGTGGTTTGTTTTCCACAACACCCACTCTATTTCTCTGCTATTACACGATCTTCCCCTTCACGCCGCGGAGCTGAGCGCGCAGCCTCCCCACACACCCAGCCTCTTCCTCCCAAATACTTATCTCAGATTGATGATGTGGTGCAGGGCCCATGGCTGACAACATGTGCATGAACTCAGTTTCCACACGGTTCCGCCAGAATACGAGCGCTCGCTTTCGGGGCCAACGATTTAGCGGCAATAAATATTTACTTGCAGTATGTGGATTCCTAAGGTCATTTTGCAGCTCCAGCAGTTGCTCTGCTGAGTAAGTCGTTCTTTTAAGGACGCCTCTTTGTGAAAGACATCATCCAGTTTCTAAGTTTTAGTTTTTCATTAAAATGTAGTGGGAAGGGTTCTTAACTGGACATGTTGATTCCCAGTGCCAACACTCTTTTAAATCAGAACAAATTTTTTCAGACCTCTAAGCACAGGCCTAGGAGCCCAGCTCAAGGCATCTGTTTCTAAAACTTTTGGTGCATTTTCTAACAGTTCTCACTGCCTTTTTTTGAAAAGTGAATCCCACCCTGAACCTTTTCATAGGTTTTCAGTTCCTAACTCAAGCATGAAAATCTCCAGGATTACTCCACATCTGCTCATCTCAGCAACCTTATTTACATCTTAGTGAGGTGAGACCTCTCCCATCGTGCCATGTCAAGACTGCTTCTCAGCTGTGAGATTTTTGGAAAGCATAATTGACATTTTTGTAATACACCAGCTCAGCTTTGCTATTTGCTCTCTTTCCAAAGAATGCTATGAGCAAACCACAACCAGCACTTTTTTGGGAGCCAGGTTTAACTGCTGGGAGATTGATTCTGCAGGATCTGGAGAAATCAGACAACCTAAATATTGTAGGATGGAATAAAATGCCAAAAGCAGAGCTGGGACTGGAGAGGGATAGACCTTCTCTAAATAGGCAGTAGAAAAAATTTGTGAGGACCTTGGCTTGTGCTCTCCCATTATTGAACTGCTCCTGCCATAAGAGCTTTGTAATTATGTAAACATAGAATAAAAGAGTTTGATCCAAATCCCTGTGAAAGACTCCTTTTGACTCCAGTGACCCTTAGATTAGCCCCAAAACTAAGAGATGGCAGATTCTTGGGATATGAGCACCATCATCTCCAATGTGCAAGTATTCCCATTTGTGGGGTAGTACAAGCATTTTTGTGCAGCTGGAATTAGAAATAAAACATACTAATGGGATATCTAATATTTCCAGTACATTAAAAAAATACAAATTCCAGCTTAATCCAGTCTTTTGCAATTGCCAAAATGGGAGATGGGTTGATATTTTCCTCTAACTCTCCCAAATTTATTCCAATCCTTTCTGGATTTTTTTATGAAGCCCGTGAGTGCAGGTCAATTTTTAGCAAGCTCTCAACCTTTTGGCACCTTCTGTTCCTTTTCAGATCATTTTGATATTTTAGCTATTTCCTGGCCTGCTTTCAGTAGTGGTGTGCAGGTTTTCATTTGCTGAGTTGTAAATAATTATGCTCTGCCGTCCTGGATTTGTCTTCCACATTCCATCTGGGATGAGATGGGCCAAATAATTTCCTGTTTTCTATATACAAATGATAAATACCCATATTTGACATAGCTTTCAGTAGTTTTCATGCTGGAAACTTTCCTGATGCTTCTCTCAGTGTGTGATATATAAGGTGTCACGTTTTATTGTGTGAATAACTCAGTGCTCTGCTCCAATGGACAGCATTTTTCTCTTTTTTTTTCAACCTAGAGAGTCAAAATGCTTTGCCAGTTGGAGGATTTAATATTCTAATAGAGGGCAGGAAGCAAGTAAAGCTATGTGACAGAGCAGACACTGCCTGCACTCTAAGTGTGGTGAAGGACAATAATTATCACTCCACAGGGAGTGATTAGGCCCACTGAAGCTTGAGTGATTACCCTTTCCTTTGCTGACCCTATAATCAGGCCTGGATCTCCAAAGTTATGTGCAATTTTTAGGAGACAAACTCTTAAGGAAAGCACAAGCAGCTCTTCCCATATGCACAATCAGACAATCCCAGAGCAGCAAGAGCAAACTTCTACCACAGAGTACTTATATTATATCAATGCCATTCAAACTCTACTGTCTGTGCAATAAACTCTTAATAATCAGTAGGAAGAGGAGAAAGAGCAATGCAATAGGACAGAGCAGCAGTTCTTACTAATCAAAAGGCATTATTTACCAGCACTGGCACAGGGTGCACGGGTTTTTCTCACGAGGTTTGTACAAAGGAAGAGAATGGCACTATCTTAGGCAGTGGTCTTGCCAAAATATTTCACAAATGCTGAGGTTTTCAGTAGCAGTCAGTGGAGTGAACAGGCCAAAGCACACTGGTGAGAATAAGAGTAATCAAATGACAAGAAACTAAAAAGGGCCAGTTTGCTTTTGGGGCCTTTTCCTCCTATAATATCAATTATTTATTCAACAACATAAGATAAGAATTGAGAACACAATTGATCAGGGGAAGTCAAAATGCTCCCCTTCACCAATTTCTTTAGTAAGTTCATTGAGGGAAAAGCACGGCCTGCAGCACAGATAAACCTCACTGCATTTACCACTTGCCCTTACCTCACTTCCTTCTGACAACAAATCTAGGGTGAGCAGATAAGATTATAACCCATCTGCTCCATTTTAGAGTGACAGGTGTGTACCTTTCCAAAGCCAAAATGCAAAAGCTCTCACTCAGCTCAAAGGCCGGCGGGGCTGTGTTTATGATAAATGTCCCCACCCAAGGATACAGGGAGCATTTTAGCTGCCCTGTAAACTCCTCATTTTTAACCCTAAAAGAGCATAATGAGATAAAGATGAAGCTGTAGGATGTATTGGATGCACTTGGGAGATAAGCCAGTCGATTATCTGTAACATCTGAGCAGGCTCTGAGCACAGCATCCTGCAGTCCTTGAGTACCTGCTGGACACACGCTGAAATCATTATCTCAGAGCCTGTCAGTCTGCAAGTCTGGGCTCAAATACTCCTCTGCCCAGATTAGAAGAGTAGGTAGGGAACATAATATTTGGCCATTTTTAACACTTCACGAGTTAGACCTGAGTGGGGGGGAGGCTTCAGATTGGGATGTCATTTCCAGTATTCCCACTGACTCCAGAGAGACTCAGATCGTGGCTTTCAACCCCAATTTCTGAGAGCTCCTCTGGCAAATAATCACATTCTCTAGTGTCAGTCAAATACGTGTAGGAAGGTAGACAAGAAGCATTTGTCTGACGTCTTGACTTGGGACCTTAGAAACAGCCAGAGAGAATGAGAAAGAAAACCTGTTTGGATGAAAAAATCTTCACTCTGTTTAGCTAAGGAACAAGTCATGCTACTGTTTCATTCTTCTTTTGCCATTAGCTCTGTTATCATGTTGCTGGCAGTATTTCTCATCTCAACCTGCTCACCATATGTGCATGTGCTTTCTGTGCTGCTAATTGCCTCTTTTTGACAATATCATCTATACGTGCACACCATATTGCCATTTTTATCACTCTAAGCCTATTAATGGCCAGACTTATAGTTCCCAAAGGAATTAATATTAACCAGCTCTCTAAATATTGTTCATGTCTTTCAAAAACTCCTGACTTTTAGAGCCTGACTCTGGTTGTGTGTAATTGGGCTGCTGTATTTCATTCTCTGGGGCCTGGTGTCGTAAGTTTTGAAAGTGTAGCTCAAAAAAAATTTATGAGAGCAATATTAATAACCAGGAAAGGCAAAACCTTAGGAAAAGTAAACAACTCATTGGTTGTAACTGTTTGCTTACCTAGGGTCAAAATCTGCCCTCAGATATACATATGCAAGTTCAGTGGGTCCCCTACATACAGATTTCTGTGGAAGGAATTTGGCCTCAGATGACTTCAGAGGTTTCTTTGTCAGCCCCATTTCCCAGAGAACACTGAGCACTCCTACGTGTATACACCAGCTTAGGCTTCTCTCGCTAAAAAGAAAACAGTTGTAAGGAGATACTCATTTACCAGTGCCCAGAGAACGTGACAGAATTTTGACGAGGAATTTTATACCCCTAGTTAGGCTTAAAAAAATAAATGGTATTAACATGCCACTCAACAAACTGTCCCCACACTGCTGGGAACCGTGCAAGGCAGATAACAAATGTGCAGCAAATGAGAACAGTGTCATGATTCACTGCAGCTCCCAACAAGACAAGACTCCTAAGAATACACAACATTCCATGTGATTTGGAGTGGGAGAACTCCAGACAGCAGACGACTGCGTTCCCCATGGAAGAAACATGAAATTAATACAATCAAAGGGTTTTTAAGCAACTTAATCCTTTAACTTTGGGAGGCAGAGGAGAGGGGTTCAACCTATCACACATGTCATTGTGGCCCCTGATGGTGAGTGTGGATGGGCAGAGCATGTTGGCTTTGCAGACCCCAGCTGGGGGCTCCTGGGAGGGTCTGGGGGTGGTGGGACACTGCACAGAGGAGTGGGTCACTCCCACACAGCTACTGCAAGGCTATTGCTGGAGCCAGATGCTTCATGATTAGATGCTGAAGACCCCAGCACTGCAGCATCTAAATCCTTCTCTGGAGCTGGGTTTAAATCAAAGACCAGCTAGTGGCCTTTTGCAGTTTTTAACCTCTTTTTCATAGAATCATAGAATGGGGTGGGTTGGAAGGGATTTTCAAAGGTCATCCAAGCTCCCTGCAGTTGCTGTTACTCAGCACAAATACCCATTTTCTAGGAAGCCTGCAAGTAGACGTGTGTTGGCATTAAGATCTACATCTCCCTTATCAAGCACACAATGTTTCACTCCACATCCCACATTTTCTGAAGGGGGTGGAAAGCTGGACAAACACTGGGAGGCTGAAATTTAATCTAGAAAGGATGCAACTGGTGTAGGCAAGATAAAGCATTTTGAGGACTATCTACTCGAGGAACTAAAGCACTGATTTGCATTCCCCTACTGTCCAAATTGTTGTTTTCCTCTCTTTTTCTGACCAGGAGATGAGTGCCCTTCTCAGGGGTGCAATTTAACAGAAGACAAATGGAAGACAAATTCCAGGAATAGTGTCACTGGGGACCATGGCTTATCATGAAGCAAGAAAGCAGTTTAGAAAGGGAAAGAAGGCCTCTCAATTTTTTTAATATGAAGCCTAATTAGTGCAATGATCCTTCACACCATTAGAAGGTGTGCTAATATTAACTGTGTTGCACTAATTAGTTAAAGTCCTACATTAAAAAACTCTTTTGCTTGACTTCTTTCAGAACAAAGGGACAACTGGAAGAAGGGAAGGGTGACATAATTTTTCCTTGTATTTTTTTCTTTTTCTCAGTTCATGAGGATTTCTTCACTCATTTATACTTATCAAAACAGCAGTAAGGTTAAAAGAAACTATTTTAGATAAACTGATGTCTTGACCAGCATTAAATTTTTTTCTGCTTTATAGAAAAAAAAAAAAAGCAGATAAGACATCTTTGCACATGCAATTACAGATCCCTAATGGACAAACCAGGAGGTTGCAGTGAGAGTGTGCCCTGCTGACTCAAGCTGCTGTTAGGAAAGCATGCTGAAATGAGAATCTAATGGAAATTACTGTTCTCTGATGCAACAGGGTTTAAATGTGGAACAGTGATCTTGATTGATCTGTCTACATACAGAGAAAACTGATTTTGCATGTAAATACAGTGAAAGGAATGGGGAGGGCAAACCAACGCTGACTCATCCTGGAGAAATAAATCTGGAACTACTGGCAAGAACAAGAATCTAATTCTGACTTGTCCCATCCTGATGAAAATTTTGTGAGGTAAGCTCAAAATTCATTGCTGACAATATCCATCTGAGCCATAAGGTGGGATCAACCTCAGTTACCCTCAAATGGCACCACCAGAGCCAGTGCTGGAGCCTGATCTGAGTGATGCCTGCTCAGCCCATCCCCTGCCCTGGTTTATGCCAGGGAATTAAACTTAGGCTCCGTTTTGATGCTGAGGATGTCAGTATGGATCCACTGGGGTGTGTGGTCTGCCCGGCGCTCAGGCTGCTCACTTTCATCCACGCTGAGCCTTTCACTTGACTTTTGACCTTTCACTTGGCACTGTCCTGTCATTTCCTTGGTTTCACAAATTTTAGCCTCTCACTTGACCTGTGAACTGTGACCTTTCACTTGACCTCTGATCTCATAAATTCTGGAAGCTCATACACGTAACGGTGGAACAAATAAACAAAGCCTCCCCGAGACGCTGCCGCCGAATGAAGCCCAAGGGGCTGGGGAGCAGGAGCCCAGGCCCAGCCTCACCCCTGGACATGTCCCTTTGTTCCAGCCAGGACTGGCATCTCGTCAGTGGGAAGTGCATCACACACTGCCATGGCTGTTCATCAGTGCCTGTGTGCTGTCATGGAAAGGGATGTGGGCTTGCACAGCCTCCAGCTCTGTATGGATGAACCTCATCCACCAACCCGTGCAAATATCACAACTTCCAAAGCACTGGGAAGGTCTCACCAAATAAAATCACCAAAATGAATAGAAGCCTCTCACTGTAGGTGCTGAATTCTCACCACGATCTCCCCTGAGCCCTTTTCCCCCTCCTTGCCAATGCTAATCCTAAAGTCTCCAAACACAAAGTGATGTTCAGCCATCAATGCATGATAAGAAAACTCTTGGTAAATCAGCTGGCAGAGATGGTCCTCTCAACTGAGGACAGCTCTGTCTGTACCAAATCCAGAGCAGGGCGTGCACAAAGGATGGCAGAAACAGCAGCAAAGATTACAGCTGAATGAAGTTATCAACTTATTGCAACAAAAATTATTCTCCTATACAAAGCAACAGTAAAGTTTCAGGGTCAGTGGTAGCTTTACAGAAGGATGAGGTCTTCAGAGAAACTTCCAGCACATCTTCATATGTATTTGTCCTGGTTTAGGGCACAAAGTCACCCCAGGACATTAAGTAACCTCAAAGTGTGCAGGTATTTTAATGGTCCAGTCATTTGTTTCGTCACATTGTCCAATTCTTTTCAGCAATCCTCAAATATACAACATGAATATTGCAGACAGAACTTATAACACTGCTAACCCAGACTGCAAACCCCAAACGACGTGTTTTCTCCTCTTTTTCTTCTTGGTAGAGGGAAAGACAGAGATTGGAAGAAGGCTCTAATTTAAGGATGCATCGGTGTCAGGTGCCTTGAAAGCAAAGCAGCTTCTCTTTGATATTGCAGGGACCTAAAGCCAAGCAAGTGGCCAAAGCAGCTCACATGTAGAGTGTAATTGTACATGAGTAGGAAGCAAGGTGACATGGGAGACAGACAAGAGCAGTGCCAATCTGCCAAGCCATTGCAGAGGAGCTCTCTAACAAAAACCAGCTGGGGGACCTCTGATTTGCTCTGACACATAATGTAATGAACCAGTGCACGCTGTCACTTTACTTGAATTCACTGCGATTTTACATTTTGGAAGCAAACTATTTTAAATTCATGGGAAGAAAGACTATGCAGAGAAAGCCGCTGGACAGAGAGAATGGTCAAAACTTTGTGATCCTTCAGTTATAGTAAAAGATTTTGAATTTTAAGGTGAAATTTTGTGTCACATGAAACAAAGAAATGCACCTCACTCATAGGTGAACAAATTTTGTGCAACTTTCAGAAAAATACTTAGCAAAGTAATAAAGCATATTTGTTGCATTTCCAGTAATGCAGGCTCATCTTCATTAGCCTCTTTAGGGAAACCTCTAGGCTTTTTTGTTTCCTCAGGAAGACTGTCAGGTCTCCTGGGTCTCTTCTCTCCTATAAAATCCTGCGCTATAATTTTACTGAACACTTGGATCTGCAAATGCATGCTGAAGACTAGGCAACACATTTATTCCAGGGTTTCTGTGACATGGCTTTCAGTTATCTTCCAGCTTGTCTGGAAATGTCAAGTAGTTGTTGTTGGAAGGAAAAGGCGAGTGGTATGAGTTGAAGGAAGATTATTAATGGAATTTTCTATAGGGCAATTTTCTCTCTGCGCTTGTTAAATCCTTTCATTAGTGATTTTATCAGAGAGTAGGGCTGTGTAAACAAAAAGGGTATAAGATGTTTGACATTTAATAACAGAAATAGCAAGCGATCAGTTACAACACCGAAACTCATCCTTCACCCTTCAAGGAGTGAGAAAGGCTCGTGGAGTGGCGATTAGAGATGACTGTGTGGTATCAAGGAGGCACACCTTGATAAGGACCAAAGCATATCTCCAAAATTAAGCCAAGGGATTATTCACTGTGTTACACAACACTGTGCTGTGTTCTCAGGGACACCGCGTGCGACTGAGTCACCCACGGAGAATAAAATCCAGCCTGGAACAGGTTTACAATAGGGTTACTTGGTCTGGGAGAGGGAACCAAAGGAGCCTGGATTGTTTAGTTTAAGAAAACAGAAGAACCTGGCAATTCCTACCCAGCTCTGCTTCCCACCGGCCTCAGTGGGAATAAAGGCTGCTGGTTTCCTGACTTTACTGGGGGTTTTGTCGTTGAATACAATGGGAGCAGAATCAGATCTTGAAGAAGAAAAACAGAATTGGACCCAGAGGAGCCAGGGCTGGGAAAGACCCAGCACGTTCTGGTTTAAATTGAGCAGGGCTATAAAAAGCTAATAAAACTCATATTGAAATATGAGCTAAAAGAAGCGCGTATCACTGAATTATGTTGGTCAAAACAATTAATTGAGTTTAGTACTGGATATATATAATTTTTGACATGCTTTAATTTATCTCAAGTAAGTCTATGTTGTTTTCTTGTGATTAAACCTGTTTGTTAAAAATCATCTTGCCTACAGAAACAGCAATAAAGAGACAAAGCAGCTTTTTCCCACGCTTTGGCTTCAGAAGCTCTTTCTCTGCAGTGTCAAAAGACTGGAATCCCATTTCCTGCCCCTAATTTCAATGACCAGCTCAGTGGTGTTTTACTGTCTATATATTTATCAAGCAGAAAGTAAATTATTTTGTTAGACACATCGTTCTATTTCCAAGATAAATCTCAGTAGTTAACTTTTATGGAAACCAAGAGGAGAGTCCAATGAGGCCCATTTAAAGCCTGTAAGCACCTGAATCCTGTTTGCCTTTTAAAAACTTCCTGAATATGCTCAAAACCCACTTTCATCCAAACTCAAATAAAGCACACTGGCTAGTCCTTCTGTGCTTAGAGCAATTAGAGCTTAACACCTATGATACACATCTGAATTCCTCTTGCTCTCAGTATTTAAATGAAAGAATCAGTTTGTGTTGCATAAACATTCCCACACACCTTTTAGAGCCTGACTCTGAAGATGCTCCATTCAGATCCTCTGCAGCAGTTTTTGATGTAGAACGGACAATTTCAGCTTTTAGACACAGTGCACAAAGCCACAGTCTGGATAAATATTGGCAAGTCAGTGACTAAAACCTAATGGGAATGGTGCTTGTCAAACATAACTATGAAATTTAGCAAACACATCCATTTGCTATATCCCACTGAGGTGACTGGACTGTCCTTAGGAGCAGGGTGGACACTAACTGCAGAGGAAGGCACCAGGGGTGGCAGGAGGAGGAGGAGAGGTCTGTGAACACAGGGAGCAGCCAAAACCCAGATCACATATTCTTGATTCAATTTAAGCAGCAATATCTGACTCGGAAAACAATGAGCATCTCTTTTAAAGCAGGCAGGAGCACAAAGTGATTCAGACAGGGAAGTTTAATCACTCAAGGATATTTCCTGAGACAAACTGAGTGCACAGATAGCTAGCAGTTTTTTATCATCTGCTATGCTTTTAGCTCCACTTTCCTCTCTGATTAGAGGTCCAGCTGTAGGTCACACAAGCGATCACCCACTCATGGCATGTGGGATTTGGGATCATCCACACATCCTCCACAGGATCCCTGTTTTGCAGGTCCTCTCCACCACACATGGCTCTGCTCCTGGCCCCCTTCCCCCTCCCTAATCTGGTCCCTGCTAGCCCAGCCCTGGCTACAACACTGACATAAAGTACAAATAAGTTAATGAAACCGCAATATTTTTTTCTGTGTAGACCTGGACTGTTTCAGCCACGAGCAATGTGAGCACCACAGGTGTTGCACTAAATAAAGTAATAGAAAATGTCTCCATTTTAACAGTGGAAGCCCTGTTTCAAAATCCCTCTCTGCTTTTTATTAATAGTTGGATTCCTTTCTATCAGCAGTCATAACTGCATTTACCTTATTTTTCAGCAAAAATGTTTTGCTAAGAAAAAGTCTACTAAAAATTACTACTGCTTTTCGGTCAGTTTGTGCTTGAGCAAGCTTTCAATCTTTTCACAGAAGGGGAGAACATAAACTTGTGATTCAGAAAAGAGAGGAAACCAGGGGTTACAAAGGTTGGGAGGCCAAGTAGTATGAAACAGACCCCCTCCGTCAAGTAAAAAACTTGGCAGGATAACTAGAAACAGACCAACCCTAAATCCAAGGGTTCATGAGCAGTAACATAATTAGCTGGAATAAAACTAATATTCTAGTGTTAAATTTCACCTCAACACAGACCAGCACTTATTAGGGAGAAACCGGTGAGAATGAGGAAAGATGTGTTTCATTTAAGAAATTTACACCGAGTGGGAATGCACACACAGGGGTTATTTCCTAAAAAGCCCATTTGGATGCTCCAAGTGACTGCAGCCACAGCAGCTGCCCTGCTCCAAGCTGGATGCGTTTGTCAGCCTTGCCCAAAGTGTCTGGTAAAGCCCAGTCCACCAGAATCCTGAAACATTTGTTCCTGGGAAAAGAACCACAAATACACTGGAAAAAATGTTGAACAGGAAATGTTTGACCACTGCTACATCACCAGATATCAAAAGAATTTCACATTGGCTACTTCCTTCTCTGAGGGGAGGCAGGGGGTGCTCGGCTCGAAAATAAAATGGCCCCAGAGACCCTACCCAAACCCCCCAAAAGAGATGAGGTTTCAGCAACATTAAAAACTGTTTCTCCTTTCCTTTATTAGCAAAAATAGGAGCAAAACCTTCAACAACAACACAGATGGCAAATATTGGTGCTGAGAGAGGAGATAAATAACGCCAGCCATCCGCAGATCGGGCGCAGGAAATTCCAGCCATCTGATGAGCTGTTGGCTTAACAAGCAGCTCTTCACATGTCAGCGGCCAGCAAAGGCTATTTTCCTTTTTTCGCTGGTTCCCTGGAAAGGCACAGGAGAGGCAAGGCAGGGGCAGAGCAAAAGCAAGGCGAGGCGCTGGGAAAGGCATGGCAGGGAAGGAAGGCAAGGCTGCCCTGGAGCAGGGCAGAGGATTGGGTGCAGAAGCAAGCAGGAAAACCTGTTGCTTTCCGGAGACAGCCGGGTGTGTGTCTGCCCCCGAGACTGCAGCGCTACAAATTCCGAGCTGCTCCCGCAGCGTCGTCGCGGCCTCGCCTCGGGCCAGCCGCGTATGGTTTCTTTTTGAACAAGCTATCTTTTAACACTCACAACCGGGATGATTTAACAGAAAGAGAGCGTCTCAATTTTTTTTTTTGTGAGCGACATCCCCCCTAGACTCTACCCAAACAAAGCTACTAATGTGTGGTCATTTTCTTGGCAGCGTGGCTGCATGCTGATAACACCGCTGCCTGCTATTCTCCCAGGAGCAGGGCTGCTGGAAGACTGCTCCCTACCTCATCCCCTGATGCTTCTGATGCGGGTGATCCTCCGACTGCACGGCGCCAACCACAACATGCTACCCACCGTGAGAGAGCAGGACACAGGCTGCTCTAGTCAGGAGTTATCGTCTATCATACTGATTGACGAAACCAAGAGTGAGCAGAAAAAATAAACACGAACAGAGGCTGCAGTGTATGGGGCAGTCAGCTGGGAGTTTTAGTATTTGGCCTTGGTGATCCTACTCTCATGGTAGGTTATCTTTTCCTTGTGCTATCATTTATCATAACTTTGAGGGCCAGAGGGAGAAACAAACCTACAATTTTTCTATTGGTTACATTCATTAAACTCTTCTTTTTTTAGCACCACTTCCTTTGCCCCTAATAACAATCCCACCCCCTCGATCTGTATTCCCTAAAGAACAGTGAAATCAAATCTAAGTACAGTCCTCCCCTTTTACTCCTATTACAGCAATAGAGCATTGCAAGCAATTAACCTCTGTTATTCCATCAGACCCAGGCCTCAGCCGCACGCTCGCCCGGCAGTGCCTGGCTGCAGCCAGCATTAACTCCTGCCTCAGCTCCCTCCATCCTGGCCCCCAACATTATTTGGGCAGAGATGCTGGTTTTGTCACGACCGTCTCCTTTTCAAACAACGCCGGTTGACTTTTGCAGGCACGGCCCAAGTTCTGTATTGGGCCTGACAGCCACCATAAAGCACTCCCTGAAGTGTCAGTAACAAAGATGGTTTGTATGGGGCTTGCAGTCGTCCCCTCTTCTAATAGCTTTCTCATTCCAGCACAGAAACACCGAGCAGAGAGCAGCTGCTTAAAGCTGATACAAGCATTTCTTCTCTCAGCAGGCCATTCTTGCATAACCATTTATTTTGCAGAGTTTTAAAGTGCCTGAAGGATTTAATTATGTACATAGACAACCCCTATAAACTCTATTCTAGGCTTTTTATTGACTTTTGTGCCAGGCAGCTCTTAGGCATTTCAATTAAGTGTTTTTTTATTAGAAAAGCAACAATATAGTAAAAGAATATATTCTTTATAGATAGTTCCAAACAGTTTGTGCCGATTTAATAAAGCTTATTTAATTGACAAGGATTTAGAATATCTTATGCTACGACTTGGAATACATGTCCTTTTGGACCGTGGATCTGTTTAAAAGGGCCTGCCAGGACCACTTAGGTACCAGGGGAAAACAGCTTGGATCTGATTACTTAATCCTAATAACGTGTTGTGAAACTTTAGGAGACTACCTGTCATTTAGCATCGTGGTCAAAATTGAAGTGGTAAATAGCTAAGAGCTGAAGTTTGGCATTGTCTCGGTCGGGGTTTTTTGGCATCCTGGAGGAGGATAGAAGAAATTTTCCGTGTTCCTAAATTTTCCGGAAAGGCCAACATTGCCTTTATCTGCTTTCTGAACTATTTACAAGGCTTCTGCAAACCTGCCTTCATTATGGCATAGGATATTTCAGTCCCAGCAGGTGGCCAACCAGAGAGCAGGCCTGTTTGTGAAATATGTAATACCCTTTTCATATACTTTAACCAGAAATGTGCACCTCAACAGCCCTCCTAACCCTTCTAATTTCCCTTTCTCCTCTTAATCTGCTCTGCAAGCCATGAGCATGCATTAAAATCTCCCTAAAACATTTCACCCAGAGGCAATGTAATTCCGCAACAAGCAACCAACATTTCACAGCTCTGGAGTAATAGATTAATTTGAACCTAATGTTGCCCGTCGTTTACTGCTCCAAATGTTCTGGTGTAGACATAGCCCCGAGGCGCAGCGCTGTGGCATGCGCGGCTCCTGGAACCAAAGCTACAGTTGGCTTCACATCTGTGCATCACATTTGCCATGTGCCTCATTATCCCGCGCCCCACTGTGCCTACCTGTCCCAATCAGCTTCTCAGCCACAGGCTATCCAATTTTTCCCCCCCCCCCCGACTAAGGATCTTTGTTCTCCTTCTCACTTACTAAATTTTTGCGAGACCTCTGCACCCGAGCAGTAGGGATTCTGCGCATGTGAACCTCCAAGCTTCTCCAGGTTCTTAATTCTCCATTAGGAACAGGAAAATTACAACATTAAGTCTCCGACATGTCACTGCATAAATTGTACCATTTGCAGAATCTAATATAAAGTCAGTGACTAAGCACATAAGCATGTAATAAAGAACTGAGTTGTTTGTTTTGACTTTAACAAGTTCGGTCTGCATCAATTATCTGTAAGTAAAGAAAGAGTAATTTCCAATTCCAGATAAAAACCCCTGTCACAGAAAGAAAAGATTATTACATCCAAAATCAAAACCAACTGTTCCCAAAAGTTTAAAGAGCCAACCTTTTAAAATTCATTGATACAAGAGCAAAAATACATATATTTGTGTGTTCAGATGAAAATAAAATCAACTTTTAACAGAAAAGTGTGCCTGTTTCAGTATTTAAAGCTCTGTATTTCATTCTCTATTTATAGAAACATGTGCAAAAAAGGCACAGTGCCTTTATCTCAAGCCACTACATAGTAAAGAAGAGAAAGTAAAATTCAGTCTCAAGCAGGAGCAGGGATTTATCTCAAACCAAACATATCACTCTGAAACCCAACAGCTCATCACTGCATTAAAAGGTTACTTTGTTTTTGCTTCGGTATACAAAGCACTTGAGTTTGCTTTAAGTTTATATCCTTTGGATTTTTTCCAGTGAGGAGAAATTAAAAATGCTTTTGGTCTAACAGAGCAATGCTCAACCTCTTAAGGAGATGCGGGGGGAACTGGAGCCTAATGGACACTGCTCTCTTTCCTTCCAGCAGCACCAAGGGGCCTCAACATAGGTAAAACACCACATTTCTACCTCCTCACAGCCCCTTCGTGCTGGAAGAGGACCTGACACGACTGAAAGCCCCTTATCCAAGCACTGTTAAATCGAATAAACTCCAGTGGCACAACCAAATTTATCATCCTGTGAGATCCCAAGGTTCTCGCTGCAAACTTCTCACGGCACTGTTTCTCACAGCAATTTTTACCTGCCCTTCCCTGAGTAGCTGTCAATTCTGCCACCAGTGTTACCTGCTGCAGTTTACGAACTATATTAGATTTCTACACATAATTCCAACACACAAACTCCTAGCACATTTCATTACATGCTTGAATTAATTTATTCTATATGGAATTTGTTACCTTTACAATAAAAAAAAAAGTTACTATTCATTATTGAGAGCAGACAGATGGAACATGTTCAATTTAAGACATCAATAAGAAGGGAGGAGGGGGGAAATCTTATAATCCGTGTGGCACAACCTATTCCATCTGGTACTTCCAACTTGTCTGCCAAGACTTTTTTCCTATATAAAAGTGAACGTTTCTTTTTAGAGTTAACGGAACATTCTTGGGCATTAAGACTCTGCATCTGATTTATAGATAACAAGCAACAACACACATTTAACATACAATATTTGGAAAGCGTAATCTGTTTCATAAGGTAAAGGTTGTGGGCTTGACCTAGGAGAAAACAAAACAAAACAAAACAAAACCCACCAAAAAAAGCACAAACTCCAGGAAATTGTGTTTATCTGAAAATGTTATCTGGGCAGTCAGAACAGAAGCTGCAGCTTTTGCTTTAATGAACCATGAAAGTGATTCAGCAAACTGCTTTGGTCTCTTAAAAACAAATATTAAGCAACACCAATGCTAATTTATACAACAAAAAATAAAGTTAGCCATCTCTCAACAGGAAGAAAAACATTTTTAGCACATTCCTACCAACATCCAGCATCTAGGAGATAATGCCAAAAACTGTGAGGTTTTGGCACATGTCAAAATCAATTTTAACTGTTGGTTTAAAGGCTACTCAATTAATGGAAATTTATTTCCAATGAATGTTAAGATAATGGAGCTAAAGCAATAATTTTTCTTAATACAACTCGTTCCAAGAGTGTTTAATCAAATAGGTGGGTTTTTTCCCGGTGTCTTTTTGACAGAGCATTAACAGTACATTTTCCATACGTTTCATTTCCATTCTTGAAGCATGTCCCCTAATTCCTGCAGTGCTTTGCATTAAGCTGTCTCATTATACCAAAGACATTATGTCACTTCTCTGTTTATGAGCACACTGGCCCTCAGCCCTTGCAATAACACCCAGCCACAAACACCCACTTCTGGCAACCAGCCTAATGACAGAAAAGATTGTTTCAAACCAAAAACGAAGAGGAATCCAATTATCCACCTAAACCTTGCAGGCACGGGGGAACACATTAATTTGCCGTAATCATGTACCAAAGGTTCACATTTATCTTTCACATCTTGGGGAGAGATTATGTGGGCGGCCACGGAAATGAGTGGTCGTGCTGGAGGGCGGCTGGGTCTCACGTGGGTGCACTTGGTGTGGAAAAGCAAAACAATGAGCATCTGCCTCGTGTATCCAATGTCTACCTATCACCTCCTGCATCTCTAGCACAGAAAGAAAAGTGTTTTCACTGCTAATTTTACCAGATTTGGTTGCAAATCTGTCATATTTGCTTTCTTTGAGTGCCGCTAACTCTTCTTGTGTTTTAAGGAGAAAGCTGTTGCAGAGCGAGGCATTCTTCTGTGGATGGACCGTGCAGGGGTGAGGTCTGTGTCAGCTGTAGGACCTCTGAGCCCAGCACAATCAGAGAGTTAAGCATTCCTATCTGTATAAAACTGGACTAGCCACGATTATTCAGTGAAGATATTCAGGATGTATGTAAAAATAAAAGGCTTCAGCCTCACAGGGGTTTTCTGGGTGAAAGAAGAGATCCCACCCGTGTGCTGGGGTACCAAGGTCCTCACCTGCAGCATCCCAGCCCCACACGGGCACTCCAGGGAGGCAGGTGGGAAGGATGCACAAGCAGAGAAGAAAAAGGCTGGAGAATATTGTGAGGATGTTTGAAAATTAGCAATACATTTCTTCTTGCCTTTGGTCACGGCTTTTTTTTTTCCTTCTGACTTTCGGTCAGAGTTTACTCTAAGGCCAAAAGCACCGCGGGGTCTTTTTCCCTCGCTGAAGCTACAGCGTGCAGGGGGACATTTCATTCCTCCCAACATCCAGAACCTGCACACGATTAAAGCTGAGCTGGGGCAGAATTAACATTCTGCTAACAAACCCCTCCTGCCATGGGGATGTGGGCCGGGAGGGGCGGGAGGGCCACGGCCCCGCAGCCGCTCCCCTGGGTCAGGGCATGCTGGGAGGGGAAATAAGCTACAGAGCAGACAATTTTCAGCTTGACTGGTTTTACTTTCTCTACCAGGCCTCACGAAAACAAACTGACAAAACAAAGGACACAAAATTAATGACCCATGCCTTCTGTCAATTGACTCTTAGTAACAGTGGCTAGTTCACCTTAATTTTATTTTATTTATTTATTTTTTTCCTTCACTTTGAGTGAGTCACCATAGGCAGCGGTTAAGGTTCATTTAAAAATTCTTCAGAGGCATCACTTGGTTTTCATTAATTTGGTGACTGTAGTTTCTGATGGTGATGAACAAACAATGCAAAAGAGTTTATTAAAACTATAAAAAAAAAACCAAACCTCTTAGCCACTGCATGTGTTTTTCCACTAATGGTTGTAAATAATAGCATACCCATATCCAAGAAAAAGACACACTACTCAGGGTTTGCCATCTCCTCAAAACATTTTGCCCTCTTCATTTCCTTTTGAAACACCATTATTTATATGGCTGAAGTTTCACTTGAGAGCTCGCCAGAAAGCCAAGTTACAACAAACCTTTTACTGTGAAGCAACAACATTATTTCTGAGTTGGCTTTACTCGTGTTTTCAGCAGAGGTGGATTTTATGTCCTAGTGAATCCCACTTAAAAAACGCTAATATCTTGATCCCTCTTGCACAGCAGAGTGTTTCCCAAACCTTGCTGCAATCACAGGTTTTCCCTTTATAATTCCTGGCACTTGGGGAGAAGGTGCCTGATGCTCCAGCCAGGAGCACTCATGTCCTTTAGCCCTGCATAGCTAAAGCGCTGCACAACTTTTTAAATATTTACCCCATTATATAAATGTCCATTGAAGGGCACTTACATAAACGATAAGCTTACAGCAAACACTTTTAGAGAGCAGGATCTGTGGTATGCAGAGGAGATAAGGCCACTTCCTGCAAATCCTTATTCACAGAATTAGTCCTTAATCAGGCAAATAGACTCCCTGATATCAATAGGATTTCACATGTGAGCAAGGGTGGCAGGATTGGGCTCTTAATGGCACATTTTAAAAATTCATGTCTCTTCCCAGTAAAACCTGTGAGACCTAATATTGATTTTAGTGGCAGTAAAAGCATCCCACTGTGCACATCCTAACCAATAATATCCATACTGTGCAACCTGGTATTCTCCCCTCTAAGAATTTAGTTACATGTCTATGTAGATTAACACCATTATTCACTGAGAGACCCTTTTTGGTTCATAAAAGGCTGTGCTCAGTGGTAATCCCTATATAAAACAACTAACAGGTATATCACAGGCTAAAATACATCCAACAAACAGACAGCATTCAATCAAGGAAAATGAGCACAAAGATGCTTCTTGCCAAGAAAGAAAACAGTAAATTAAACACCATTGGAAGGTTTTAGAGAGCTAGTGTCAATGCTAGAACAGGTAGTCCTGTGAGAGACACAGAAATGTGAACCTGATTTACAGGTCTTGGGAGTGAACTGGAGCAGTGGCATGTCTTGGAGAGAGTGCAGCAGGCTGGGGATGGGGCCAGACCCCACGCCAGGGCAGGACCACAGCTCCCACTCCAACTCCTGCCTCTGAACTTGAAATTCTATTCATGCACCAGAGGAAAAAGAGAACCAGGATTGCTAAAAGTCTATTTCCAGGCAGCCTAACTCACCACTTGCTGTCTATGAACTTCCTAGAAAGTTGGAAATATCATAGCAGTGCTCGCTTAGTGCCACTTTTCGTGCTGTTTGTCAGCATTTCCATTACAAACCTTTTTAAAGGGTTTCCAGCTCAGCCACAAAAAGCCACTTCAGGCTGAAAGCTGGCGTACAGCTTCCCAGTCTGGGAGTGAACGACTTTGTCAAGCTAAACAAAACGTGGTTTATCTCTCTTCAGCAAAGGAAAGGCTCTGGGAGGTTTGAAAATTAACAGGAGCTTCTACTTATACAAAGTAGAATATTTTGTATAATGTGTATTCTTGTCCTATTTTCTATAGCATTAGCATATAAGTTAAAAATTACTGAGGAATTTTTTTTTTAATTCATTTAAATTACACACACACATAAATATGATCCCCCTCTGGCTATTTTGGATGAATCAGGGAGATTTTACCAACATCCCTCAGTTAGCCATTCAGCTATTGGTGACAATTAGATAGAAAGAAAAAAAGCCAAAAAAAGCTTAAAAAGCTTTTTTTTCCCCTTACTCTACCTCTTGCAGCCAAGTTCTGTGAATCACAGGGTGTTGGTAGCTGAGTATTGACCAATCAGCTCAATCAACAAATAATAACACACAGCAGCTTCCTTTTATCTGTAAGTACCAAAGTGCTTGAGAAAGGGGCACATATTTATTTTGCAAGATGGTTGAGGTCCCTTGAGGCTGCTTTACCCTCTGCATGGGAGGAGAAGAGGAGGTTTGTAAGGGGATAAGTGCCACTGCCCTGGTAGCTGGTGTGTGGTGGCACAGTGACAGACCTGGCACTGCCCACAGCAAATACATCAGGATTAGGAATTGCAGCTCTGGGGTGCACGAGTGCACAACGGGAAGCTTGAGTTGAAATCAGCCAAGAGGCACAATTAGGCAAGTTAATGGACCTAAAGTCCACCCAGGGCTGTAATGAAAAGTATCACCTCTGTCTTGGATCACTGGAAACCAAAATAGTATCTCTAAGGGAGGGTCACTCCAACCTCACCTAATCCCTAAGGCATTTTCACTGGGATCTGCTACTGGTGTTACCCGAGATGTGGGATGGATGGGTGGATGGATGGATGGGTTTTCAGCTGGACAGGAGCTGAGCCTTTTCTTATGCTTTTCTGCTGATGCTGATGAGGAGATCCATGTACAGGGGCCTGGCAGGGATGTGCAGAGACACTTTGGGGCACGGGACTCCTCTCCAGGGCAGTAGGGATGGGGAAGACTAAGGCGGCCATCAGTAAGGAATAACTGAGATTATCCATTAAAAAATCCACAGGTCCCAGCAAATATGACTCAAGGAGTGCCCTGGCAAACTGAAATCCCCACATGCACTGCTCCCAGGCAGGTGGAGGAGTTCAGCTTTGCATGGAGGCAAAAGTGGCCATAAGGGTTTTCTCCTCCTTTTTTTCCAGTTGTAAAGTCACCTGCTTCAGCCAGAGTTCTCAGTAAACCACACACCATGAGACATCTGCAGGGTTAACAAATAGTTCCTTCCACAGCAAGACAGGCTTTTTTATTAAAGAGAGCTGAGATGATGTGTATAGGAATGCAGAGGCCACGCAGAGTAAGACACCAGAAAAAACGATAAAAAATACAGGAATATTAGCAATATAGATAAGAAAATATTGACACTACCTGTCCATTTAAAAATGCCTTAAGAAGCATATTTCAAATTGTAAGAGTTTTGAATATAAAGGGGTCCATAGCAACAAAACACTGATATATCTGCTCCTTTTCCTTCATCTGTCTCCAGTATTCATTCAGTGAACAGATGCACACAGCAGCCACTGAAATAATGGGATACTGGTTTAAATGATCACTGGATTAGGCCTTATGGTCTTCATTCAGCAAAGCATTTAAGCATATGTTTAAGGTTAAATACATACTTTTCATGCTTAACTCTACAGGAATAAGCTTAAGTATATGCATCAATTTGAGCAGACACTTAAGAGCTCTGCAAAATCAGGATGGACATGCTCAGACATGTGTTAAGTGCACAGAGCTCCTTAACTGTTGCTTCCTGCAAAATCTCTGGTGGATTCACTGAATAATGGAAAGTGCCTGTATCCTGTGCACAAACTCTGACCTGGGACAATTTTGGGTGATGCCTGTGGGTGCCACAGGTGGGTCCCCCAGGAGCTCTGTGTGGGCAGTAAAACCTGAGGCTGAGAAGCTGCTGCAGAAATGCTGGGTGGTCTCTGGTCATGCTGGAGCAGGGGTTATTTAATACCATTTGTAATGGTTGCTTGGGGCAGGTGGTGGCTCACTGAGGATGGGCTGTAGCACAAATGTTGCTGTATGTTATGCTGGAGAGGCACAGAGCACACAGTGAGGGATTAGTAAGGATTTGGTCCCAGAACTTCACTTCCCAACCCACTTGGAAAAAAAATTCTGCTCTAAACTCATGTTATTTCTAATGATGCACAAGGATGTAAAAAAAAAAAATCAACATTAAAAATCTGCAATTATGTTACTCAAAGAGCTTGGGGGGATTTTTTTTTTTCAATCTGCCATATCAAAGTATAAAGAGAACTCACTTGATCTTAGAATTCAGTAAATCCCAAATATTTAGCCTAAACTATTTTTAGAGTTGTCTGAAATAAAGGTTTTGCAGAATGTTGAGCCTTATCTAATTTCACCAGATTATTTTAAAGCTCAAATCAAACCAGTATAAATAATGGGTAGAATTACTAACCTGCAGGGAATGTCATCACAAATTTCCTGGAGTTTTCCATGTAACTATGAGCATGACTGGTCTATTTACTGAAAGTAGTATATACTGTATAATGTTCACTGAAAACTCATGTAACTCATGCAATATGATAACCACTAGGGTGCTACTGTGACGTAAAGGATATATTACAATTTTATCCAATTCAAACAGGCAAAAAAATGCTTTTAATCGTCCTGCCCTCTAAACAAATACTTTGTCTGTTCTACTGAACTTGAAATTCAAGGTTATATATAAGTCATCCCGCAATAAAAATAATATTATGGAATAAACAAGACTGCACTGCGATATGATTTGAGTCTTCAATCACTGAATTTTTTTGGAAATATTGATATGAAGTGAATGTGTTATGTGTGCCAGGATTTTTTATGGTTCTTATAACGCAGTTGCAATGCATCGTATTGTTATGTGCAAAAGCTCTGGTGACAAGCACATAGATTGCAGAGCCTGGGCTGGCTCTGGCAGGAGGAGATGTTTCATTGAGGTGATAGGTTTAGCCCTGCAAGGAGCAGCCTGGCTGCAGTGCCACGGATGCTGGCAGGGGAACATCCCACCACCCACAGCTGGGGGAATGGGGCATCCCTTGTGGGCTGAGCTGTGGGCAGTGGGAGCTCTGAAAGGGGCACAGCAAAATCCCTATGGCAAGCTGAGGGCATCACAGCTTGGGCAAAAATGTCACACCAGAAGTAAATAATGCAGTAAAAGCCAAATCATTTGCCTGCTGTCGCACTGCAAAATTTGTCCTGCAGAGGTGGAGTCTCACATCGCTTTGCACTGGAGTTTGATGTGATTGGAGGGCATTGGTGTGAAGGGAGAGATGCTCCCAGTGCTGGGTGAGCTTCTGAGAGGCAGAATTACATCCTACCTTGGGTGCCTTTAATAACAATAACTAAAATGAAAGATGCAAATTTGTATTCAGCTCTTCCTCTCTAATATTTCCCTCTTTTTCCAGACAGAGATCACTTAGGCATGGCCACTTCCAATGATGGAGAAGGTCATCCCTTGTTTCCAAACTATCACCTCCCAAAAGTTTGGGCATTGTTGCCATCCTAGGGCTGTCACTGTGATGGAAATCTTTCATTCCCTCACAAACAGCTGCCCAGGACAGCCACATACATTCACAATATTTCCAAGGGTTTTTGACCATGCATACAGCTAAGGAAGAACCCAAGGTTTATACAGCAGCGGAAGATACCTCCACTAATTTTCTTTTTATAATGTGGTGTGAAAATGAGACTCATTTCTATGTTCTCATGACAAGCAAGGGTTACCCCAATTTCTCTTCACATTTTTAGGCTTGTGACATGATTTAGTAACTTCTCTAATTGCTTGTGAGAAGCAGCATCCACTTGGCATCCCCAGAACCTCTCTTTGCTGAGGGCTTGTGAGTCACCCTGTGCCAAAACATCAACAAAACTGAAGTGTCCTGCAGAAAAATCTGCTTTTTACACAAAATTTTGGGAGTCTGGTATGATTTGGAGCATTAGGGATGACTGCTGCCATCACCCTTCATAGCAAGGGATGAGTTCCCCATGGCCTTTTTTGCTTTCCACAAGGGTTTGAGAAGAAAACCAGAAGAGTGGCTTAGTGAAAACACATCTGTCAGCAGGTGTACAACCCCTCTGTGTAGCTACACCCTGACAGGCACCAGGTAAAAACCCAAGTGTATCACCAGTAAATGGGAGGGTTCCCCTTCAGACACCCAAGGAACATTCACCCTTCACCTAACGCCACCCTAAATATAAAGGAGAGTATCAAATAACACAAAAATAACAACATTTCATTCTCTAGGTCATAAAAGCATCATCCTTCACTGCTGGCCTGCTACTGGAAGTGATGTGATGCCATCAGCCACTGAAAAGCACTGATGCCAAGAGATGCCCATCACAGGGAGCTCGTGTCAACCACAGGCACTTGTGACACTCACAGCAGGCATGGGAGTGTTTCCAAGGCAGGACTGAATTTTCACTCGGCTCCTAAACACCCAACTCAGCTGCCAATGTGGGTTTGTGGATGTAAATCCCTGTTAACATCTCAGGAAGGCTCACATTTGAGTTGCAAACACTGCTGAGGACCAGCCCCTGCTCTGTCCCCTGTCCCTCAGCTGTCTCCTCTTTCCCCATCCCACTGCAAGCTCCAGGGAAACACTTTCTCCCAGAGCCTTATCACAGCAGACAAAGAAAAAAGCCAAATCCTGAAGATTTACTACCAGAAGCCCTCATCAGAATATACTATGTATCTCATAAAATAAACATGGTAATGAAAACCGGTTTTACCGAAGCCCTCGAACCTATGAGCATTAGCAGCTGCTTTCTGTAAAGCTGGTGTTGATGTCAGGGGGAGACAGACACCAGCCTGGGAGAAGCTGTGCTGGGCTCTGGTGGAGTTAAACCCACCTTGGCTGGAATTTGCCATGCTCTGTAACCCCACACTGATAATGAGCGTGTACACACAGCTCAAAAGTGCCAAATAACTGACTCTGAAACCCAAATCTGAGTGGTAATTAGACGCCTCTTTTGCATAAACAAAATCAGACTGTCTTGTGCTTGCTTTAGAAATTGGGCTAATCTTTGACATGTTGTTCTCATTTTCCAATTACCCACTAGGGAATGCACATTGGCACTCTGGCAAATAATTTTTGGCTGTGCCCCTTGGTTGCAAATAGTGTCATTGCTCTTGGTTAAATCTGTGAAAATTATACCTCCAGCTCCTTGCTGCTGGCTGCCTGCTAGAGCACCCTGCATGACTTGGAGACTGATTTCTTCATCAGGCTCCATATGCTGCCTCAGCTACAGGCTATGAGCAGGGCAGAAATCTGCTGTTAAAGGAGCAACCAATGCTCTGTGCTGAGTGACAGCCTGACCAGAATCTGCTTTTTGAGTCCCCATGAACAGATTTTCCTACAAAACCAGCATCATTCATCGGCACTGCTGCCACAGGCAGTGGCCAGGTGAATCCGTGGGCTGCAAAGAGGCCTTGGCAGCAGTTTTCGGCAATCATTTTCCCAGCTCTATCTGTCTGATTTGGAAGAGGTAAAATGTTTCAACAGTGTAGATGGAGGAGGCTGCTGAGAAGACAAACCCAAAAGGTGTATAAGCACGTGATTGATTTAAACCACCACATGAGACTGCAAGTGGAATTTTTTCTTCTCATCTCTTTTTAAATATTTGGCATCAGAGAGAAGTCAAAGTGATACTTTTTCACCAGGACTTTGCTTTCATTTTCCCCCATCTTTGCTGAGGATGAATTCAACAATAAGTCACATGCAAATTTTTAAAATTTACTTTTAAAAGGAACATGGCAGAAAAATATTTTTGAAGCAGATCCCAGAGCAACCCCCAGTCCTTGTAGCCCCAGGGACCTCTTTGGCATCAGCTACACAGTGATGCCACAACTCTGCCACACTGTGTTTCTGGTACCAGGAACAACATTGTCATTTGCTCCTCATGGGACATAAAACCTGAGTGTTTTGGTTTGCTGAGCATTATGGATGGTGAATGATACCCAAAAAAAGAACAGGAATACTACCAAAAAAACCTGTACTTTAACTTGAAACAGTCTAGGTTAAACCATGTACACTAATATTTATGGAGCCAAAAGCAAGAAGTTTATGTAGTAATTTGATTTAAAGTAAAATATAAAACCTTAATGCACTTTATAGTCATAGGCACCCCTAGCCACGTGTCTCTCTGTAGATAAATAGATGCACATGGGTAGATACACATACACATTTATAGCACTGGGGTCCCTCTAATCTGCAAAACAATCTTACAGGGTTTTCTTCAGTCAAAATGAATTAGATGAATTAATTAAACAAATCAAACTAAACTTAGTCACAGCAGCGCTCATTGCCTAAAGAGCCTCATAAATCCGATGAATGATGGGATGATGGCAAATACATCCTCATTACCATGCTAAACTCAGTTTGCTGAATAAATTAGTCATGTCATCGATGTCGTCACTGCATTCCTCTGCCCCAGCCACTGCACAGCTGCCTCTGCTCCCTCTTCTGCTCCCCCAGTACCTGCCAGCTTCAAAGGGGCGCTTGGGGGAATTAATGACTCAATGTTTGCAAAGCACCTTGAGATTCCCCAGGTGAAAGGTGGTTTATAATCCCCTCCTGGATTGTCCTGACTGTGTCAGCCAACAGGAGAAGCCAGCAGTGCTGGACCTGTAGGGTTTTCTTGTGGCTTTGGAGGTGCCCATGTGCCACGTGTTGGGGTGTGGGACAACCCTGCATGTGCTGGTGGGAGCAGGGTCAAACACCCCCCAGGCTGCAGGATGCACCTGTGCTGGCCCACGCTGCTGCAAGTTCACTTTGCCCCCAAGAATAGAAAAAAATTCTTCTCTGTGAGGGCAGTGAGGCCCTGGCACAGGTTACCCAGAAAAGCTGTGCATGCCCCAGCCCCAGAAGTGTTCAGGGCCAGGCTGGATGGAGTTCTGAGCAGCCTCCTCTAGTGGAAGCTGTCCCTGCCTTGGCAGGGGGTTGGACCAAGGTGATCGTTAAAGGCCCTTCCAACCCAAACCATTTTATGGGTCTACAATAAACATGGCAAGGTTTATGGGGCTTGCTGGAAGACTCTGCAAATGAGGTCCTTGGTGGTGTTTGCAGATCTGGCCCATCCTCCTCTTAGCCCAATGCTCATCCTTCTCCTTGCAATTTCTCTCAAGGATACACAATATTCCCTAAACCTGCAGAACAAGTTCTGCTGCTTTTTAATGAGAAACAACAAATTTCTCCCTTTTCTTTCTCTGGCTATGGATTTATTTTATTCTTTTTTAATTTCTGGAGAGCAGAGAGACACAAGGCAGTAACATCCTCTGGCACTGGATCCCTCCACCCTCCAGCCAAGCATCCTGTTCTGTTCCCAGCAGGGACAGTCATACGGAGCTCACGTCATGGTCCTGCACATCACCCCAGCACCACTCATGTCCTCCAGGGACCTTGCCAATGCCTCTGAGCAACAAGTGACAGTGGTATCCTGATATTTCAAAAGCTTTAAAAGAAAACCAGTGGGAAAATAATTCAAAGCAGCTATACAGGTATTAAACTCCTCCTTCGCAAGAAGCTGCCAAATTTCAAGCGGAATAGTTGGCGTTTTCTCTCACAGTCTAGGAAAGGGGAGGAAAAAAGCAAAACTTCATTATGTAACTTTGAATAGACTGAGTTAGGCCATCTTTGGTTCCTGCTCTGGCAGAAGTCCCAGGTAATATTCCAGGAAGCTGCTTTTATAGGCAAAGAAACCCGTAAGCAACTATCTGAACTCGCCATGTGTATGTGCACATCTCATTTACTTCGGGGGAAGTTGCACACATGCATTTGCAACTAAAACTTCTCTTCCAGGTGTAAATTGAACAAAAACATCCCTGAGGAGTCTACCTACAAGCACTGGGATTTGCCTTTGCGCTCGGCAACATTTGTATTCCTCGGTGCAATTTTCAGCTGTGCATTGCAGGAGGGAAGGCATTACTCAGCCTGCTTTATTTTCATATGAATGAGGGTTACTGTAAGACGGAACATTGTTTTTAATATTGGCCCTGAAAAGTACAAGCCAGCAGATGGCAGTTTAAACCACATTCAGTCAAAACAACATCATATTTTAGCCAGGGCCATTATTGTCAGATCATTTTAACACATGTATTTGAAGATTTGACTGTGAGGATGGTAAGGAGAGGAAAAAAGAGTGGCTGGGATTGCTGGCAGGACTGCTGCAACCCTGTGGGAGAAGTTTGCATGTGGGCTGTTTCCACTGGTCAGCTCTGCAGGGCTGTGGGCTCATCCTCAGGTTTGGATGAGCAGAGAGGGGATGGCAGTGCCAGAGGAGCTCGATGTGCCCATCTGTGCCAGAGGAGCTCAATGTGCCCATCTGTGCCCCCGTGGGTGCAGGCCATGCCTCCTCCATCCCCCTGCCAAACACACACCCTGCAGCTGGACTGGCAGGGTCATGTGTGACACACGTGTGCGACTGCCTGTGCCTGCAGGGGTGTTTTTGTGATGGCTGTTCCCAGGGTGCTTTGAGGATGCTCATTTTTTATCTTATTTACAGCAGAGAAGGTGTTTGAGGTTTGCAGAAGGCCCGAAAAATGGCCAGACTGTTGCCTGGTCTCATTTTCCTTGCTGCATCAGTGAATCTCCCTCAGTGCTTGCACTGTTTCACTGGGTCCAGGCAGATGGTGCCAAGTAATTTTCCTAATTCCCAATATTTAACTATGGATAGAAAAGTGGGGGGAAAGGGATTTACAAATCTAAACCAAAGGATTCCTGTTCTTCAGTGGGGTTTTGGTAGGAGGGAACACCCCAAAGCCTCCTGGTGTGGATGGGAACACAGCTCCCCACACATTCCAGGATGATAAACCTTTGATATGCCTTACACTTCACTGCCCTGAAAATGCAACTTTCCACATTTATGAATACAAACAACGCTATTATCTCTACCTTTCTAATATTTAACTAATCTAAACACTCAGGTAAAATGTTATCTGAAATGGTACTTCTATAAATGCATTAACTTTGTCTTCCTTTGACTTTTAAGATATCTTTCCTTATTAATACAGCTGAAAAGATTGTTTGGAAAGCCTTCGTAAAGTGGCAGAGCAAACAGATGAAGGGCGTTCTTTAGTAATTCTTTATTATTAGCTTTCAAATGATGCTATCTTCTTGTACTTTTCTTAACGAGAAAATAAATAGAATTTGTCTCACACACAGCTGTGTTTTTCTTTAGCTAAGGAATGCACAAAGGGAAATTTAAAAATCATGCATTATCAGTGAACAAGCCAGTTAAAGTAAATAGATTCCAGCCAACTTGCTTCTAAAAGATTAAAGGTTAATGATGGAACACCTTGATCAATAGATTCATGAATTATCAAAGTCTACAAAAGGTACATCCAATTTTCTGGAATTATCTGCCCAGCAAATGCTGAGGACAGACACACACCATCTCTCAACTGAGCCACTGCATTTTCTGTCATATCATTTAGTGCTGTTTACAGATCAACTGGCATTTTGAGAGCATCTATTAAAGCAGTTATGTGACCCCAGCTGAATATTTTAAGAAATTCAATGGCTGATGCAGGATGCTACTTTAAACATACAATATGATGTCCAAGATCCTTCTTATTCTACCAGAGATGTGGCAAAGCACTGAACTGAGGAGATGCACAGAACTCTGGTACCACCTCAGCAGTTCTCACTTATCGGGGCCTTAATGCTAAATAAATACGTCTGGATTTGCTAAGTAACCCATAAAACAATTACCCAGCTCTCAATTGTGTCTGAGCAGCTCTAAGACAGCACACCAGGAATAGCATGAACTTGCTAAAGTCAGCTTGTAATCCCTTTCTGGGACAAAGAGTACCAAGGTAAGCTGTGCCTTTTGAAGTGTGTGGAAGGTTTGTGACAGGCAGCCCCGTAAAACCATGGGCAAACAGTCTGGTGCAGGTGGATTCCCACTGCCAGCAGCCAGGCAGGTTTGCAGCCCACAGTAGCTGTCCCACTGCAGGAAAGCTGAAGTGGTTTTGCCTGGCATTTATTGAATCCATTTCTCATATAAATCTTTTGAAAAGTGTTTATCCCAACACAGCTTCTGCTGGAACATCAACCTTCCTCAAGAGGGTTAACACTTTAACTGACTCTGAACACATTAGTGTGGAGACATTACTGAGATTATTTATTTGTTTATTTGGGAAATCTACTTTAATCCCTGTTTCTCTGTTGAGAAGCATAAAGGCATCAAAGGCTTAATGTCTGTGTGTGCCATTCATGGGCAAATGAATATTTTAACTCTGCTCTTTAATGACCCTTATGGACTTTTAAATCCTGGCCCATATATCCTGCCTGTCTCTAGGAATGCATGTTTTAATGACATCCTTGGGTGTCATTCATTGGATCCTTCATGGATTAATCTATTCACAAGATAAGTTGGACCCATCAGGTCAAACTATTTTCACTGGAAATTCAACTCACCTAGATAAATTGGACCCATCAGGTCAAAGTATTTTCACTGGAAATTCAACTCACCTGAGTCTTAACACCTCCCTCCCCTCCCTAACCATTCCCTTCCTCCTTCCCTTCCCTTCTCCACCCTTCCTCTCTGGTGATAAAGTGAACAGCACAACACAGGGCATCAGTTTGTTTTAACACAGGAATGTGTGTCCCACTTATTTATCTCTGCACCAAAACCATTACCACAAAACGCCACAAACCCCTTGAAAAAGCCTTAAAAAACAGAGCTCTGGGTCTCCAGTGTCCAAACTTCCAGCCAAACTCCAAGGAAATGGAGGAGCTTGGGACAGGAGGCAGTGATAGCCTGAGGATTTGGTGCACATGCTGGTGGCCTGGGGCTATTTAATACGAGTATCTTAATTAAATGGTAAATTCCAAAGGAATTTCCAACTATTCCTAATTGCCTATTACTTTATCAGGCCAATATGAGGGGAAGAAAGGAAAATCCATTGGAGCATGCATTTTCTGCTGTTTATGTGCCATAAGAACAGTGCTATTAACCCATGCTGGCAATTATGATGGGATTATGGCATGCCCACTATGGAAGAATTTAATTGCAGTTATATCAGATTTAAGGCCCTTTCACAGATTATTTCACTCTTGGCTGTAACACCAGCCCTGGGTTTCACAGCAGCCTTGGGGCTGAGGCCCTGCAGAGTGGGAGAACATCAGCTCAGCTGTCACACAACATTTCTCTGGTGAAATTTGCCCTCCAGCCACACCAAAACCTTGTCCTCATATAAACTGTGCCAGCATCCATGTGCAGGAGCCCATGGAAATAAAAAAATCAGCATTGTCTGTCAGAGGGTTCCATTGCCTCACCTCAGGGAGCAAAACCCTTGAGAGACCAGCGGATCTCACCTGCAACCACATGAAATCCCACCTGGCTTTGATTTGAATCGATAAATCAAGAAAGGTTTTACTGGAAATTGAGTTTATATTTGTGCAAAAGGTTTGCAAATCTCAGCCTAGACAGCTGCCTTCAACAGGCAGCACTTTCTGTAGGACCTCAGGTTTCCTGGTAAATCCTTTTAGGGCTCTGGTTTCTCATTCCTATTACTCCTGCCCTCCACTATGGAGTTACATGCCATGATGCAATAAAACAGAAATCTTAAGACATTCTCATCCTCTGTTAAAAGCAGCTAATTTTAATAACACATTGTGCCTGTATCTATCCCCACTGAGAAAATTTTATGAAACAAATTGTCTCATAAGTTTCAAAGAAGGTGTCAAAAAATAGATGACTGCAGAGGGGTGGCCAAAGGAATATTTAATTTCTTCTTTGGTAGAAAACAGTAAAAATAAATAACCAATTCAAGACTATTAATTTTTTGCAGTATTTAGAGATGCTGCAATGAGGGAAAGCCCACACCTCTTAGATGTGAACTCGGGATTTTTATTCTCTACATCCAGCTTTATTCACTATGGATCCTGTGGGCATGAAGCCCAGGTACCTACAGATTTCCAAAATGAAACAGGAGAACAAAGAGACTGAATGCCCTCTTCATGGCAGGTTACAAACATTGATTTTCTCTTATTTTACCCAATTTGCACTTAACTTTTTCTATTAACCCTTTGATTCTGCAGTTTTACAATGTTAAGCTCTGAGGCTGCAGCCTCAAGCCCACATAATTAGGCACAGCCTCTGGAAATCCTTCAGCTCAGTTCATCTTCAGCTCCCTCCCCAAAACTTGCACCTGTTTCAAATACACTTCAAAGCACAGGTACCACCTTTTAGTATTTTATCTTAAATCTCAAAACCTTTGGTATTTTTCTTGCCGTTGGGGAGTAGCTCTTCAATGAGTCTGGAGATCTACCCAGACAAGAAAATTAGTATTTGAATGCTATGATTTGAAGTGGGGAGGAGGAGGTTGAGGGGGCTCCTCCTTGGGTGACAGTAGTGAAAAAGCAACAGTGAGCTGATTGAGATGAATGCTGCCTTTAAAAGAACCAGAAGTATCTATTCAGTGAGAAAATAGGACTATTCCATAAAAGAGATGGGAATCAATTACAGCCTCTCATGAATACAAGGCATGAGCACTAGTTAAAGCAACAGCTCTTGACCCACAAGGATAACCTATTTCTGAACCACAGATCACTTTGTAAGAAAACATATGTCAAAACATGCATCTGAGATGCTGAAGCTCCTTTCTTCATCAGTATTGAAAAAAAAAAAAACCACCTCTGCAAGAATACAAATTACTTTGTGCAAAAATAAGAATTATCAGTGCAAATTACAGCTGCCCCCATGGAAAAGGGTGCAGTACATGTAATATTAGGCACCTTTGCCCTGTGAACAAGGCTATAGCTGGAACATGACTGCCAGGCAAGGAGCAAAGGAACAGGAAAAACAAAAATAAACTCAAAAAGTCATTGGATCAGAAGCAAAGGAGATAATTTAGGATCTGATTTGGTAAATTGGGATGACATTATGGAAAAAGTGGTTGTAAGGAAAATCGAGGATTTGAGAATGCATCAGTCCAGCCCAAGTCACACAGATCTTTCTTCATAAGCAATGGCTTCTCTCCAATTTAATTTCATTTGGATCAATTACCATTAGCCAGATCCAAGCACAGACTTGAGCAAGCCAAGCTGAGGGAGAGGACATTAAAACAAATAATACAGGAATTGTAACACACTGAAGGGGAGATGGTCAGGCTTACTAAAACCATGGACACGGCTTCAAAACCCAACACACAAATCCAGCATTAGTAGCCTGCATGAGAACAGGGCAGTGCTCAGTTTGTATTAACCTAATAAATAAGGAGTAGGGATTTGGAAATTACTGAAGTTGTTATTGCAACTGTTTACTTTGTATAAGCTAATAGGGGGTTAAGCCCTTCCAAGAGTCATTCCCAGGAATTCTTAAACAATTTACAATCCTGAGAAAAAAATGCATCAATATTGGATTTGAAACCCATCTTGAGGGACTGATCAAATATGAAATCAGTCCTAGAGAGCACACTTCAGTGCAATGCCTGAGCCCTTAGATAATCCCCAACATGCTGAGATTGCCTTCCCCCACCCTGCCAAGGGGAAAAACAGAAGGAATGAGAAAGAGAAAACTGAAGGGCTAAATCCTGCACTCCAACCACTCCAATTGAGTGAGAAAACCAGATGCCTTATTTCTAAGTGTCAAAGTGGATGAGACATCCCTCAGTACCCAATGGCTTGCACTGCAAATCCTGCACTGGGGCTAAGGTCATTGCTCTTGCTTTTTAATATTTTAGCTATTAGTAATAATTATCACACTGCCCCAATTACAAATGTCATTAATTAAACTTATTACATTGCCCTTATAATATTTCATACATATTTTAGCCATAAACTGAAATCTATTTAACCTTGTATGAGTTTGAAAGGAGCTTGACTCATATTTTTTTTTGAAAGCCAGTGTGATTTTTGGTCCCATCAGAAGGCTGTGGAAGACAATAATTCCAGTGCAATCTTTTTGGCTTTAATTTGAGCTGAAGACACCTGAGGTGAAAAAGTCACAAGTACGTTTGTAGTCCAAAGCAGAAGGAATTACACACTGAGATCTAAGAAGAATAATTTTCAGAATGTGAAGATAACAATTTAATTATTTCCTTCAGAAATTCAAAACTGAATTACCAAAGCCAGCACATCCACATAATTTGGGACAGTGTCTGAAGTCTTCATTCCTTTACTCTTCGTTGTCTCTGCTCACAGCTTGCAATTAAATAAAATGCTATGAAAATTCAGTGCCAGCTGTTAGCATCATCTACCACTGGCAAAAAATAGCACCAGGGAAAATTAAACTACCTGGTGTCTGATTATAATTAAAGTCGAATGGACCAGGCATGGCTGCTTCTGTGCACACCTTTCTAGGGACCACCAGCTCCACCTGAAGGGCAGTGCAGGGCTCTCTTTCTAGTACATTCATAGGAAATGGCTGTGAAAATAATTCTGCTATTGGCAGAATATGGGTTCTTTTCCAAAACTAAGAACAAAGCCACAGATCAAAATCCCTACTCTTGCTGCAGTGATTTCTCATACAGATAATTTAGTCCATTTTGCATATTGCAAAATCACACTGACTGTCACTGTAAATTTTCTCCTGTTATTGACAAACTGTTTGCAGATCCAGAGATGAGTGGGCCTTTTTCTAAATCCATGATTATGTATATATATATCACCTACATCACTGACATCATCCAATAAACTTAATTGACGGTGGTTTGTCTTAACTAACCTACGTTTTCAAGGTGTTGTCATGCAGAATGAAATGTGTGTGCATTTAAAATCTGCACCCCCCGGGATGGCTGGCATTGGTACAAATCCTCAGTTATAAAGCTGAGTTATAACCCAGCCTCCCCAAGAAATGCTGATGGCATTAGTGGTGTGATTTCTGATAAGATGCCCACGCTTTCCTTCCCTTGGTCCTACCTCTGAACCAGCATGTGCAGGTTTCCCAGCCACCTCCAGGGATGGTTAATCACCAGCCAGTGATGCATTTCTCTCCCTGGCCATACAGACCAACAGGGACAGCACGTACAATGGTCCCTGCAATATCACCTCACTCTGCCTCTGTAGTTTTGCCACATGAACTTTCTTTTCCATGGGACCGTCTGATGAAAAATAATGAACAAATTTCTCATATTCCATAGACAGGGACACATCACGACAAGACTCATACCAGACTTATGTTATGATTCAAAGGAATCATACAGCTCTGCCTCACCAGAAACCACTTGGAACAGGATCATTGCTTTGGATGCACACAAGGCAGCCGTGGAACAAATGAGCAAGCCAAAATATAGCAGAGCTCAAGACACTTCTGAGTTTTTAATGTCTTATTAGAGATGAGCAAATGCATCTGAGAACAAAGCACACAATTAACTGATCTTATTCCAGGCCCTCTCAAAATCCATGCAGTGAAGTCCCTCTTCCCCTCCCTGCCACTGAAGCCCAAAAGACACATTATCTTTGAAAATATGCTGCAGAATTCCCAAGGTCAGCGGGTCTGGCATCGTCTGCTGGGCTGGCTGCAGGCTCCGCATCGCGTGCGCTGGGGCTTCCTCGGGGGAAGCAGCACTCACTGCATTCCACCTTCTTAATGGGGTGTAATCAGGAACACGTTTGCTTCAGACCTATTAGTGAACTTCCCGTTTCGAGCCCAGGCTCTTTTCTAAAGTCACTTCTGTAAAACCTAACTATCAAATTGTTGTCATTTTGGTAAAGACGGTGCCTGGCGCTCACTCTGATGAGATTTCAGCCCAGTGTGTTTGTCTGCTTTTTGCATGAGAAAGGAAAACACAGACATGCTACTTGCTCTTTCTCCTTTAACTTTCTTTTTCTTCTTCTATTTTTTTAATCTGTACAAAATAATGGGATGTTGTGTTTTTCCGATACTGAATATGAAAGAGAGTCACAACTCAGAGTTGGAAAAGCCTGCCTTAATTTTTGGCTACAAATGCTATATTTGTTTTTGGATCACTGCATAAATGGGGTAAGATTAGTACTTCCTTGGTTTCAAAAACACACTGTACAAAGTTGCCTGATTCAAATACTAAACTTGTGAGTTGTCAGTTTAAACAAGCAGCATGTTTCTTTCTCTTTGTCATTATCCAAAAGAAAAATAAATGATAGAGCCTCCTTCCCCACTGCATTCCAAAGGGCTGTCATTTTTAAAATGACAGTGCTTGTAAATGCATCCACAAGTTTTTCTCAATATCAAAATTGCCCAGTTTTAATAGTGGGTCATTCCATTCAGACAGAGATGCTCACAATCAGCCCAGCTGAGAAACTACTATTGGGCACATAAACAGCCAGCTCAAATACTGGCTTGCACTGAATCAGATTTATTAGTACACTCACAAGACAAAAGGGCAGAAGCAGCTACCCCTTGTGACTGCACTGCTCAGGCTATTGTATTTTACCCAGGCACCCTTGAAAGCAGCTGAAAATCCTGGATTTGGCTCTAACACACCCAGAAATAGCACAGTTCCAGAGGGATGAGGAATGCTCCCATTACCCAGCAGGTTTGCTGTAGGGGTTTATCCCTTTTGTTGACCAAGACCCTCTGCAGGCAGCTCCCCACAACCAGGGCTCCTCAAGATCCCTCCCAAACAGCTGGGGAACCTCCCCAAAATCACATTTCCCTGTTGGGTCAGTGGAGCACTCCAGCTCTGGCCTGCTCTGACTTTAGAGGACGTGGAAGGAGTTCTCCAGCCTTGGCTGTGCTCTGAGTGGAGTTCCTCCCTGGCCCGCATCCAGGCAGCGCGGCTTTCCCGGCCCAGCCTCCCAGAAAACCTGAACAGAGTCCACCCCGGCAGCCTGGCAGGGAGCACAGCTCAGAATTCATGTTTTATTAAAGCAACATCAGGAACACCTTTCAGTGTACATGAGCATCTATTCTTACACTCAGAAAAAGCTCCCATCCAGCTCTTGGCACTGTCTGTGATCACGAGGAGAAGAAATGTTAAAATCCCTCTGTCTAAATCACTGGACTGGGATTAAGATAAACTTAGGTTCAGTTCTTAACTCTACCACAATATTTCTGTGTGTTTCAGCTGCTTATGAAACTCTTCCATATCCTGGAAATCCCAGTTTACAGAATTGCCAGAACTGCATAGAAATGGGAAATCTCAATTTTGGAGGAAAAAACCTCTAAATCAGAACTGAAAACCAAAAGGCCAATGCTGCCCTTGAAACAAATACTCAGGAAAAATTCCTGGATTTAGAAACACTTAAAAACATATGACACTCTCCCACAAAACACTGGAGTCCTATTGGAAGATTTCTCAGTGGTTTTCCCTACAGTGAAACAATATCACCATCAGGTGCTGTGTGGATGTTCCTTGGTATCTGCATAGTCACCTTCTTTCAGAAGACAACTGATGAATAGCACCTGCTACACATTTTGTTTCTCATGAACCAAAAGGCCTTGAAGGGGAATGGAACCACCTTGTTTTTTCATGCCTTCAGTGGCTCAGGTGGCTGTGGAGCCACATGCTGAAAAGGAAAAACTTCCAAGCTCATTTTACCTGTCAATCAATTTTTTGAATTTCCTATTATTTTTAATTTCTCTCCCAGATGAGACCAAGATCTCAAGGAGAGACTCGGTGGTCAGGACATGTGTTGGGATATGCAGGAGCTGGGTTTAACTCCCTGCTCTGGATCAAACACTTGACCAAGCAGAAGATGGCTCATGGAAAGGTAACACCCCCTCAGTTGGGGACTGACACATTTCAAAACACTCACCAACCAGTCATATTTTCTGTGCCTGTAACCACCACACCCAACCCTGAGACACATTTCCAAAGGGAGACCTCAATGCAAGGAGAGGATTCTCAGGAAAGCCTCTTGGGTTTAAGGTATTCGTATTTCCTGACAGAAAACAATTTCCTTTATTGGAGCAAGAGAATCACCAGCAGCTCCAGGCTGGACACTGGTTTTGCCTTGAGGCCACATCTTTCTGCTTAGGAAGCAGCTATTTACCAGCTGCTCCCAGTGCCCTGGACTAGGAGTGCCCATCCCACTGCTGGGACTGCTCTGCCCACCCTCCCTGCGCTCTGCACTTTTCCTGCTGCCTGTGACGAGCATCCCGCCTCTGGGAAGAATCTTCTCCTTCGCCAGTGGCACTTTACAACCTCCTGGAGGATTTGTTTCCAACAGCAGATGGCAGATGTGGGGACGCTCACCTGAGCCTCCCTCAGAGACCTGGCAGTTTAAAGGGTTTATGGCCAAACTTCAGCAGAGCTGCTGCAGCCGGCTCCCGGGAAGAAATCTCACACGGCGCTTCTGTTTCTCCTCACTCATTCAGGCTCCACATGTGAAAACCCAAGGTGTAAAAAAACAGAGCCTGATCTAAATATTGCATAGCCAAGCCCGGCAGCTAAGCCATCATTAGGTGTTGACTTGACAAATTTTCTGGGGTCAGTACCTGTGTAGTCTTTCCTATAAAGCAAGCCAGCTTGTTTCTCTCTTCTTACTATTGCAGGCCAGTTTTAAACCTCCCCGAAGACTTTATTTGTAGGATGTGCCTTTGCTTATGGAAAAGTAACATGTGCAGACAAAATAACTGTTTTTCAGGTTTGATACTCGAGCCCAGCTGAAACTAATCAAAAGTCTGAGATCTTTGGACCCTGGAAGGGCAAAGCTCCTAATGAAGACAGATGTTGGACAACAGGAGGAATGAAAGGGTATCTGGTCTCATCTATACCACAGGGTGGATTTCCCAAAGGAATTCAAGTGATTGAGTTGTGTCCTTTTTAAATATTATCCTTCTATTTCTTCCACTTAAAGTCATCTCACATGTGTGCTTTTCCCTGTTTGCTTCAAGACCTACAAAAGATGCTGGTGCTTGTTTGTTTTGAGGAATAGAACTGGGAAATCTTAGTCTTTCCTCTTTCACAGAAAAAGTTATTTATGATTACCTTTGAGGATTTACTCACTGACTTGGTCAGCTCAGTCAATTCCTAGTTATGCATGCATTTACAAGTGACACAAGCTCAGCTCCCACTCAAACACCTAAAGGAAAAATGTAATTTCTCTGCAGTGACAAGATCCACCGGTTTTTGTTGTGGAAAATGTGTTAAAAATGAGAAAAACAGCTCAATACCAAAAATAGCCCATCCCACGGCTGCCTTACTGTGATCAGAGCCTTTCCTAAAATCACATACATTGTTGAAACTGATGTCCCATATCTGTCCTAGCTAAAGATATAGAAGAAGCTTGTGTGCCATGAGATGTGAGCATGGCAGTGGCATCTCCATTTCCACCCCAACTCTTGGATCCATTTATGCCCTAAAACATGTCATTTCACTATGCTTCTCATTATATCAACTTTTATTGCTCCACATTCTATCAGCTATGAAATGATGCAACCCTTTAAAAAAGAAAAAAAAAAAGTGCAAATAATGGAATTTGTCTCTATCACTGAAGAACACCAGACTTTTACCAGGAAAAGTTTAATAAATAAAGGCCCTTGTCCCCACCCTGCCTTGCCACTTGTAGTTTCCCAGTTCCCTTAATGCCTAACCTTCAGTTGCTGTGAAACCAGATGGTTAAACAATTAGATAAATCACGGGCATTGCTTACTTTGTCTCTTCTGTAAGCACCAAACAATAAATCTCACAACTTTCTTGCCACGAAAGCGACGGTGAATGCCCAACCCCGGCTCAGCAGCTGGACTCCTGTTTCCTGGGCCCACAGAAGACAGAAAATATCACATTTCTACCTCATTCGACCCTTTCAAAATCCCTGTCACGCTTCATTGCTTTACAAGGCATCATTTCACTGTTGCAACAAAGATTACAGGGAATCTAACAGGTAAGGCCCCAAGCAAACACGGAGCAGAGCAGACCCAAACAGGAGGCACAAGGACTTCATGTCTTATCTGCTCCCCATCTTGGCATTTCTAACCACAGGACTGCCCTGCTGACAGCCCTGCCTGTCCTCAGGCAATGAATCTGTAATAAGATATACACACACAACAAATAATAGAGGAGGTTTGTTGTGTTTGGGGTTTATTTTTTTCCTGAAAAAATATATACCGAGGTAATTAAATTGCTAACATGATGGATGGCCTCATTTTATATTTGAATTCAAAGTGACTTGCTATAACATATAAAAAAGAAAAAAAGTGACTTGCTGCAAAAAAGTGTGATGATATAATTTGCACTGAAATAGAAATATGGATATTTTCCCTGAATTGTGAAGAATCCAACTTTTATGCTCTTGCAATGACAATGTACAGCCTTTGGATGTTTTACCCCAAATCCTAGAGCATTTTGGAGGTATTAAGTAACTCAAAAGTGGAGAAACTGAGGCACTGTGAGGTTGCAATGTATTTCAGATAACACAGAAAAAAAAATACTTAGAAAAAACATATCACAATAACCTGAGAAGGAGACTAATTATTTCAGTACTGGACCCTGCAAAATAAGATATTGCATATGGCTTTGGCAGCATCACTTCTAGTTAAAGCTGTACAAACTCCCATTTACAAATCTAATTTTCAGAGAGACTGTAAGAGTATCATATCAATACCACTCTCACATCATCATGATATGGGAAAACTGTCTGATTTCCTTATCCCCCTTTCTCTCATCCCACAGGAAAAAAATAAGAAGCACTGACCAGCAGCTAAAAATATTTCAGAATAGCTTCAGGACTTCCACAGAGTCATTAAACAAACTAAGGATTTGATGTCATGTTTGAAGGCCTCTGTTAATGGGAAGTTTGGGTTGTAATGCATTATAATTTAGGGGACCTAACTTTGCATTTGTTCTCTTTCTGTGAGAAATTTGTGATCCATACTGCAAGCTGTGGAAGCATTGGCCAGGAGCCATGAAAGTATTAAATGTAAATGGCTTGTTACCTCAGCAGTTATTTGCTGTGCAGCAATGCTGGGTTTAAAAACCCACTCCAAAACCCTGTAAATCCTGGTATATATTTTCTTGCTTTTGCCTGACACTCACAGAGTTAACAGGCAAAACATTTCAATAAAACTTCCACACAAAGGAGCTAAGATGTTAAAAACTCACTGTTCACATCTGTTCATCATTTCATTGTGCGGCCACACGTTAGATAACCGCGCGTACTCGCAAGAGCACAATGCCCAGCCCTGACCTCAGCTGTGACATCAAACAAGCACACGGGGGAATTATTCCAGGCTTTTGGCACTGCCTCGGTTGACTTCCACAAAGGGGGGAGCAGAAAAACTCTGCCTGACGAGCGGTGAAACTGCAAAATTAGCAACCGGCTTTTATCAGCCCTTTGCTGTGGGTTTCTTTGCAATAGGAAAATGTGAGCGTGTAAATAGGTCCATCCCCTAAAATTAGGCAAACATCATAACAGGGCAGTTAAGTAACCTGTAATTACACTGTCACTTGTATTAACTCCATCACCCGCTAATAGAGTAAGTTATAGTGGAAGCAGCCAATGTTGTTAGGAGGGTTATTTATTTTATGCCCTAATTAATCAGTACTGACACTGAACCACATCCTTCCTCCTTCCTCATTATTTAAATCACCCATTTATATGGATGAGCCTCTTTGCTTTGTGCATTTCATTAATGCCTCCACATGCTCCCACAAGGAAAGAGGCAAGTGCTGTTCCGGAGAGGGGGCAACAGAAACGCCTGGAGGGTGCTCTGCTCTTCCAACCTTTATTCCCTGGGAAGGGCAGTGGGAAGTCAGTGGGGTTGAGTCTTTGGGGTCTGGTCCTGTCACGGTGAAAGGGAAGAAGCAGCTTCCCTGTGTTTACCCAATTTCAAGCATTTCGTACTTGAGGAGACAGAGCAGGACATCTTTGGAGAGGGCACCACTACACAAGGAAACCTTTGCTGCAAGACAGGCACATGCCTAAGTGATTTCCTGAATCAAGGTCCTGATCCTAAAATTGGAAGTGACAGGTAGCAGTTCCCTTACCCGCCCATCACCCATCCTGAGGCTGTGAGTGAAACAGAGAAGTAAAAAATACTTGGTCTGCAGGATGGAGGTCAAAGTGTGGTGGCTTTAAATTGACTAGAAGGCAATTTGGAAAAGGGAAATTCATAACATCTTCTGCAGGGCTTTATGTTGGGGTACACAATCTCTTATAGTTCCCCTAAACTTTGGGGGGTTTTTTTGCACCCATGTTTTAAGGGGGTCCCTCTGCAGTACTTCATAGCAGAACAGTCAAATCAAAGTCTGAATCAAAGTAGTTTTGATGGAATAGTTTAAAGCCAAATTTTTTTACAGTAATTTATTTTACATTGCCCTTTTTCCAGGTTGTTTCTGAGTGCACACCTCCCAGGCAGACACTTGCTGCTGCACACGTGTAGACTCTGCAGAGCCACTTGAAAAGGCTACCAGAACTTTTTAAGCGACTACTAACTTGTTCAAACAAAATGCACAGACTGGCTCACATTAATGACTCTCCCTTGATGCAAGCAGCCTCTCTGAGGCTCTCTTGGAAGGTCAACAAGGAGATGGGGAAGGCTGGCTGAGCACCAGGCAGCAGGACAGAGCCCAGCCTGGGCCCCCGGGAGACACCCGCTCACAATTTCCATGCTCTGCTGCCCTCCCTGGCATCACAGCTAAAGAAGTCTAACATTGAAAAAACACCCCAGACCTCTTTAAGTTGTTATTCTGCTTCCTGCCTTCAACACAAGCAGCTCCTGACACAGTTCAGTCACTTCCAAAGTGGGGTTGAGGTCTGAAAATTCAAAACTCACAGGGGATGGAGAGATGGATGCATAGCCAGGATTGGGAAAGCTTTAATGGTGCAACACTGGTGCAAAACCAGCTTAGCAGGATAATGGAAAAGGTCCTGTATGCCAGAGAAACAAAATCTGAACCCAGCCCATTCAGGACTCCCTATATCCCCTTCGGGTTGTCCAAGAGCCTCTGACACCTCTCCAGACCCACACCATGCTGCCTAGGGCAGGGACACCTGGAAATGCAGGCTCGGAGGTCAGACTGGTTATTGACTGACTCTTTGGAAGCTGCTTTTTCTAAAAGAAGACAAATGGCACAAGGCAGTGCACAGTTTACTTGAGTAAAGCTCAAACACAGCTTTGGTGGGCTTTCAGAGGACGAAAACCAGTTGCACGATTTACTTCAAAGCTGACAAACGTGATCCTACTTGCAACAGTTACAAAGGGATTTTTATAACTTCAGGAATTTTTAACCTGGACTAAGCTGAGATGATCTAGTTCAACAAAATACTTTAAAACATTGTGAACTATATTATTCATTCGGATGACATTCTTGTTTTGGATGAAACAATGTACAGCTTTACCAGTGCAGCTTTCAGGGAGCAGCTCCATGCCATCACTGGTAGCTGCAAACCAGCACAGCTCTCAAACACGAGGAAACATTATCCAGTGCCACATTCTGAAACCAAAAGCCATGTGCAGCTCTATTAACTTGTGGTTCAAGGCCGATAATTAAACCATTCAGGTTCCATCCAAATATTTTTCTGACTCCCCAAACATTTTGCCAAACCATGAACTAATTTTCACCACGAGGGCTTTCTCGGATTTAGCACATATTTGGAGACAGTTGCTCACTCGGCAGAGCTCCAGGGGCTCTCAAAACCTTGTGGTGCAAACTGGTCAAAAGTTGCCAAGTGTGTATTGTCCCATGAAAGCTGGTGTGTCAGAAACCATATAAACCAAACCAAAGCTGTACAACTTTTCCATGGAGCTCGTACCCAAAGCCATGAGAGGGCCTGTTGCCCACACTGTGATATATTGCTCACACAAACCGGATTTTGTCCATCCTTCCTTGTTACCTTCTGACTGTGAAGAAGATCTCAGCCAGAATTTTCCTATTTCCCTCTTTTTTTACTTTCTGTGAAAGCCCCATCTTATGCGTTTCTTAGTGAAGAGAAAAATGACGAGCCTTCAGTGGGTTTCATGATGTTGATCCTTCCTGGCCAAAGCTCAAGAGTTTATTTCAATTGTCCCAACACACTCTATGTTTTAATGCTCTTTTTCCCAGCCACTTAGATCTGGGCATTAAAGGTGTACTTCTATTAGAACACACAAAATCTACTATATACGTAAATGTCCACTTAAACCATCTGACAAGGAAAACATTTGAGGTTTGACATCTTTGGAGCAGAGCAAAAATTAAACTCTGGGACCAACCAAGTGCCCCATCCTGCTCTCATTTCAGTCAACAGCACTGGTCCCAATGGCTCAGCGCTGACAACTATGAGAATTGCCAAAGAAATGCACATTAATTATCATTACTGTGTCTGTTATTGTATAACAGACTGTGATTCTGTGCTTTATCTCCTGGACCATTATCTCCTGCCATGTGATCTAAGTGTTGATACTGCTAATGTAAAGGAACACAGAACAGTAGTCATTTATCCTGCAAAAGACCTCGTGCTTTTCTTGTTCTATCAATCATTAAACAAGTAATGTCTTTTGTGTTATTGCCTTGACATTCATTAACACTCACGTCACAGGAAATCTTTGCAATTAAAAACCTTATTGACGATCTGTGGTTGTTTCTCATTGGTGTGTAACAAGCAAGATAATAAAAAATGAAAACAATAGTGTTATCATAGATAGCTGAGGAGGTTTTCCCTTTTTCTTTTTGTGCCTCAACTATTTTAACATTGCTGGTCTCTTTTTTAATTTGAACATGGACTCGAGGGCTATGAATGCTGGCAAACTGCTTTTTATCAGCCCTGAACATCTGAACACCCCTTTGACACTAATCCTGTATCACCAGCTTTTGTGGAAACACTCAGCCTTGGAAAAGTCAGGCTATATGAGGACAAGACAAAAGTTTCTCCCTCCGTGCCATTCTGTCCCTCAGAGAATGTAAAGACCATGTGTGCCAAACAGTGGCACAAGAACACTGGGCTTTGCCCACTGCACCAGACTGGTTTCCACACTGCTGGTGCTGCCCTGAACTTACCCTGCAGGGGATGGAGAGAGGTGTGCAGGGAACCTGCAGTCCTGAGAGGACACACAGAGAGCTGGGATGGACTGCAGGTGACCAACAGCTTGGGTCTGGTGGGTAGCAAAGTGGGGAATCTCTTGAATATGACTTTGCCTTCTGCTGTCTCCAAAATCACCCTTCCTTTTTACACCTACGTGGAGTCTCACAAATTTAGGCTGGTTAATCCAGATGCTACCTCTTGTTGGAAAAAAAAAAAAGGGCCAAAACTTTCTGATCTAGCAGCTGGCTGCTGGGAGGCAGCAGAGGTGAATTTGCATGTGCTGTGAGTGTTATCTGTGCTGCCTTTCCTTGTGGGACAGGGCACATGACAGCACTCACACTGAAGTGCTCTCTCTGGAGCTGTCTGTGCTTCCTGCAAACCCAGATTCCTGTCTGACTCGGGCCCCACAGGCTGAAAGGTGCCTTCTGGAAGATAATAAGCACAACCTCAATTCCCACAGACTTTGACATAATTGAAAAATTAGACCATTAGGCTCTTACATTCTTACAGGGTGTTTTAATTGCAGTCCATATATCTTGAGCATATTTACTGAATGCTCCATCTACACAGAGGTAGCTGAGAAGTGAGGTCAAGTCTCCAACTCTGCTACAGAATTCAGACAGGACAAAAATATTAAATCAGAATCATCCTTGCCTTATTTACTTCTATATTACTGTGCTGGAATTCCTAAAGGCAGAGACTCTAAGGCCAGAGGGAACCATTATCAAATTTTGCATCTGACATTTCTCTTAACATCACAATTTTTGCATTTCTGCTCTGTGAGAATACTTCAAATTCACACCATTACTAGAGAAAGAATCAGAACTATTCACTTTAGAAACTCTATACCCATGAATAACATCGGGGGTAGGCTTCTGTGTACACCCATATCTCTTGATAATAACCAGAAGTGGAAGCAAAATTCTGGAAAAGACCCTATGGTTAATGGCATCTTTCTGGTTCTCAGATGTGGTGGTCTTTCTTTGAAGCCCAAAACTGCATTTATGAACAGTCAAGGTGCTAAAGAGCACAGAGTGTATTTGACATAGAAGCAGACTGTCTTTTGTTGGGCACCAAAGTAGTTAAATAAATTCCTATCTTTTCCTTTTTCTGGTAATTTAAGCATTAGTAGTGTTGATACCAAATCTAGACTGCCCATGGCTTTTATTTTGACATCAACAGTAATGTTCTAAGAAGCAATCAAATTTATAAAACAATCCAACAAAAAAGCAATGTAACAAAATATGACAAGTATATTTCTCTGAAAATGTAATTGGAAGAAATTATTTGATATGTTACAGGCATTTACATAATTCATGTTTTATGCCACAGATTAATTTTTTTCTCCTATCCTATAACAAACACAACCAAGTGATTAACAAAATTTTATCATTAAAATAAGTTATTTCTACCTCTGATATTTGCTCTTGTTCATCAGATTTAATAAGAGAACACATTTTGCAGATCTGAGACCAACAGCAACATTCAGTTAATTAATCTGACAGCAAACCCTGCTCTCCCCTCGGTGTCTCCACAGTTACTCAGTGTGCAGGCCAGAACACCACAAGTTTTAACACAATCTTTCAAGGCCATCTAAACTTTTTCAAGGCCCTTTCAGCATTATATTGTTGAAATCTGAAGAAGCAAGCTTTAGGAGATATTCTTACCACAAGAAGAAAATTTTATATATATACATATATATATATATATATATATATATAGACACACACACATATATACATATATATATATACACACTTTAGGAATTCTGTAGGAGATAAAATAGAGGACTTCATACAGAAAAGGCCACCTGCTCCCACTGCCAGTGTTGGGCTGGCTTCACACTCCCAACAGTGTGGGAGCAACTCTGCTGAGAGGGAGAGTTTTCTTGTTAAACCCAGTGAAACCACAGAGCTGGTTCTCAAACAGCCTATTTTCTCTTGTGACCAGGACACAGATCCTTGTACCACCTACAGAAAGTCCTTTTATCTCCCTGCTCATCAGCTCCCTGTGAGTAATGCAAGGAGCATGTTGGACAGGAATAAGAGACCTCAGGTATTTGGGCATTAAATGGATGAGCATTGTGGAAAAAGTGTATTGTGAGGGGAATGTATAATGCAAACAGGGATGAGATAAGAGATATCTGATTCACACAGATTATGCCTTTTGTGCCCAATATATGGGTGGCTAGCAGGTCACTGTGCAGGAATTACGAGTAATATAAGCGGGCATGAGGAAGCAATATTTTAACTTGAAAGGACTTGTAGAGGGATGAGAGAGAATTTGCATAAAACCAATACAGAGCAGATGGGAATGGACAAGCCTGCTGGTATCAAACACATGCCAAAGGAAAATTACAGAAGAACAAGGAAGTTATTGTTGATGGCACTTCGATATCCTAACCCTATATGAAACCAAGAAAACCTCCAAATCCACCAGAACAATCACCTCAAGGGTTTAGCAAAAGGCCCCAAGTTTCTGCTAGAAAAATATCACATTACTGGTGACAAAAAAAACCTTACCATTAATTGCTTTAGAAGGAAAAATACCTATATATGAAAAAAAAAGTTGAGGCTAAATACAGGGGTTACTGCTGTACTAATGTGTGTTGAGGCTAAATGCAGAAGTTACCACTGTACTAATGTGTGTTATCTACTTGCTATTTTTTCTAATTCTGTTTTGTGAACATGAGAAAAGGCAGTCAATGCCAGAAATATCTTTTCTGACAGCAAATATTTGGGCAAGTTTATTGTCTTAACGATACACCAGACCTTTAAAAAAAAGAAAGAAAAATAAAAGAAAATTTGCTCTGGATTCAAAGAAGATTGCAAAGAAAAATAAATGTTATGTTGATAAGTATCAGTGTTCTAGAATTACGACCAGTCCAAGGTGTTTTCAGAGGCATGTGTCAGAGGCAATGGTAAAAAGCAGAGAAATATGCAGGCAGAAGTGTGAAAGAAGTCTGGGCAGAGGTGTGAAAATAGTTTATAGTTTATTAAAATAGAGGCAAGAACACAGAAACTTTCCCAAGCTGCAGCTGCCCAACTGTGCCCTGCTCTGAGCAAGACTTCTGCTGAGGTCACTCTGGGAAGTGGTGCCTCTCCAGTGCCACGGTCCCTTCGTGGGACCCTTGGCAGGAGGGATGGAGGGGTGTGGATCTATTTAAATGATCATGTTTGGAAGAGAAATGTGCAGGTCACTCCCTCCTCTGCAATGGCAGACTAATTTTATTCTGTCTGTACTCTAGAGGAATCAAATGCTTGATGGATGGAGCCTAAGAAAATCCTAATTCAGGTGGAGAATTGTAACACAATAACCCATGAGCAATTTGTAATAGAGTGACTGGGTGCTGGGAAATGCTGGGGGAATGAAGGAAGCAGAAAGTTAAGAATTGGGTAAAGGACATGCTGTGCTCTGAGGAGTGGTTTTGACTGAATCCCTGTGATGATGCCACATTGACAAACCTCTTCTCCCATCATACTCATGGTGGAAGAGAGGCCAGGCATTGTGACACTCATTTTTCCAGTAATACAGAGCTATGGAATAAAACTTCAAACAAAGAAGCAGGAGAGATGACCACGGGGGATTTAGTTAAGCAAAGATTTGGTGCCCATGTGACCTGAGAACTGATTTCTGAGGAACATTCCTCAATCCTTCCTGGCCCTGACACAATTTTACAGACGTATTAGAGTGTAACCAAAACCTTTTAATATCGACATGGTAAGTTGAGACACCACTTGACAGTGCTGAGTTTCAGGCTGGCTGGACACAAAGGCCGAGCATACCTCTGCGACTCAGCACCCGAAACCCAGAATTCCATTTCTGCTGGATGACACTTCAGTGGTGACAGACATTAATAGCCCTGTTAAGCATAGATAACACAACGCCACTTCGGTGTCTCGCTAGGAGCCCTTGCCAGTAATGAGCTTTAAAGAAACAATGACTCACGGTAATATGAATTGTCACAAGATCTCCCAGAGAGGGATATGAGACAGCTCAAGGACGGTGGCACACAGCCTGCCCCTGCACCCTGCAGCACACCTCTTCTCACAGCCAGATGAAGGCACAGATAATGCGGCCGAGATGAACAGACAACTGCGTTCAAGTCCCATGAATCACACGGAGCCTTCCATCCCCCTTCCCAAACAATCCTGCTCCGCTGCCAATAAAGTTTCAACGGTTTTTTGGCACTGCCTCCCCTCCCAGCAACTTCCTCCCTGAATTTCTTCCCTTCTTCCTCCCGGACGCCGCCAGACCCAGCTCTGCCCACAAGGCCCTTGCCACCAGCCACGTGCTCTGATGTGACCTGATTCTCCAAGGTGGGAACTAATGGCAGATAAATCTCTCCTCAGGATTAGACAAAGAGCAGCATTTTGTCTAGGAAAGCACCTTTGGAAAGCCCTCTGCTCACACACTTCCAACTATTTCTGCCCCAAAGGCTGTATTTCTTAATTAAAACCAGGCATTTTCTTACCTGCAGCACCAAACACCTTGGCTCTGGAAACTCAGCCCAGCCTTGTGCAATCAGGGCTCAAGCCATTGCATCCAGGTGTGGCACAGATCAGGGCTGGCTCCAGATCTGTGCACCAGCTCCACCGTACAAACAGGTGAAAATACTCAAATCCTCACAAAGGAAGAAAATACTGGCAGCTTTTGTAAGGAATATTGTAAAGGATCTTACTGGGTGAGCAGTAAGCTTGGGAGCAATGTTTATGACAGAGCTATAAACTCTCGAACAAATTAAAAGGATTTATAAGAGTAATTCAAGTCTCAAGCCAAGCCTACTGAACGGTGGGAGAGGATTCTCCCAGGGTCAGGAAGAAATTATTAGCACTGTACTTGTGGAAGAGGCTTTAGTATCATTTCTTGCCCTACCTATTAAAAAAAAAATTATCATTTCAGTTATGGCAATGAGTGCACAGGAAGATCATTCCTTATCTCCTCAGTGCTTCACCTGGCTCTTTTTATAGACCCTTTGTTCTTGTTTCAGCTCACCTGTTACAAGAGGCCTCTTTCCCCCCCTCATTTTAATGACCCAACACTTCAGACTCCAGATTTTAGCTCTATCTCAGAGATCTGAATTCAAAGCCTCCAGCCAAACTGTTTAAAGTTCAATGGGCTTGCATACATACTTTAAGCTAGAATTAGCATTTTTTTAGTACCCACGCTGCTTCCTGTCGATATTATTCCACTTGTTTCATCACTGGTGGACATGGATGAAAACCTCAACAACTACCTGAGATCTGCAAAGATCTGCATTTCTTGTTTGGCTGTAATATGGTTGCCCAAACACCTGCTTTATTTGCAGAGATCTGTGCCACTGAGTGGTGACCAGTGAAAACTTGAGACTATGAAAAATCTTTATTGCAATGCGAAATTAAAGAATTATTTAAGGTAAGGGAAACAGAGAGCTGTCTGAACACACTGCTGAAAATAGTGGGATCAGCATCCACTGGTGAAAGACAAAGTGCCCTGAGGATGTTACATTCCCTATCCAGGTCTGAGCTGGAAGAATGGAAAAGTTCTCTGGAATCCAATAGCAATGGAATCAGGAAGGAGGAGTTACCCTGCAGAATCCGTGGAAAATATTAGGATTGCCTTAAAGTATGGAAAATAATACTGAAGGATATAAAATATGACAATTGCCCTTTCTATGAATTTCTAAACTCCCCTGTAGGTATTCTACTGCTCCCCATTAATTCCCAGAAGATCATTCCAAGCCCCTTTCAGGACCCAGTAGCTCAGGCATTCACTTTTATCTGAATGTACACAGAAGGGCAAGGTACATGCTAGAGCTGCTCTGAGCACACAAACCATGCAAGGCTCCTTTTCTACAAACCAGGAGGAAAGCAACCAACACACAAAGATTTTCCACACCGTATTTTTCATGGGCTCTTTCCACTGAAAAGCCTCTGCAATTCTTTCCCACCAATGCAGACTGGATAGTAAATGGAGAAAGATCTCTCCAGACACCTTCCCTTTAGATCTCAAAAGGAAACATTAATCAAGCAAAAGATGGGAAATTATGACACCTAGCTGCTAAAGTTCAGCCCCAGCGGCCAGCTCAGAGCTGATCACAGGGTACAGGTGACTATCCATCAAATGACCTATCATAACACACATTAAAATGTCTGGGTTAATCAGGACAGTAGCCAAGAACAATATTATTCTGCTGACTTTCATAACAGCAGGTACAAAAGCAATCCCCTTGAAACACCAGTCTGCATTCACAACTAAATTTGATTAACTAAACAAAATTCCAAATATGACTTAAACCAAATTATACCATCTCCTCCCTGCACACCAAGTACAGGACGTACAAAGTAAAGAGGATATTAGAGCTGCAGAGTTTTAGGTCTGAGCCGGAAAATGCACAGAAATCTGAGCTTAACTCCTGGGTTGCTACCTGTAATTGCATCAAAAAGCAGAAAGTGAGATTGAAGGTTACTTTATCACTAACTGATAGCAAAGTGGAATCAGTTTTAAGTTTGGTTATGATTACTTTGCATAATACTTTAATGTGGATGAGGAAGACTATCTTTATGGGGCTATTATAAATTGCACCACTTACTCATTAGAAAAGTACCAGGGTGACTTTGTGCTCTGCCCGTGTTGAACTCAACAGGAGGAAATGATAAAACCCTTTTATTGCTACTGGTAAAGACACCTCACATCTGTGGGATTGCTTCCTCCTGAGGATCTCTGAGCCATTTCTCCCAAGCCTTGGTGATCACAGAGTGGCCCAGCTGGGCAGGTGTTTATCCTCAGCAGCCCAAGGAGGTGAGGCACAGAGCTGTGTGACTCAGGCACACACAGGATGTCATTAATCAGGGCCAGGTTAATCAGGCCCCAGCCCCAGGCATTAATCAGAGCTCTGCACTTGCCCCTGCTTCTCCCCAGCCCTGGACCAGGGGCTCCTCATCACTCCCACACCCAAAAGTGTTCACTGGGTCCTCCTTGTGCATTGAGTGGATCTGTGACTGTTGGTGGAGTTTCCAAGGGGGAAATGCAGGGTTTTTTCCATTTGCAGGTGAGTGGGTAACACTGCCGGGGAGAGGACACAAAACTGGTGTCACCAGCTCACAAGTGACTCACAGGCACTGACCCAGAGCCAACCACCAGGCCAGCTCAGCACCCAGATAGTCCTAAAGGAAGAGATTTTATTAATATTTTATTTTCTGGGGGGAAATTGTGCCCCTGGCAGAGGAAGTGAGTGGGAACAAAGAGTGTGGGCCTGGGCTCAGTGCTGAATTCAGTGTCTGGAGCAGGTTTTTCAGGCACGTGCTTGAAGGTTTTACTGGAGGAAACCTAAAAATACTCTGTTTCAGTAAAACTTATTTATAAGCACCTAGCTGTAAAGGATTTTTTTTCCGCCAACATGTGAACTAATTTATGACCTATAAAAGTAACAACTATAAGCACGATAAATTACTTATTTATTCTACAAAATCAAATCTCCTTATCAATGAGTACTCTCACTGCCACTGATGTATGCATTACTCCTGCTCTTTACTTGGAGTGGTTTTGTGGAAAGGATCATTCTATAATTAAATGGCTGTAGACAGAGATGTGTGCTCAGTGCCACAGCAAGCTCTGGCAGAGGGACATTACATTTAGTTATGTCAGTTAGTGGAAGGAAATTTCCCAGCTTCGCATCAAAAAAGTAAAAAAGAAAAATTTTTAAAAATCTTTGTCAGGCAGATGATGGATTGTTCTAACATTATACAATGAAAGAAGAGCTGGGGATATACTGTAAACAATGGCTTTGGTTCAGAAGAGTCTGCAGCAACAAGCACAATAATGGAACTTTTAGGTTCTGTATCTGTAAACCAAGTGGAAAGCAGAGAAACCTTCCATCTCAGATGGATAAACTGTTTACCTAAACAGAAGGAAACACCATTAATTCTCATAAATGGCAATGCAGAGGTGCACAAGCTGATAGCCCAGGATGTGGACAAGGACAAAACAACAGTGCCTGAGCCCCAAACACAGCTCGTGCACCCCTGAGCAAACAGCCTGGGCTGGCTCCTGCTCCCTCAGAGCCCAGCCACAACTCCTGAAGCCCAGCCTGATTTCCATGTGGTGATTTCCACTGGCAGAAACAGGATCTAGGTATGATTCATAACGGGATGTCCAAAGCAATTTTCGAGGATGCTCCAGATGGCACAGGCTGGGGCTGGAGAACCACAGGAGGGAAATGTGACACACACAGAGCCCCAGCCACGTCCCCGTGCCAGCTCAGCCCTTAACAGGGCCAGATCCTTCACCCAGCCCCACATCAGAGCCACCATCCATGACCCAGGGCTCCCCAGCCCCGCTCACACCCGGAGCAAGAAGGGAAGGACCCGTCCTGTCCTAGCTGGGAGCAGGGAAGGGTGGTGGCTTTCTCTCCAGCTCCTCTGAGAGTGTGTGCATGGCATTAAGAACATTCTTTTCTCTAGTGTAGTTTTCCCATCTGGGAAGAGGCAAGGGGGGGATAAGGCTTCATTTTGTGAGCATTTTAGAAAACATAACACTTTTATGTGTATGCAGTAATTTGAGATCTTGGGATAATAGTGCAGAGAATTATTATTATTATTATGACAGAAGGCATTTTTACTTCTAATGCAGAAAGAAAACAAATAGCAAAAGAATGAGCTTGGAGATCTAACATTCATTTTATTTTTATTTTTAAACTTTCTAATTTTTCAATAATTGAGACCACAGATGTTCACTTCCATATGTGCAACAACCCAGTTCCAACTCCTCCTGAACACTGATTGCCAGGGAAGAAAGAATATACTAAGCAAAAACAAAGAAAAAACATTTAAATAATAATAAAAAAAATGTTGATACTTCTGTAATTTGCAATGATTTTCTCAAACCAGCCAGAATGAGGAGAAGCATTTGACAGTGTCTGGGCTCAAAGCCATGGACAGTATCCACTGCTTAGTGTTGTATAATTTACAAACTCCTGTTCTTTCAACAACTCTTCAGAAAATGAGATTGTTAAGTAAATATATAGCAGAAAAACAACTCAGGAGAACAGAGCAACTCCTTTATATCATTCAAAAGGTGGTGGCCTCTGTGAGAGAAAACCATTTGCTGCAGTCTGCCAGAGCTAGAAGAACATCAAACAAACCAAACAACATGAAAGCTATGAAAAAAATTTGCATGCCTTTTTGCCCAGTAACCTCCTCTGCAGTGGTATGTGATACAGAGATAGGTCCTTACACGCATCTGCCATCCAGGGACACAGATTTCATGTGGCTCCCCTGGGCCCTGACACTATCACATTACAAAAGTGACAATCATTGTGAAACACACTGGAAAAAAGGTGTGTCCTGTTGCTGAAGGTGCTCACACTACTGGGCTACAACTTGCTGGTTATTCTGGAGATTTCATTCATCAGTCAGAAAAGAGCTCCCAAATCAGTGGTCCAAAACCTGGCCATTGGGGGCAAGAGTGGCTGCATCCCACCATCCCCAGGGAATGAGCCTGGAGCAGAGCAGTGGGACGAGTGCGTTACCTTTGCCACAGCTGGGTCAGGAAACTCAAGGAATTGCTCCTTTATTAAACATATTAGAGACTCAGCCTTGTTTGCCTACTGATATCCTTGAAGGAAGGGAATACAAAGATGAGGGTGTGAATGCTATCTGCTATATCACCACTTTCAGGCTGCTAGGACAGTTTTATTTGCTTTATAGTAATTCATTGCCAACTTCACACATAAAAGTTAAACACGCTTCTTAAATGATAACACTCAAAAGACAGTTTTCAGAAGGACAAAAAAAAATACCCACCAGAAGGCAAATCTCTACTTAAAAGGGGTTAGGTGGAGGTTACAGAAAAGTGTTCCCAGGTTTGCTTTTCCTTCCCAGGTTTATTTCTCCTGGCTTTTCCAGTAAACGGGGTGACCTTGGCCACCCAAGGGACGCAACAACCTGCACAGCTTTGCCTTTGCAGAGCCTGGGGTGGGACAAGCACCCACAAAAAGATGTCCCATGCAGGGTAGGACTATGCAGGAGCTCATCCCCTCTCCCTGTGGGGCAGGCCCCTGAGAGCTGTTCCTGTGCCCATGCCAACCTCCTTGTTCTCCTCCCTGCTCCCCACTCTGCCCCACCCAAGCACATGGTGAGAGCCTCAATGCCAGCGGGCTCCAGAGCAGCCTGTAAATGCTCTGTTTTCTCTAGTGGTGGCAAGAACAGCTTAAAAAAGCTTTGCTTAAATGGAGTTATGAAAATATCAGCCACTGATCCAGAAGTTCTCAACAATCCAGTGATGCAAGGTCATTCCTAATTGCCTCCATCTTTCCTATTCTCTCTCCAGAGAATAATTACCTCAAGAAACAAAGTCCTGGTTTATTTTACTAAGATCCAGAAATTCCCTGCTTTTATAACAACAAGCAACTCCCCTCTTCTTCCGCTTTGGACTAAGGAGAATATTACCACTGTCAGTTAAATGCAGGGGAACTGTTAACCCTTAACATTCACGTGGTGAAAAAATAAACTGCAGAAATAATCACCTTGTGCTTAGACTTACTCAATACTGTTAAAACAATGGTTCGTTTTGCTTGTTTGTAAATGGGAAAAACAACACTGTGCTTCAAAAACATTTGTTCTGTACATTGGCCAGAATAAAAAGTTCCCTGGAATTGTTGTCTTAGAGCAAGGAACAGCATTTCAATCTTCCCTTTTGATTTTTTCAAATTCAAAAGCAAGAGGGATTATGTTAAAGCAGCCTAAACACTCATATTTAGACAGCAGAGATACACCACTCAATCACTATGCTGGGCTCATGAGAAATTTGAAGTTTCGGTAGTAAGTGAAAAGTGGAACTTTAGATTTGGTCCTACAGTCCAGAGTGACTCAATTAACTGAGTTATCACTATTGTCATTATTAGACATAAGACAATAAAATCATTATTATTGTATTGCAGAGCTACCGGGAATAATGGCACAACACAGCAGCCCTGATATCCCAAATTAGCTCTGCCCCAGGTGAGGAAGAAGAGAGTTTTCATTATGTTGGTCACCAGCCACTGTTGACAGCTTTTATTAACAGAAATCTTCTCTATTCTCTTGCTTATGACTTTCTAACAATGCCTCTTTCCAAGGTAACACCTTCCATGCATAACCTGAAGCCAGAGAAACATTTTTCCAAAAAAAATTTGATAACAGACTTCATCAACTGATTTGCAGGTTGGACAACTATTTTAAAAACCATTTGCATCATGTGTCTGGAAGAAAATGGTGTAAGGTCAAGGTTTAGAAAGTGAGGTTGTGTACATTCCTCCAATGGGAGATCAGAGAAACTAAGAGTGGGACAATGAACATGAAAATTTCAGAGCTTGGTAAAGATAGTAATGATTTTAGGAATGCAGCACCCAGTAAGACATGCAGGAATTAAGTTTAGACTGGGAGATTACAGAGCACACACGTGCACAGAAAATCTGACAGGTACAGGGACCTGCAGGAAGGAGGGAACTTGATGCCTTGGATCAACCTCCCTTTTCAGCCTCAAAAGCCCCCGCAATTCCACAGTGATGATTCCCTCCAGAAAGAAATCAAGAGGACAGGCTGAGAGATCAAGAAGTCCCTGATTCAGCTGCACCTCTCTATGCAAAATTACTGGAGGGAAGCATGCAACTATCCACCAGCAGTATGGACCTGTTGAACTGGCTGTGCTATGTTCTAGAAATAAAATGCTCTTTTTCAAAAATGAATGGGTTTTTTTTCCCTCACAGATAGATGTACTGCTCTGATATCATGGACAATATTTCTACTGCCTGAGTTTGGGACAGGAGACAGTTGGTAGAAAATGCCTAAAGTGCTTTGAGCACTTCTACATCCATGTCCAACAAATTTACAAGGACCAATGGGGTGGTGACAACCCAGACGTTTGGCAGAGTTGGTGACCCATCTCTCAGCATGCAGGGAAATTGCAATTCACAAAAATTTCCATCATGCTGGGATGGTCTGGTCTCACATATGTAGTAACACCACAAGTACTGTTACTTGCAGAGAATAGTTTTTTCCCCAAGTATTGAGCAAGATTATGACCCAGAGTGAGTCAGCAGGTGGAAGCGTGATAGGGACACTCCCAAGGACACCCTGGAGTTGAGGCAAAGGTTAGTGGAACAGACCTGCATTGTCATTCCCATCTGAGACAAGGGTTTTATCAGTGTAAACCACATCTTATTGCTCCCCATTAACAACATCACCTCTTTGGCTGGAAATCATTTTATCGTATCTGCAGATAACACAAACACCGGCGCACCTTTCCCAGGAACATCACCTTCCTGGAGGTGGCTGCATTCTCCTTGCCAGATGAGCAAATTCAAGTGTCTGCTGCAAAGCTGATTGCCTGTGTGCAAATAATCCCAACCAGCTTCTGCCCAATCTGCATTTAGAAATTATTATTTTATTATTAACAAACACAAAGGTCAAAAAATTCGTTTAGATAAGTCTGCTTTTCTGGGTTAGTCAATCTTCAAGCCAGGAAACACCATCACTGATCTAATGGTCTTTTATGATTTCCTGAGAGATCCTTTTATCACAGTCAGAGTTTGTGAAAGACAGTGGACTTTCTACCTTCTGATATAAAAATGATAATAATGTACAATCAGTGCAAGCCTCGGCCTGTTTGAAAGAGGTGCAAGCAGCACATCATCTGCCCATCTATTTTTTTCCTATTGTTTGAATTTTGGAAGCATGTATCAAGCTTTTCTCAATGAATATAAGAAAGTTTCTGCACTTTGTGTGACCCTGCTGAACTCTGCAACACTGACTTCTCAACACCCCTGCTGAAAAAAAGCCACTAAATCTTACAAACTATCTCTTTGTTGTCTCTTGCTTTTTCCCAGCCCCTCCTTCCAATCTTACCCAGCCAGTTGAGCTGCACTTTTCACCTCCTCTGTTGACATGAAATGAAGTAATCACATTTATTTGAATATTCACTACAGATCTTGTCATCATCTCAGTTTATTAGCCAAGAAGATAGTGTTTCAAGAGCAAGTCTTAAAACTTTACAACATGGATCCACTCACTCGCTAAAAGCAAAATAAGTGAATTAAAACCTCAATTCAAAAAGCAAATAAATGTCATGTAGACACACCACTGAAATCAAGCCATGAAAGCTAATGAGCCTGCAAAACAGAAGGACAGAGCTTGGAAAAGGTCCTAAAGACATCTCCAAAGAACCCCAGGTAGCTTTGCAAGGATGCTGTCACAGTCCCTCTGCAGAGCTTGGTTCACTCATCCACCACAGGGGAATGGGGAAATCCACAGGCATGAATGGGAGCACTTCCAGCTGCAGGCAAAAAGGCTTGGGAAATATATGCTACCTTTGTATTTAAGTACACGTGGTTGTAAAATAAAAAACAAACACAAAGAAATAGCTACATCTTTTGGGGTGCAGCGAGTGCTGTGCTATGGTTTACAAATTTTCTCTTTCCACTGCCACATTACTGCTATTGGGATGTAAAAATCACTGTACTTGCCTAAATACACAAAAAAAAGAGAGACAGATGTAGAACTTGAATGCTTCCCCTGTTGTACAGGCAAAATACACAGTGCACACACTCTACATAGTACAGTCTGGAACTGTGGACTTTAATTTACAATCTACATAGGAAATGATGGATCCCATCTTTGGGTGAAATATTGCTAACTCTGGCAGTCCCATTCAGTGGCACATCTGCACTGAATGAAGGCTGCCCCTGAGAGAAGAGGGGATTTAAAGCAAGCAAGAGAAAACCAAATTTTAAGCACCTTTGGAAGAGCACAGGGTCATGACCTTGATTTGTATCTGTTCTAAGGACAGAGGAGTCAGTCTTTAAGTCTGTCACTAAAGCACTTTCCTCAATTTTTAAATTTATTGGGGAGTTGTTAAGATAAGGACAGGGAGCATGATGAGAGGCAGGGTCCATTCCCCTCATAAAAGAAGTGAGAGTGTGTTTCCAGCTGCTCTCTGTGTAATATTTACACAAGACCTGAGCAGAATTTGAATCTACAAGATAATTTCTGGAGTTTTCAAGTGATTTTGGGGCCCAAACACCTCTTTCAAATGAAGACTGGTGGAATTAGGGCTCCAAGATCCAGACACTATTGAAGATTAGGGATGCCGTGCCCCCTCCAAGAAAGAGGAAAAAAAGTTGAAGGCCTGTTGACAGATGACTCTGGAAAGAAGAGATTGTTTTCCTCCTAGAAAAATGGCGCTGAAAACAGATTTTTTAAATTGTTTGGACTGCTGTATCTTGTTGAAGTCTGCAGCCCATGATGAAACTCCAGTTCTGTCCCGTTATTCTAAAATTCTGCTCTAAAACACTGATCTGAAAATGCATGATGTACCACATAAATTGTTTGTCTCTTATAAAATCTCAAAAGGTTTTCCAGTTTCATCTTTTGGGGTTTTAATCTTTTAAAAGCATGTTCAGATTATACTCATTTGATTTTACTGAGATTGGGCCCTGAAATAAATGGGCTGTGCACACACACTAACACATGTGGAATTCCTTTTCAGTAATCCTCAAAGAGGCTTTTGATTTTACTTCTGATTCATCAAAAAAAGAAAAAAAAAAAAAGAAAAAGCACCAGTGAGCAAGTGAGATGTGCACAGGGATTTAGATGGCTCCAAGGTCACCACATACATTTACATAGGAAACACATGGCTATGGGAAAACTCTCCACTTGGCAGTAAAATGGGTTCCTTGAGGTGTTTTCACAGAATCTGACTCCCAAACAGATAAAAACCCCGTGAATCAAAGGCCAGTTGGAGAGAAATGGAATCTGAATTAACAAGGCAGCTCATCAGCAGCTTAACAGCACCATCCCAGAGGCAAACCCACAGCTCTGGGGACTGAGCCCAGCAGGGTCAGCAGGGGCTGGGTGGCACCCAGGGAAAATCCTCATCCCCCTTCCAGAGCTGTGGTCACCCTCGAGGATGGAAAAGGCAAAATGGGCTGTGGGGCAGCAACCACCAAGTGGTAGGGCAGGTCTGTGTCCTCTTCCAGCAGGAAGCCTTTAGCAGATGGGAGCAGGCAGGTATGGGAGGAGCTGGAGGAGGAATTCCTGCTCCTGGACATGCCCCAGTCTCACCTGGAGCCATGAGAGGGTCCCTGGGCTGAGCATGGGGTTGGGGACACTGTCATCCCACAGCTCTGGGAAAGCAGGACATCTCCTGTGCCCCAGTGCAGAGCTGTGCCCTGCCCGTGCTGCCATTCACCCCCGAGAATAAGGGGAAAGCTCCGGCTATTGTCCAGCTCCTGAAAGTCTTTTATGAGAGAAGAATAAGCCTGAAATGCAACAGCTTTTTTTTGGTGAAGGAAGCTTCACGTGACTCATCCATCACAAGCTTTATTATTGCTTCAGACCCTACTGCAGGTTTACAACCAGATGTTTTAGGGACCTCGCATTTTCGCCGTGAAATATTCCCTGCACCGTGTTTAGAGCTGACAGGCAGGTGGTTGTAAAGTCAACCATAACAGTCAGGGCTGGCAAGTTTTGCCTCACCATGATAAAAAAAAAAAAAAAGTCCATTATTAGTACTTTGTGATTAATGATTCTATATTGTAAATGTACATTAATAAGTATAATATACTCTCAGTATTTTATTGCTGCTTTTATGATATGACAGGCAAACCTATGAGAGCATATTTAATGCACTCACACACCCATATTGTGTGTGTAATTTACACAAACTGTAGAGATGGCTTAAAATGCATCTAAAAAGGACACCATCAAGGTTGGTAGGACTCCAGTGTAACCCAAATTTTTCCTTATGGTTGCATCTTCTACAGGAAGACTTTTGCATTCTTTATAATCTCTAAATTTCTGCAATTTAGCACAACTGAGGAAGGTAAAATTAGGGAAAATAAATGGTGTTAGAAATGTAGCCGTGTGAAAAACTCTGCAAATTTTGAAAATATTATTGCAGTCCAATGCAGAGGGAAAGGGAAACGCTGTGCAGTATCAGAATTAGTGTCTTGTTCCAAGAGTAGAACCAGCAGAATTTAAAATTGCCCCAAGTTCCTTCAAGTGCTCATTTTGCTGAGCTCAGACACAGATGCAGCATTTGGCAACCTGCACTCACCTGAGTGGCCACCACCGGCAGCAAAGGCTTAGAGAGATAAAGCAGCAAACGGATTCATTGCATCAACCAACCCCTCCTCATTAATTATCAACTTCCCTGGCTCTCAGTCAGGCCTGAGGCAGTGCAGCAGCTCCTGCAGAAGGGACTGGTGGTCCCTGGAGGACCTTGGCAGGTGCTGAGGCTCCTGCAGCCCCTGGGAGCAATGCTCTGTACACCAGCCCCTTCTGCCTTCAGACCCCCTTTCTGAGCAAGGAACAGCTCTCAGCCAGGCCCTTCAAGCTGTTTTGTCCAGCATTTACCTTTCACTTTCATTTCTCCCAATTGTTTAATATAAGAAAAAATTACCCTTGCTCAATATGTCAAAACGCATCATCATAATTCACTGACACACCGTTAAAATAAAAATGTGTTTCAGACATCTGGATAAATGCACATGTGTGTGCAAATAGGGCACCCTGGGCAACTGCATTTGTTAGCAGCAATTTGCAGGGGCAAATTCCTGACTGTGGGAGCAGCAGAGACATCCACAGGTAAATAGGCTTCTGGGTCAAATTCCCTGAGCTGCAGAAATCTTTGTTCACAGCTTATCAGTGTTATATTGGGGTTCCTCCTGTTCAAAGATAGGTGTTAAGAAAGCAAGAAAACCTGAGGGCAAACTAAACAGAAAAATAAATAAATAAATAAATAGAAGGCGCCATGATAGCCCTTACTCAGACTGGGACTAAGTAGTTTAGAGAGATTTTAACTTAGAGGTCTTTCCCAGGAGTAAAGATTATGGTACAATAAAATAGACAAGGTAGTCTACTAATCAATGCTCACAAAATGCAACTTTTTTCTTTTATATTAAGGATTTCAGAGTTTTCCTGCCTTTTAAAGATAGTTTTTTTCATTAATGGAGTGGAACAGTTCCCATGTGGATACAGAATTGTGGATCCAGGGTCTGGTGTTGCTGTGCAAGTTGTGCCCTGCATCCAGCAGGGTTCATGCCAGCAGCAGCTCCCAAGATCAGCCCCAGCATGGTAAACTCACCCTCACTAGAAATTTGGAGCATCCCAAATGAAAAAAAAAAAAAGGCATTCATATAAACTGAAGGGATCTCTGACACATTTGTCTTCAAAAGGAGGAAAAAACCCCCTTCTTACATGGCATGTTCTCTCTAAGAACTTATATTTCAATCAAGTTTTACATTATTAATTCAGTCAATCACGCAAAAACCCCAAGCCCCCAGTGCATCCTTTGATTACAGATGAAAAAACATGTGTACAAGAGCCACGTTTTCAGATGTAGCCTCCTTCAGTGGGATTTATTTCTCCAGCCAGCAGAGCTGCCTTGGCCAGCAGTCTGACCCCGGCTGCTCTGGGTTACACTCCCTGCAGGAGTCAGATACTCAGCTCTGCAAAAAAACATCACGTGGAGGAACTTGGTGGCAGCTTCTGAAAACTTGAGCTCAAGGGACTTGTGCTAGAGCATGCAGAGGAGATGAGGGATAGGGTGTTTTTATCTTAAACCTGTTGTAAAATGTGTTTATAATCACGCAGGAGCAGCTCATTTGTTTCCAAAGGAGGTGATTATCCAGGTCAGTGGAGGATTTTACTGTTCAGCTAGGAAGGATGAGCTTGCACAAACTATATCCAGCTTTGATACAAATACAAAAAAGCTTTGGGGTTTGTTTGGTTTTTTTTTTTTTTCCTTTAATACATAAGTAATTCCTCTCTACTCCAATCCACTTGGAATAACATGACTGCAGCAATTTTCTCCTGAATTGGTTGTATTCAACAGGACTGCCTTGTTAGTGACTAGAGAAAATCTGAGCAAAAATTAAATAATAATTAGTACAGCTTGGGTGCAAGAGCAAAATCATGGGGACTGGGACCCTCAGGTGCTGCAGGTTTTGTCATTTCTTTGCACAGCAGTGCAAGTGACAACAGCCTCTGGATGAAGGTGTACCCCTATGTTTCTTTCTGACACATATATTCTGAATATAACATCCCAAAAGCAGCCTCCTTCGTCATCCACTTCACCTCAGAGACACGTTGGCTTCAAAGCACAGATGGGTCATTAACATATGACTGTTGTTGGGCATAAATAACCCAAAAAATACCTAACACAGCTGGAGTCAAGCACATTCTGAAACACTGAAAACAAAAGAGGCAAACTTATCCACCCCATAATTTCTGCAGTCAATGGAGGCTGCTGAGCAGCACTGAGAATTGGGCTGCCTGCTCAGACACAGAAAAATAGAGTTTATAAACCTAACACCCTTAGGTAGCCAGTTTGAAACTGGTCATTTTAGTCCCCCTACATTCTGTTGCTTTCACTGTTCTACATTTAAATACAGCAAATGCTGCTCCACAACACTTTGATGGTGGGAAATAGAATATCTGTGAAGTGCCTTGGAAACATCAGCTGGAAGATGCTGTAAGAGACCAAAGCTCTACCCTCATTTTCCAAGGAGAGAATTCCAAATTCCAGGCAATTTGCCCAGTCATGACATTTTATGCAAAGTGCCACTGGAAAACTTTTTGTGCCATCCCAAATCACTTTTCCCTGGGATGGTTTTAACACAGCACCAGCCTCAAGCTCTCATGGAATGAAGGCTTGCCCTGTTTCCTACCCAGGGTGTGTGACCCGCCCAGCTGTCCCCCCTCATTTGAGCAGTTTGCTGTTCCCCTGCAGGTGACAATCAGCAGCCACCAGGGAGCAGCTGGAATTCCAGTGCAATTCCCCCACTCCTGCTCCCAGGCAGGTGCAGGTACCCATCCTTCCACAAAAATCTTGTAATAACATTTCCTGAGTGCAACCTGGGGAGAACTGTATGAAGTCATAGAGGCAGTATTACCTCCAAAATGTGTGAAATATTGATAAGGGCCATATTTCTTCATCACCAAAAAAAAAAAAAAAAAAAAAAAATCCCACCACAAGGTACATCACTATTTAACTGGATAATCACATTCCAAGGTACAAAGTGTAAAGCTCAGAAAACCCCACTGTTTTCTATACATTGTAGAGAGACACGTGCACAACATCAGAGGTCAGTTTGTCATGGCTTAGAAGGAGCTCCATCAAACATACATTTAATTTCCTTAGCAGTTTGTTGACATTGACTATTTCTGTCTCAATTAAGTGACTGACCAGACGGTTTTGCCATAGAGATGGGCAGTGGATGGGAATGAACTCTGACCCATTTAAATTAAGTCTAATATTTATTGTTCCAGGCCAACAATGGTCTGGGGAAGCACTGCCTTTGACCTGCTGGGTATATACAATCATGTACATAAAGGAGCTATACAAAATAGAGCCTGGATTGTTTAAAAGATAGGCCAGTCCCTCTGAGGTTAGGGATTCATATCATGGAAGATCAAATCTTGGATTTTATCTACAGATAGGAAAAGAAACTTAGTGAAGAATTTTATAAATTAGACTCAATAAGGGTAATTGTGCAGACATATGTATTTTTTTATCAGTTCTTTAATAGGGAAAATTAACTTGGCCTTGATCCCACCTTTATTTTATTATCCATCTCCTACCAAAAGCATTTAGGATGCTTTTCTTAGAAGAAAAGAATCCTGTCTTGCCTTTTTCATTGGTTAAACAGGCAATAAAATTGGCATTTTCATGCATGCACACTGGACCTTTGCTTGCTGCAAAAACCCTCTTAATTACAATGCAAACAGGTCATGCTGGACACAAACAGCAGAATCCCAAGTCTGACACTGGTCTGAAAGGGCTTTTTTCTCCTCTTGGAACTGCACCAACACGCTGTGAGCCATAAGGCAAACTGTAGAGAACCTATAATGTTGTATTAAATCTTTGCAATGCTGCATTTCTCATGGTCACAATAAGTTTGATAAGATTAGAAAATAAATCGGCCTGTGGTACCTGTGCACCATCAAAGAACACAAAATGGCTCCGCTGTACATTGGTACTAAAAAATATTAAATAAATTCCGCTGACCTAATTTTTTAATGTTCTCATAGCTGGCATTACATATGTATACACACACGGGCACATTTTTCACATATTTAACCAGTAATAACTTTTATCACCACAATTTTGCTATTGATTGCTTCTCTAACAGTGAAATGCATCACAAACAGAAATGAATGAAGCTGTCGGGAAGAAAGTTCCACAGTAGCTTTACTGTCAGTTCCCATCATAAATAACCATGACATCATATGAGTCTTATCTACGGGTTGCTCTTACTGATCAATGGCATCACTCTAGTAGTGTAAATAGCTTCTAATGTCCCATCTTCCACCTTCAAATAGATTCTGATTATTTATGATGGCTGTTAGGTTACAAGTCTGAGCTGCGGTTTGGATTTATTTTCTACTTACAGCTGCTGTGGATTTCAGGTTAGATAGGATTATTTTTTAGTTAAGATGATGAAATGGGATAGCCTTGTCATGGAGCCTAGAAAAGCCTTCATCTCATTTACTCTCTGTAGCAATTTGACTGTGAATCAAAGACCTTAAAGGCTTTTCATTAAATAATTCAGAATGTTAAAACAGAAAGTGCTGGTTACTTTTGCCAGGTTCAGAGCAGCCTAATCAATTTACAGTTAAAAAGAAAAGGAAAAATATTTTTCCTTATTACTAAACTACAAAGAAGTTTCATTATGTGCAGAACTGTATAACACAGCCTTACAAAATTGTCATGAAAATATAACAGCCAACAGAAAAATCTGCTTGTCATCTTTTCCCATGGTGATCATGAAAAAACTAATGATGTTTTACTCACTCACTCAACAAAAACTATTCACCCCCAGGCTAGTCGATATTTGGAAGGATGATATAATCTCTATATTTCTTATGATAATGAAAGTCATGTCTGCCTGAATACAGAGCTTTAGACATTTTTTTAATATCTATTGCATTCTCATACCCCAAAAATAGATCTTGTAATTGAGAACTAGGACACACAGAACAACAGCACATGGATAAACAAATGCACATAGGTTCCCACTTGCCACAACAGATTAGGGGGGGTCAATGGCACATTAACTAATTCATTATTCAAATTTCCAGAGTCAAGTTCCTCTCTTGCATTACATTTAGCAAGTGCACCATGTTGAGAGGCATCCTTGAGAGAATGGGTCATTTTTTCCCAGCATCAACAATAATTAATAACTGGTTAGTGTTGTCCAGCACATTTCTCTAAAGAAAACACCCTAATGACGCTGAGGAGGAAATCAATAAGGATAAAAATGCAGCAGTGATAAATATTCTGCTACTCTTATCCTTTGGTGACCTTCTGAAGGGCTTCAGATTTAAAGAGTCATCCCACTACAGTCTTTTACTCCCCTCTTTACCATAATTCATCGGTTAATATGTAACTCCGAGCTGATTACAACTTACCTGGAAATGTCTTTTATGCAACAGCAGTGCACAAGCCCCTCAGTGGAACAGACCTGGCACATTTTTTAGCTCTCCTTATGGCAATTTAGTTGCAAATGATAAAAACCTCACGATGGTATTTGGTGTGATAACTGGACAATGCAAAGACCTTTGGGTTTGGCCTGAAAGAATCCAAAACACGCTCCAATCTTTGTATCTGGGTGACAAGCACTTACTTTTCCATCCAGTATTTCCTCCTTAAGATTGTTCTGTTTGGTGAAGAGCTGTTGTGCTCAGAACAGCGCACACCTCCGAGCGCTACTTTGCCTCGATTAAAGAGTAACCACAGCACCAGAGGTCACCTGGAAATGGAAAGTCTTTAAAACATGCCAGCAGAACAACTGTCTGGGCTGGAGGCTTTCAAAGGACAGTTTAGCAATTACCAATAAAACCCTGATGGCACCTTTCCAGTCTTTACTATTGTCTGAGCTTGCAGAAGCGCGCGGCGATACCATCGTTTTCGCGCATCCCCTCTCCCACCCGTGGTAGGCTTTCCCCTTGTTTTCCCTTCAGAACATGGTAATCTGTTTCTTATTCCTTAGGTGAAGTTAAAACCTCGGCGGGGAGAAGGAGGGAATGTGGCTGCTGGGCGCTGACAATGGCTGTTTTGTCACCGCCAGGCGCTGGTGGCCATCGGGAAGCGCGGACGAGTCCAGCCACTCGATGCCAGGGTGGATGATTTATTGCCTGAGTGTCTTCAGTGGCAATTGGACCCCTTCCCGCTGTCACTCACGCCTTGCAAAGATTTGGTCCTAAAGAAGAGGTTCCCCCTGGTCTAAAGAGATTACAATGCTTGTCATAAAGTGTCTTTTAGTGGAGGGAAATGGGTATGAAAATGGGTAAAGAAAGGAAACAATTGGAAGAGGAGAGAAGATGGATGTTCTGTAACCTTTTCTCAGAGACCCGTTTCTCCTTCTTTTTCTCCTGTCTTTAGCAGGTTTTTGTTTTGGCTGATGACAATGCGTAATAGCCTGATAAATTGATTTTGTGAGTCCCTTTTCTCATCTCCTGAGAAGACACTAACTCGTTGGGACTTCAGAGGGCTCTCAGAGGCAGGAGACAACAATTAGTTTGTTGGGGATGTCAGAAAGGAGCTTCAAAGTTTTGCCAGGAAAAATCCTTTCTGACAGATCAGTGCTGACAACGTTGGCAGCTGCTAGGAAAAGTGGAGCTGGAAACTCCCTCAGACTCTCAGGAGCAGGGAAAAATTGCAGGACATTAACTCTGTACAGTGGCTTGGACACTGGTGCTGTTGCTTTTCACTGAAGCATGTATGGCAATAACTAAAGCTTTCCACAGGATTAAAGAAGATTAAGAAACATTTAAAATCAAATTTTTTCTAGGCTTTTGGTTTTTTTGTTGTTGTTTTTTTCTTTCTACAAAACCTTAATACATAACCTTTAAAAATTTTCACAAAATCAAGAAAGCACGTCATAACAAGATATGTTTCTGCAGACCTGAAATAGGTGGTCTTGATGCTTGTTTTAAAAACTCATTCTAGAAATACTGGTCTATGTTTTAAAATTGAAACCTCAAAATGCTCAATTTTTTTTTGCCTCTTGAAAAACCAAGAAAATAATTAGTGACTTTCTGAAAGCACTCACACATCAAAACCATTTGCATCAAGGTATGTTTTTGTGCCTCCCAGTACAAACCTCACAGAAGAGCTCTGCTTATAAAACCTCCTGAATTCAGCCAATTTCTAAGATTTCTAAGCCTGGAAATAAAAATATCAGCCATTTCCTTAAGAGAGAAGCACTGGTCAGTCCAGGCTAGCTGAAAAGAAGCCACTAGAACCAGTTTGTTGACAGCTCACAGATCCAAAGGAAAGCTGTGTTTCACAGGTTTTGGGGAGGAGGATCTGACACCGAAACCTGGCAAAGGCTTTGTGAACTCCCACAAAAGAAGCTGAGGACAATTAGTCTCTATTAAATTGATAGGGTCACGTTACACAATACAACTGCATTCCAGGAGAAGGGCATTGCACGTGTTGATATGGGCTCTGGCACATCTGTTGGTTCCCTGATACATGTTATGAGACACAAATATTTATGTTTTATTTCACCACAGTTAATATGAATTTTTGCTGTTAAGTGGAAGATGCCTAATTCTGTGCCTCTTGGTAAATTTTCACATAAACACATACCCTCCCCAGACTCCCCTGTGCCATGATTTTACTGGAGATCTCAGAGAAGCAGAAGTAGCTTTTCTTGAAAAATTTTGGGGAAAGATAAACTCAACACCAATATTCCTATGTGATAAGTCAATAAAAAAATATTTGATAAACTTTAGAAATATTTTATTTCTATCATCCTATACCATATGTATATTTGATGCAGGTTAGTACCTACACACCTTATTGCTTCCTCTGTTTATTTCCTTGATAAACTGCAGTGAGCTGGGAATAAACCACATCCTGTCGGAACTGATCCTGCACAAAGAAAGGTTCCACTGAACAGGACTTATTTGAAAAGGAAGAGGAGGGATGAAGTGTATGGATAAGGAACTAAACCAGACCTTTAAAACCGGGGAGAAAAGGGCACGTTGTGCATTCAGTAGTTACAGCCAATTTCATGAGAGTATAAATTGCTTTGCCGAAAATCTCTTTAGGTGCATTAATGCTGTGGTAGAGACACAGCTCTGCAGTAATAATTGCACAGTCATTTGCTGCCTTTTAAAATCACATCAGTCCAAATAATATCACCCAGGGTTATACATCCTGCTAGAAGCAGTCTATTAATATCACACACAACAAAGGTTCAACAGATCTTGACTAAAGCCCAGATTACTGGAAAGGTGAGACAAGTCTGGTGTGAGAGCTGCAGACAAAGTTAGGCCCAGCAGACATTTCTCAGTCCATTTCCTGTTTCGAGCTGTTACTGGGAGGTGAAAAAGAATCAGGGTATGTGGGAAAAAATGCCTTTCAAGTGGGAGAGAAAATACGTTTTTTTTCTTTCAAAGATACACTAGAACTCAATCAGGCTATTAATCAAACAGATAAAACTGGCACTTCAGTCCCTGCCACTGACAGAACTCTGTGCAGTAACAAAACCTTCTCAACACACCAGGAGACTCTTAAAATTCAAGCACTCTCAAACTTAGCAGCACCCCTGAGAGCCACAAATTGAGAGAAATTAATTCTGTGCCTCTGCACCCCTCATTACCAGGAGAGCTGAAGTAGGTCAAATGCAAGTTAATCTCTTAAATTCCACTTTTGTACACGGATGTTAAAGCAGCCATTACTTTTGCACTGGCAAATGTCTCCAGGCTAAAGTGCAGAACTTTAATAAACCATAGCGGGTTGGTATTGAATATAATTCCAGGTAAATGCCTGATTTTTTTTCTTAAATTTTAGTGTTATCTCCGGAAATGCCCACCTCATGCATCACTGCAACAAGCATGTCTGAAAGGTTTAGCTGCACCTAAACGCCTATTTGTGATAAACACTTCATTCTTTTGGAATTAGTAAATGCGCATGAATGTTAAAACAACTCGTTTTTGTCATTTCAAACATGAAACAGCAATGCCAAACTAAAGATGATACCAGGAGAGAGGCAAATATGTCTTAAAGGAAACAAGTCCCTGCTGAAAGATGCAATAATCCTCTTCACATACCAATGCCTGTATCAAGAGATGTCCAGCAAAATTTACATGTTCCAGCCCTTATTTCACTACACATTATACAAAGGTGATCAGATGTGGATTTTTAAGTGAGCAGATACTTCTGGACTCCAGTCTGGATTCTTTACTGACAAAACCCACCAACACTGTATTTTTATTTTTGTACAGGTGCATCAGTCCTGAGAGCCCAGCTTTTAAACTGCTTTCCCAAGGAGCACACCATCATGGGTAGAAACACAAAAAGCTGGCGCTATTCCTGATAAAACCAGTGGCAAAACTGCCTTGCCAGTCTGTGCAAATGCATCCACACAAGATATCATGTCCATCTCAGAGAGTGACTCCAATGGAATTGTGATTTTTTGGTCATATACTCCATCAGAACTTGCACACAATTCCTGCTGATGCCAAAGGGAATTGCATGCATGGGAAGAGCCCGCTAGATTTTCTACAGTGGCTTCCCTTCTCCTGCTAATTCACCCATGGGTGATGTCCCTTCTGACAGCAGCAATTCCATGATAAACAATATATTCCTGTCCCAAGCATTCCAGATTTACATTATAAACCTTGGAGAGAGTCACATATCTTCAGGTCACAGCCATACCTCAGTATGGGCTGGCCATTGCATATTTCTCCCTGTGCCTAATGCATCTTCAGAAAACACCCTGATTGTCAGAAATTTTGGGTAATTATCTCCAGTTCCAGCCTAAGTTCAGTAGCTGTCTACAGATGGTGGAGAACTGAATAAGAGAATAGTGAAAATAAGGAAAGGGAAGAACGTAAAGAAGTGGAGAGGAAGGAGAGGAAGGAACGAACAAACTACAAAAGAGGATTTTTATATTGTGATAAATACTGGTAGCTTTTTGAAATATTGTTTAATGACTGCAATAAAATAATGCTGAAAATCTGCTTCTACATACAGCCTGCACATGCATGGGGAGCTGTAGATTTATTGCCATGATCATGTGTTAGACAGTTGTGTTGATTCCTCCATATCTTTAGAAGCAAGTAATAATGACAATTTTTGGAGGTAATAAAATTTCCCGTGTCTCTCGCATTAATGTGTTTCTATCACTGGCTTCTTAGAGGCATTTGGAAACAATCAACTTCTTATTTTAAGGAGCCTTAAGATAAGGTATCTGTGAGCTCTGCACTTGGGGTAATTGATCACATTTGTTTCCTGTACGAAGGTTCGACTCCTCTTTCCCTTAAACTTGGCATGTTTCTCATTACCCCATGCCTTGTTAGCCCAGCAGAAATGCTCTGCCGTGGTGAGTGAAAACAGGATGATACTATTACAGAGCACATCTAATCAGGGATGGCAGCCCTTCCCCATCTCCAGGACCCTCAGCACCCACAATCTGCCCCACAGAGCCCTCCAAGGGAAGCAGGGACATGCTGCTCTCCTGGCCACTCCAGCAGCACTTCTGGCCTCCCGGCTGCAAGTCCTACATGGTGGTTCTGCTTCAGGAAGGGACCACAAACTCCAGAAAATGACAGGAGGCGCACTCAGTCTGTTTTTCCTTCTGATGATAAAAGTGTCAGCTTTAAATTCAGGAAGCATCTTTGCCTTAGTTGTGAAATACCACATGGTAGCACTTGTCTGCGAGGGGGTTTTTAATTTCACAATACAACAGGGTTTACTTAAAAACAGCCCTGTTACTCACAGAGCATTTAAAAAAAAAAAAGCCATTAAACTTGCTCACAACCGAAGAAAAAAATTAGGTTTTTTTCATGGTCTGCCTTTACATTGGGTTTATTATGTTGGAGTGGATCATACACTGCTTACGTTAAAGGAAAGTCATGGCACTGCATCTACTTTTACCAGCAGAGAATTTGTCCTCATTTATTTTGATTGAAAAACTGCTGTTATGTTACATTGTAAACGGACTGGTCCTGTTGCATGAAAAATGTGCAGCGCTGTATTTTTAATTTCCTCTTCTTTGCATTCCTTCTCCCCCTTTCCTACCAACAGTCGAAACAAGAAAACTTGAGCATTTACCAGAAAGACAGAGAAGCAACTTTACCTCTTAACTCAAAGCCATGTTTGTACATGAACCAGCAGGGAGGATTTTAATCAGGCCTTGCTGGCTCCGAGAAATCACCTACGGACAGCACAAAACTGCTGCAGGAAGAGAGGCTGGGAGGAGGCAGGCTTTAGGGGCATTTCATTTGACTTGCTATAGACTTGTTCCTTGTAATATCTCATCTAAAGAGCCAGGGAGTTTTTACCTACTGAGAAAATAGCCTGTAACAGCCTTTAAAATTCTTGCAGCTGGCCAGGTTTGGTATTCCAAGGTAAAAGTCTCTTTCCACTAAGGGATCTGCAGTGCTTTCACTAAGTGTTCTTATATTCAAAAACTAATGTTGAAGTTATTATTAGCAACACTATCTTCATCTCGTTGAAGTTAATATTCAGAGTTGGCTACCACTGAAATATTTCAGTTTAGCAGAAAGCAAATACTTCATTGGGGAAATATTAAACCCCGTGAGGGATCATTACCAAGTTTAATTGATGGTAAAAAAAAATAAAACTACTAAGTGGGAAAGAAAAATCCTGTACTCCTAGTGAAAATAGATTTCACCAAGAAATGAAACATTTCTGGCTGTTTCTCCTCTGAATTCCCTTCTTTTCTAAATATGCTTTTCATGCTGTATCTCTGCAGCTCACTGTAATCTGCCTAATTTGTTCCCATGCTCTTTCTGGGCTGTCTTTCCTCTCTGACCATCTTGAGAACTTCACACATTGTCAACCTATCATAGGTGAAAGCTTTTGAAGATCTACTACTTTTCTCCAAGCCTAATAAGGTCAGTGACCTTTCAAGCTCTACTATTTCCTTTTCTATCATTAGCCTGATACGGGCATCAGCTACCTCTCAATTTTCTTCATCTCTTCAATGCCTCACTTCTTCCTTTGGACACTGTCTAATTAGGAACTTAATTTCCTCTTCCCTGATGGAGTTTTTGATAATAGAGAGATCCTATTCACCCCTGAAAGACAGAGCAGCACTATGATTTCCTGCTCAGGGGTGTCTTCAGGTATGTTAATTAATTTTCATGGTGCCGGCTCTGCCACAAAACCACAAAGAGCAGCAGCTCCTGTAGGAAATCCACCCATGGGGAACAGTCCTGCCCAAACTCAGCCAGGCTGAGTTTGGAAAGGAGGAGGACTGGAGGCATGGAAGTAGCCAAGGATGAGGTTTTGATGCCCTGAAGAGCCCATTTTGCATTTCTGAGCCAGTACTGGCTTAATCTGTGGAAAAGGCATCACCTTCCACCAGCTTGAGGGAGACTTTGTCACATCCCCATTCCCCAAATCCACTGTGCTCCAGGAGAGGATCTTCCCCTGCCCTACAACCTCGTGCCACAGCCGTGATCTGTCCACTTTTCCTGCACACAAACCACTGAGCACCTCAGTCACACAAAGGCAAAAAAGAGTCTGGGAGGATCTGAGTATTTTTTTTCAGAACTGAAATGTTTTAAAATAATTCCAAAAAGTGCCCACTTTTTTTTTTTTTTCATGAGCAATTATGGCCAAGGGAAATGCATTCTGTGGGAAAATCTTCATGCTAATTTAAAAGCAAAATGTTGTCCAAATAAACAGCCTTTCACCTCTTGCTACACTATTAAGGAAATTTATGATTTGTTCAGTTTTCTTTAGCACTTTTACTGCATTTTTCTTTCCAGAGTCACTGGCTGCTCTGCCACGAGCTGTGCCCTTCCTCCCCAGCCAGGGCATGTGCCAGGACTGCTCTGCCATCCTAAAGGCACTGAGAAATTTTTGGTTAGGAAACCTCTAACACATCTATGCCTGCCTCTGTTGGCTTGCACAGCAAGTGCTGGGAGCAGAGCTGTGCTGGAGTTGCTGGCCTTGCTTCAGGAGGATATTTGGCAGCATCTAGCATGTCTGTCTGGGAAATTTGGGCAGTTTCTGCTCAGTGCTTGATGAAAGGGATGCCAGAGCTGCCCTAGAGATGCAGAGCTGGCAGAGACAAGGACACAGCCCAGGGCAGATGCTCCCACACTGCCACCCTGGGACAAGGTGGCAACAAACAGGAGATTCACCGGGAATTCCCTCCCCTTCTCCCCGTCACTGCCTCTTTTCTCAGGGGTTGGTTGTTTTGTTTTGGGTTTTTTTGTGGTTGGTGGTAAACACAAAAACATCTGTTAAAAAAACCAAAACCAAACCAGCAAAGCCTGCAGCCTGCTTGTCTTGTGCTGGGGACAGTTCCGAGGCCAAACTGCACAATACTGGGGCAGAAGAAAAACACGAGGTTTTCATTCCCCTCGTACTGATCCTCTCTTGGTCATTCCCCATCTGTTCTCTGACATAACCCAACACAAGAGCCCAAGTCCCCAGCAGAAAGCTTCACCTGCTGCTGTTAGCACAGCCCCTCCACGCTGTGGGGAAGGCGCTGCCACAGGCTCTGGAGTGGGGTTGGGGCACCCAGGGTCCCTGCCTCACTCACCTGAGGGTCCCCTGGGCTCCTCTGCGCTGGGCAGACCCCCCCCCCCCATACTCAACCTGCTCTCATGCCTGGCAAAAAGCTTGCTCAAAAGTGGCACATGCAGCAGGGATTCGCTATTTCAATATTTTCTTGGTTTAGTTGGCGTTTTGAAAGCCTCAAAAATTTAGAGGTGAGACTCCCCCCAACCCCTCACCAGCACCATTCCTTCCCCTCTTGCACACCTACATCTCAAAATGACCACGTTCCCACATAAATTTTAAAATTGATCTACAAAGTTTCTTATTCATCTTTTGCTTCTGAACTAAAGCATTCCCTTCCCCGGTGTCAAAGCAGAAACAACCACGAGACCGTGTGGTGCATCCAGGAATGTTTTGTGCCCCTGCACGCCTGTGCTTGTGCATTTTTTCTTCCTTTCTTAAGCCAGGGTTTGAGATTTGAGTTATTCTGCAAACAAGACCCAAGAGAGACACAATTAGACTCCCCTGGAGACTGACCCCTTATAGTGCCCACCTGTAGCCGGACCCAGATAGCATCCCAGTGCAATGAATTAGCACTCTAAGCTGATTAGAGCAGCTCTGCACAACTCTATTTTATTGACACAATGAAGAGAGGACAGAAAAGGGCCTGAAATGAGAAAATCATTTCCATGCTGACTGAATTAAAAGAACAAAAGAGCTCCTTGCAGTTGCAGCATTCAATTTGTCAGAAAAAAAGGAAGCCACTTAATGGATCACAATAGATCTGAGCAGACAGATGAAATTTAAAACTTCGGCATGAGTGCGATTACCAGCTAAACATATTCTCAATCATTTCCTCCATATGCATAATTTAGTTGGATTGTTTACTTGGAGGGTTTGTTGGGGGGGTTTTTTTGCAAAAACACTATGTGAGATGTTATCTCCTAAGTGTCTTTGCATCCCATTTTTCCCAGCCCGGAAGGTTGTTGTGTTGGCTCGTAATACATTTTGTTGTAACACAAATTGCACTAAATTGTGGCTGCCTACGTTTGCCTTTCTCCCCTGCCTCCAGAAGTAAATTAATATTTTCAGTGTATGGAAACAAATAATGCAAGATCACCTTATTCCAAAGCAGACCTAAATTGATTATAAATCACATGCATTATTCTGCTCTGCTTCCAGGAGAACAAACATACTGCAACTCCTATTCTAGCAAAATATATTAGTTTGTGCCACTATAAACAGCCTTCTCATTAAATTTAGGCTTAAGCTAACAGTAATAAGACAAGAATACAGACTATTAAGAGGTTTCTCTGAATGATATATATAATTACTTACAAAAGAGATATGCAATTTACTTTAGCATTTTCAAATCAAAATCTACTAACCGGTAGAAGGAAATATACCTTTAAAATAAAGCTGTGAAATAAATTGAAAACATCAGTATTTTAGGCTCCCTGTCCTCTAATTATGTAAAAGCTTGAATCTGAGTCTGTCCTAATTCAAAAGGGAAAATCAATTGCATCTGTAAAAATATCTGACTTTCCCAGATTATATTTTCTACATAATGAAGTATTAAAACAGCAAGCACAGTCCTGCAACTATATTGGAATATAAGGAACATCACCTCCCTGCATATTCCTTGAAAGCTAAATTTGGATTATAGAGAAGGGAGCTTTGGATTATGGAGAAGGGAGCCCTTTCTTTTTCTACACAAAATTTTAAAAGCTTATATCTTGTTACAATATTTACAAATCAAATATCTCTTGCAGATCCAAAATGTGAACCAAAAGTCATTTTCTGAGCCTCATTATGACTTCAGAGCATCTGAATTCAGAGCTATTGCATTGATTTGTCCTGACATATATTTTTATTTTTCTGAGAATGTTTTAATCAGTTCACTTGACGTCCTTTTTACTATTCAGTTTGCAATTTTACCAGCTTGTTTGCATCTAATTTTGAGGTTTAAAAAAAACCCAAAAACAGTAAAAGAATTATAATTGCTTATAACTCCCCTGTTTTGAAGCTGATACTCTGCTAAAGAGAAAACCAAGATGAGCACGGGCAAGGTTTACTTCTGCTGGCTGCTATTACTGATTTGCCTAAGCATTTCACAGGGGTAAATACCCAAATCATTCAGGGAATGACTGACACACTCTGACATGTGGTTAACAGCCTTACCCTGTGCTTTGCCTCTACAAATCTCACTGATGCCAACATAACCTTCCAAATATTTCAGATAATCATTTTCCCCCTACTCTTGAAAAAAACTTTTACAGCCACATCTGAACCATTCAAAGGATCCCTGATTGGAAATGTTAATGTAACCAATTTTTTTTTTTTAACCTCCTAAGTGATTGAGCTTTTAATATATAAATATATAAAATAAAGGTAAATGAATATATATTTATATATAGTTATATAAATATATATTTTAATATATATTTATATAACTATATATAAATATATATTCATGCCCATGTTTCTTATTAATATATGTATATTAATAAATACATATTTAAATATATTTTGTGTAAATATATATTAAAATATGCATATATAAAATAAAAAATATATTATAATAATTTTTAAAGGCCACGCATGAAGCTTTGGGATATTTTAGCAAGCTCAACGTAGTGTAACTTTGCTGACAGCCTGTCACATTTCACTGACTGTCTGTCTGGGATCCTGCGATAACATCTGCATTCACTCAGGGCGAGAGCTTACCCTAAGACAAAAAAGTGGGTCCTGCCACATAATGCTCCATCATTCTGTCAGTTCTGACATGGCATCTGAATTTTTTTGAATCACTAAACACTTTTGGGACTCTGGTCCTTATTATCTTTCCTTAGTTTCTATGCTCGCTCGGCAATGCTGAAAAATGTAAAATGTGCAAACAAGGTAGTGGACGGCTCGGGCTTTTTGTCGTCTAATCCTCAGCCCCTCATTCATGCTCACTGTTAATCTCTTAAGACATTATAAAACTGTTAGACAAAGAAATGTGAATACCTCTGCTTCTAAGCAGAATGGGAGGAAACCAAGGAAAATCTGGATCATGCTAAGCTTTTCTTTTCACCACAAAAATGGTAACTTAAACCTGTTGCATCAAATTATTTATAATTCCCAACACTAAGGCTGGCTTTTTTTTTTCCTTCTCCAGCATTACAGAGCGAGCCTGGCAATATCACAGGAGGAGGAACGGTACTACTGAGCCTTTCCAAACACATCAAATGTGTAAGTTACACACAAAAAAAAATCCTACAAAGCCCATGAGAATATGGGCAAATTGGGTTTTAATCCCTCCGCTGTTTTTTTGCTCAGCATGGCACAGGGCTCACCATGCTGTCAGGGCGGCTGGAGACCACTTTGGGGGATTTCTGTGCTGCAGAAGGACCAGGGGCTCGGTGGGCTGGGTTTGATGGTGGGGATGCTGCATGGGACAAGGCACGGGCGCCTCCAGGCTGGCTGAAGCTTTCCTGGCTGGATGGGACCAGGGCCCCATTTCACATTAATCCAGCTCTGTTTGGAGCCGTCTGCTATTTCAGGTCATCATTTCACTCCTCCTGACTCCCACTGCTGCGGGGGCATTAGCATGGGGACAAAAGCTGCTCAAGCACCTATTCTAAACCCATTCAAACTCAAACCCACTAAAAAAATCACACCCAAAAATGATACTGTTGCAATCAGCTAAATTTTATTCAGGAATGCTGGGGCTGAAAACCAGAATTTTCATTTTCTACTTCTGCATTGTTGTCATGGGTGGTGGGATCAGATAGTCCAGTCTTAAAATTGCTCCAGAAGCACAAAAGTATTTGAATGCAAATGCCAAACAAGTCACTCTCCCTGAGCTAAATACCTACCACGAGGGTTTCTTTACACACAGAAACTTCTGTTAAAGTCATAATCTTCAAATAATTATTTAAACTATTGTGAAATCTGCCTAAAACATGTTTTATTCATCTCTGTTTGCATTAGTGAGAGGGAAAAGGGCTTTAATGAGGGAAGTTGAGATGTTGCCTTTTTTGCAACAATGCCAGCCATCAAATTGGTGAGATGACTTGAGAAAATCAGCTTTTGAAAGGGAATAATGAGGGTCCATACTGGTAGGGATTGAGCTGCTCTGCTAAGAGTGGAACTGGTGATATTTCAAGCAGAGGGAAGTGTTTGTGGGAAGGAACGAGCAAACTGCATCCACAACAGGGGGGATGCCCCAAGCTTAAATGAACTGAGGGACACCGAAATCTTGACATGAAGAGAGAGCTGAGAAGGAAAAGATGCAGTAGAAAACTAAAATATATGCAGCCACTAAAAGGCAATCAGAGCCTGCTTGGCAAACCATGTACACAGCCAGTGCTGGAGGCAATTATGGCACTGACCTGCTGGAAAATAAATGGAGGAAGATGAGGGCCAGATATAAAGGGCAGGGATAGATGGGACTTACAAAAGATCGGAAGGAGCTAAGAAGGAAGGTTTTCACAAGGCTGAACAAGGATTCCTGCTGACTCCAAGGTTTTGGGACAACGTGGAGAACAGCAGCACCAGTTATGAGAGGAGGAGAACAGGGAGAAGGAAGTAAAGAGAAGTGCACAGCTCAGGGTCAGCAGGAGGATGAAAATGCAATTTGAGACCACAGATCTACAAGCAAATAATAAAAAAGGTCTCTTCACACAATCTTAACTGGGGGGAAATGGTAAAATACTGCTCTCTGTGCAAGAGAGGAGGTGTGTTTCAAAGGCAAGGCACTGGGCTCACTGCTGCTCACTCTGGCCATCAACACCATTTTGGCACAGAGGGTTTGGTAGGGTCATTTCTGAGTTTAGCATTAAAGACAGAAAAATTGTTTTCTCTCCTCCTTTTTAGCTGCTCATTAGTCTTCCTACACGTGTTCGTATTCCAAACGGGTAGATGCCAAGTTAAGACTGGAAAGCAAAATCACTTTTTCTACATTCATATGCAAATTTTGCCTTATTTGAAGGTTATCTCTAGATCAATGCTTACAATTTACCTTTATAGACTATCTTCTGTAAATGCAGTAATGCTGAAGCTTTCCCATACCCAAACTTCCATTTTCCCCACTAGGAGAGCTTTACCTTTTTTTGCACAAAATCAACATTTCTACCACAGTTTTTAAATACCTCGACCACAAACCTCTTTGAAAACATTAATACCTAGATTTATTTTTTAGTAAAACACCCGCATAACAAATAGCTACATTTTTGGAAAGCCCATTGGCTACATGAGGGTGTTTCAAGAAGATAGAAGGGAGCTGAAGGCTCCTTTTGGAAACCCTGAGCAGCTCCAGGTCTCCAGCACAGCCCACTCTCTGCCTGTTGCCAATACACTTCATCAAGTTAAGACTAAGAACAACACTTTGGGAAACCCACTATACACCAGAGCCCCCTTACGCCGTAGGCTTCACCTGATGAAATGTTATGCTTTTTGTGGGCTCTTTTACATCTTTCCACACTAAACACGAGGTCTGTGCTTTAAAAGGAAGGGCTACTTAACATTTGTATTTCTTTCCCAAATTAATGAGTATTGTATGCACCGAAGTTAGCGTGATCACATAAAGCCAGGCAGGATTATGACAACCCCTGTCCTCACTCCTGTGCATGCCACCTACCATTCAGCCAGGAAACATGAGGGCTGTCATGACAATAAAGCTCCATATTAATCCTCTCTGGGGTAGAAATACCCTATTAGCCAATTGCTGATTTCTGGTTTTATTTCCAAATAAGTTTTATTTTTTTAATTTACCTGATGAACACATCCTAATCTGCAGGCTCTAGCAAACAAAATATGGGCTTTTTATTTTGTTTTTCAGTCTTTACTAGACCGAACACCCAGATTGCAATGCTATTGTTAAGCATCAAACCTCAGTGCTGTGTCCTCTGAAGAGCATGTGTTTCTCTGGGTTAATAAGCATCTTGCCATACCCCAAATCCTGTGTTCATTTGCTTCTGTTTAATGACGACCATCTCCTCCTGCCCACATGTATGCTCGTCTCTCCACTGCTTGTTGAGCCATCAAGACACACCTTTGTTTCATTTAGTATGCAATTTTCACCTCTGACCCAAGAAACTAGTCTTAGGCTTCCTGAACTTTATTGCCTGTTAATAGACTGCTGGCTCTCTTTTCAGCAGTCATAGAAATGGTGGAGAGACATTTAATTGAAAAGAGGGACAAAGCTAGAGCCTGAAAGGCAAAGTCAGTAAGGTTTAAACAAAAAAAAAAAAATCCAGCAGTAATATGTTTGAGGAGGTTTGGATATTCTTTACAAGTTCGTGGCTCTTTACATAAATAAGAAAGACATCATTGATTTAATTATCTTCCCGGGGAACAATGGTGTAATACCCTGAATGGTGCTAAATGATTGATCTGGTAATTCATCTTCTGCTAACAGCTATCTATGCATTTTGTTTCTCTCCAGTCCTCAGCCCGGTGACATTAGCAGCAATGTCACGGAGCAGTGCTGGGCTTTCATAAAACACCCACAGATGCTCTTTCCTGCCAGTGTTTAGGGACACATGGTTATAATTTTGTCTGTATTTCTTTGTCGTAGATTACTTTTAACTACATCTGTTCAATTAAAACAGAAAAAAGAAAGACACAGCTAGAGCCCATCAGCTTTATATCAGAAGAAGCCTATTAATGAAATAGGGAGATTTAATTTTGTAAGTGTTCTGATGGGTGCGAGATGCCTTTATGTTTTTTCAGAAGTTCTGCTTGGTGAATAGTTAGGAAAGGACATTATTACAGCATAAGGATATTATTGTACAAAGAAAGGCATTATTAAAAGTGATTTATTGTCCCATGTTAGGAAACTTATAGGAAAAGTCTGATAATATATTAAACTTGTTTATTATGGACTTCATATAATTTTTGAATAATGCTGCTTTTTCTTTTGACAAGAGCAATAAACTCTGCTGATATAGACATACGTTGATTATCCCAAGTCAACTGTGTTGCTTAAAGAAACATGCCCAAACAATCAGCTTCTGACAGCTGCATCTCTTGTTATTTACAATAGCCATCACAGTAATAACTCACCATTTCTATATTAATAAGGCAGTGAAATTTATTATGATGGTATTGAAAAGTTATTAAGTACTGCATCCCAAGTGACAAAGTACCACAGCACTGTCACTATCCAAAAGCAGTTGCCCATCCATCACAAAGCTTTCCAGATGGTCCTGCATCTTTATCGCTCCCAGGTTGGTGACATCACCTGTTCACCCACTCAAAATTGATGATGAAAGCAAACAGATCTATCTTACTTACATTTACCAAATCAATTTAATTTTACAGGCCGTGGCTTAGTGACATATTGACTGTTTTCCTTAATGGCATCTACTGTACTTAATGCAAAGAACTCATCTCTGAATCCTGGCTTGCATAATGTGGCATTTCATAATAAATTTTTTATAACGTATTTATTTAATGGGAAGAATTATGATTGTTTGTCAGTTCTATTAGATGCAATTATTATTCTCTTCAGTTTAATATTTTTTATTTTTCTTTCTGATGTTGTCTTTCTTAATGGCTAAATTCAATTTACCCATTTTGTCTTTTAAAGGGATGTCTGGCATATCTCATTTATTTTTCTTTGTAATTTGATAATCTCAAATCTACTCCAATGGCAGTTTTTGTCTCTATTAATTGAATGCTCTTACCTGCTTGAACAGAATATTACTGAACTCAAAAGCTACCTTGGTGGTGTTTAAATAAATAAAAATCTCTTTGCTCTGAAGAGAAATGCAAATTCCTGAAACATCCTCTTGGTTCTGCTCTGAAGAAGGTAACAAAACTTCCTTCTCCCCTTCCTACTTCTAAGTCCACTTGACCCTTATGGTTTCACTCTGCTTCCCTCAGGAGTTAATGCTCCCCCTGATTAAATTAAAACCTCAGTGGCTTTGTGGGCAACACACACACAGACCTACAGAGAGGTTTCTGTGGCTTTAGACTCTGCCATGAAATGTGTGATTTCCTGCCCTCAAGGTCAAGGACACGGTGGAGCATCCACTGTGGCTGGAGAAAGAGTCAATTCCACACAACCCATTCCGGGTTTCGCTGGGACAAAAGCTTTTGTGAGATTTTCCAGCTGTGCCACACCAACAGCTGCTCAGCCTCCTGCACTGGCTGAAAGCCTCTTCCTGAGGCTGTTGCCACGTTGACCTTGGGTTGGCTCAGAGCCTCACCAGCCCCCTAAGCACAGCCCCAGTGCCAGGGCTGGCTCAGGGTGGGGGTGAGCAGCACCTCCCTTCCAAAAAACTACTGCAGCCTCTCAGCTCCCTTGTGTGATATTGATCTGAAGGTTTTCTGAGAGCAGCTCCCCTGGCCAGCTGAGGAGGGAGCTTTGGTGTTCCCCTCCCAGCAAACAGCAGCTCTGCCTGACCAAGGGAAGGTTGTGGTCTTTGCCCAAAAAAACAAAGCACCACATCCCACCAAGCTCATGCAAGACTCTGCTTAATTGTATTAATCAAAGAATTAGAGGAATTGAAGGGTGGAGGAAAAGGGAATAATAAAAAAAACAACACAGACTAATGTTGAACGATCCCTCTTGTCCTCAGCATCTTCCACCCACACAGAAAAACCCAAAGGAACAACAGCTCCCCTTTGCTGTCAATACATTTAATTCAACTGAATGACAAGTCCACCTGCTCATGTCTTGTTATTCGAGGACCTAATATTTGCTCATTTGCAACTATAAACTGTGTTCTCCAGGCAGGGAGAAAGCTGGTGATAAGCCCAGGGAGCTGGCTGGAGTATGGTGCTGACATCCACTGTGAGGGCAAGGCTCTGCTCATGAAGCAGCATCTGCAGGGACTCCTATTGCTGCAGCCGTGTCTGACTCGGGCACAGCCTCACCATAAGACCCAGATGCAAACAACAGAAGAATTCAGGCTGGTAACACTTGCAGCAATGTCCTTTTTGTGCACAGCTCTGGAGGGGCTGTCTGAAGCACCCTCGTGCACGCTCACCCCAGGCAGGACACACGGCTGAACTCCATCCCATGCGCACCGAACACCGCGTCCCTTACAGAGAGCTTAACACGGCAGCTAAGCACGTGCTTAACTCAAACACCTGGGTAATCCTGTTGATGATAAGCTCGTGCCTAAGTGCTTTATTGGACCCCGGCCAGAGTGCTCTATGCCTTGCAAAGCTGAGCTCCAAATGGGATAAAGCATCACCTATGCGCTGCAGACGAGGTAAGGATGTCACCCCCACCTGCAGCTGCCAGGAGCGGATGATCTGTTGATCTGGGGGAGAACACGCTCTGCAAGGCTACATTGGTCCTGTGTTGATCAAAAAGCAGCCCCACCTCCCACTATAAAACAAATCATTCCTTTTTAATTCCAAATAACAGAATAGCCCACATCCTTGTTTCTGGTTTTGCTTCAACAATAATTTTGCGAAAATCCCTGGAGTCTCTATACCGCTGCAATCCATATGAAAGGAGAAAACCTAGGCAAGGAATCTCTATTATGCTTCCCTGCTTTCCAACCACCTGGCTGAGTGTGGTGCTGTTTTGCATGTTAATGCTGTTGAAAACAATTCAAGAAAAAGCCAAGATTTGGTCTGTAAAAGTCACAGACCAGTGGCAGTGTGAAAGTGTCAAACAACAGCAGAAAATCAAGGGTTTTATTGTTTAACACTAAGACACACTCCATATCCCAAAGAAAAATATTCACATGTGATGAAGTCTTTGTTCCTTCTATTTTTCTTTTTGAAAAAAACATTATCTACTGCTCTCTCCCAGAGTGATTTTCCTGACTACAAGGGAGTTATTTCCCTCAGCACTGTCACTGTTTATTAAGAATAGCTTAACTGGAGTTTTAAGATGTGAGAATTCCACGGGAAGTTATTTAGAAGACTTTTTGCTCTGTTTTTATTAAAAACAAAGCAAACAAACAAAAAAAATGCTGCTTTCAGCATTCTGGCATAGATTTTTCCAAAGAAGGACCCAAAAACAGGGGCTAACATCTGTACATAGGAACTGGTTGGTAACTGCCACTGATTACAGTAGAATCCTTTGGATGCTAAGAAAACCAAGCTATTGGTTTAGATGCTACAACCCAGATTTGCAAGCATATAGGCTAGATTTCATCTCTAAAAGCCTATACTTTTTTTTAACATATTATTTAATTTTCATAGCAATATATGGTACACCTAAACCTCAGAATCTTGAATAAATTTAATTTTTAAAACTGCCAAAAGAAAGCAAAAAAGTGCAGAATTAAAGCTTCAAACTGCAACTATTCCAGTCCCTACAAAACAGTGGAAAGCTTGTACTCCAGAACAATTTTTAGGAAGCTGTGCAGTTTTCTCAGAGGACTCACATGAAAAATGTTAGAGGAGACATAAATAAATAGCCAAATGGCCTCCTAATTTCCATTTAGAAGTAATAGCATCAGCTCAAGCATACTCTACCAAATATGAGTTGTTTTTCAGCCTCCCTGGCATGACAGGAAAATATACTCAGCTCTATAAACAGATTATATGCTGCTTTATAAAGCTCTAAAATATTTTTTTTACTTCTGTGACAGGTTTGATTTATTAGAGTTTATTGCTCCTGGTTTTGCCCTCCTAGTAAAGAAATAAAAGTTTAGGATCAAAAGAGCTGTGAAGAATTTGTTCTTATGAATGAGACTTTGAGTTTGCTAGAGCAGCAAGAGACCTGAATTTGGATGTTGGCTGTCCTCTGGCCCAAGGTAGGTGCGTGTGCTTTGGCGACCTACTCAAAGCCTTGCTTTGAAATACTCTCCCAGTTGTTTTTCATAGCAGGGCATGAACCACGATGAAATCACTAAATTTGTGTTCCCTCGCTTTTGTTTAAAAAAAAAAAAAAAAAAAATTACTGCCATCCCTTAAAAGCTTGTTTTCTTTGTTGATTAAGCAGCAGTCAATTTTCCCTTTTCAAACAAGCACCGAGCAACAGCCTCCCGACCTCCTCAGATACTCGGGCTGCCGGCAAATACTAAAACCCCCGTGACAAACTGCAAAAAAGCTCGACCTTTCCCCTTGTCCGGTGACCCCCTGTTCGATTTGTACTTTAGCTAACCAATACCTGATTAGATAATGCTCAACTCCAGCCCCACAAAATGAGATAAAATTCAAATTTATGGCTTTTCATTTAAACTGATCTACAGCACTCTAATCATGACCCAAGCACGACTATATCACAACAAATTCTTTTTGTCCTGGAGTGTGTTTTATGGCTGAACTGTATAAATGGACACAATAGACATTGTTTTCTTGGACTTGCTCTGATGGAACTCTGTGTTGATCCCATAGGGAGTCTTGCTATAGGGGAATGTAGGAACAGGCTCCATGAAATTCCTCAGCCTGCTGCAGAAAATTTTTCTTTATCATCAACTGCCTGGCTGCAGAATTTAACAGCAGCAGTTCCCTCAGCTTCCACTTCTCTCCCAGGCTAATCCCAGTATCAACTCAGATGGATATCAGTCACAAAAACTGGAAGTCAGAAGTGTCCCACAGCTGGAAACACCCAAAACTATGACAAGCTTTTGCAAAGGAAAAAAATGTATTTTTCAAAAAATGTAGTTACAGTCCAAATTTGTGTGTAACTGTAATGCTTTTTTTGGCCTATGGGAGCCAGAGCAACATGAGCAGGTTGGGACATCCCTCCTTCTGAAGTCACCAGCTGGCTTCTACAGCACCATGAACTACCCCAGGAATTACAGGTAATCAAACATGAGAGAGCATCGTGTCACAACCGATACAATTCACTCATCAAACAAGTGGAAAGATTTTAAAACCTCTCACACTGCAAAATCACTTAAAACCCACACTCAGCACCACACAGAAACTTTGGTTCTATCCTTCCTCCATTCCAGATTGAAACTAAATTTCACCTTCATTACCAGCAACAGCAGAATGAATTCTCATTTGTTAACTGGTTTGTTGGCACCTGGCTGGACATACTCCTTGTTTCCCAAAAATGCCTATTTAAGCAGAAAACAACAGCACCAGAAAAGCTTAAAGACCATACTTAAACCTCAATAATGATAGTTTTCCTCTCCATCCCACACTGCCTTTAGCACTGCCTGAGCCCACACACCAGTATCAGTGGTGGATTCCTGAGGAGTGTGATGATGAGCATCTGGCATGGAATGAGCATCATTGAAGTCCTCTCCAGCACTACCAGGATCCCCCACATCCCTCCTCTAGCCCCAGCCATCACTCCATGCCATTTTACTCACTGTGTAAACTCTGCTAACCAGAATTTCTTTGTCTCTCTTCAACTACAGTAAATGTATCTAACCCACTTGTTCAAAAAAATATTCAGTTTCAAGTTCCTCTAAGCACCACAGAATACTTCTGGGTGAGTGACCAAAATGCAGAGGGACTTGACTGTTGATTTTGTGTGATTTTGCTCCAACATTTTTCAATAGCTTGCCCCAGCTGTCCCAAATAAATAACACCATTCAAATGGCACGAGTCCTGCAGCTTGAAAGGGATTCAGGCTGCCAGCTGGGCTTCCAGCACTATCAAGATATTAATTTCTTGTCTGAATATCACAGACCCCAAAATCTGAAATATTCCAAGCAGGAAAAGCAGTCTCTAATATTGTAGCATATTGCCAGCATCTAAGGGTGTGAAAGGCTAGATAGATTTCCCTCAGTTTTAGTGTGATTATCCTGTCCTACGGCACTTGAGTGTCCAGTCTAAAATACCCTAATTTTGGAAAAATGTTAAACCTGCAAGTACAGCCATGTATCAACAGTTTTTGCTTTAATTTCTGTTATCAATATTTGAGCTTAATTGTGGTGTGGTTAAAGGTCAGATTTTATGGTTTCCTGGTGCCTTTTTCAAATAATAAAGATTTCTCACTAGCAATTATATTGCATCACAGTCTGTTAACTCAGTAGAGTGCTGCCAAGTCTATGATTTCTCCTGACACTATTCTGTCACATTGTCACAGGTCTCACAAGAGTTTAAACAGCTGGATGGAAAGTTTGTCATGAACTCCCTGAGTGTTTATGGATAGTTAAGAGCAAATCAAGCTTCCATTTTCCACCATATCTGCAAGGCTCCGCTCCACAACGAAGCTTCATTTTTCCTGGGAAAATGAACTCCCATCTCTCCTGAGGTCAGGCGTGCCCCTGGAGAGCCACACAAACCCTGCATGGCTCCCCTTATCAGAAAGCAAAGGAAACGTACAGATGGAAAGCAGAGATTGTGCTCTGTTCCTACAGCACATTGTTAAAACCATGAATAAAACCATGCAGGAACATTTGTTACATCATAACACAACAGCAGCGCCACTTGATGTTTGAATCCCTGACCTGACCATGGACCAGGAGCTCAGACAGATCCTCAGTGATATCACAGTGAGGAAAATGCTGTCCCTGAAGGCAGGGAAAGCAAGATCCAACACCTGTACTCACCAAAGGAGTCCATGAGCTCCTTCAGAGAAAGGATTTCCCAAAACATCTGCAGAAGTAACAAGAACCACACCATTCCCATGTGTGCTGGGTATGGCTCTAGCATCCAAACCTACTTCACCAAATGAGTGGCAAAATTCCCATTAAGTAAAATGGAAGCAGGATCAACCCCCCAGCTTTTGAAGCCCCCTAGTAGCACAAAGTTTTTCAATAGCAAGTCTAGCCATACATCACTAGATTTAAGGGTTATTTTAATCATTGTTGACAGAAAGTGGCAATTCACAATCCTGAAACAGCACCCGGTTTCATTTCAAACCCTACAATGCAGTGATTTTGCCAATCCCTCACCAAGAGACAACACAGGACTCTCCAAGACGTGATTAAAAATGGTACAGAAATGTTCCAACAACACTTTTTCCTCACTTTCCTCAAAAGGAGCATCACCTGCCAACATCCACCCAGACAGATTTCATGCATGAAGAGCAATATTAATTTCTGACTTTTTTCTTTTTCAATTTACACTCATCTCCATCCAGAACCCTGAAAGGCCACAAAGCAGTTTGTGCACATAAATTTGCTTTGGCTGCTGCAGGAAAAGACTCAAATTCTGCAAATATTTGTGTTTATAGATAGGCACACAATAACTCAACAGACCAAAGAATGTAGAGAAAGAATCTTACCTCCCAGCCGTAACTAGGATCTTTCAGGTGTGGCCGCTGCTCTCCTACAAAAGGGCCAAATTTTTCCCCTGCTTCAATCTTCCTTTTGGTCCATATCCCTAATCCTGCTCCAGGAATGTTGGATTCTCTGAGCTCAAACTCTGAAGGAATGGGAATGTCATCAGGAATGTATATTGGAGCCTTGTAAGGAGAGCTCTCCTTGGGTGTGAAAGCTTCGCTGGAGGTCGCTGGAGAAGACGGCTCTTGGATGCTGATGGATGTTGGACACTGGACATTTGCAGCCTCTCCATCAGCTTCTGGCACCTCCCCCAAGGGAAGTTCTGGAAAGCTCTCATACAAACATTCATCACCTGGAAAAGAAGGACAAACAGTAGGATTTGAAACACCCTGACAAGGTTTTGCACATGAAACAGTTTCAGCCTGCACATGGAATGGAAGAGACAGCTTGGGAGATGGCATCAATCACTAATCCTGCAGCAGAGCCTCACCCTGGCTGGAGCTGAGGCTTTTCTCTGGTGTAGGCCTGGGGATAACACAGTGTTTCTGAATATTCCTGACATCAAAAGTGGTTTGCATCACTGAGCACAGGCGAGGGAATTGCACACAGATGTAAAGGCAGGCACACCCCATTGTCCAGTCGGGTCTGGATACAGCACTGCACCCCACACATGCTTCGAAATTACAACTGAAAGCCAGCATTACATGTTACAACTGAAATCTAAGAGAAGTAAAAAGCAGGAAAGCTTCATTGGTCTTGCAGAGAGACAGACTGAACCTAAAGTAGCCAAAATTAAGTTTGATGGCCTCCAATTAGTCTTCGGAGAAAGGATCCAGCCTACCACACAACTCTTGGCAAGAGCTTCAGCTGATGTAAATCAGTGTCTTACCATTGACCTCTAAGAAATGCAATGGTCTAAAATAAGTTCAGGATCCAAACAGCACCTTATAGAGAACATGAACCTTCTCCTCTTACAGTTGCAAAAAAAACTGGGGCAGATCCAAAACACATTAAAAAAAAAAAAAACTACCTTCATCTCTGGGGTTTAGCCAGCAAACAAAAAAAGAAGAAAAAAAATTAAAACTCAGTATTTTTGACAGCCTAAAATGTAAGACTGATTATAAATTCCTTTTAGTCAGAAACTCAGAATTACTTCAGTCGGGGGCTTTAGCTGCACCAGCAATACAGTGCTTAACTCAACTCTACATGCAAGAGGGTCAAAACAGCAAAACTAGCCAAAAAAGCCTTCCTTACTGTTTATATTCATTTAATGTATTCATGTTCTTAGGGTTTTATACACACCAGAACTCATTCCACTTAATTCAAACCTAAATAGGAGGTGAGAATACTGTTCTCCAAGGACTGAAACTAAGAGATCAGGTATTTAAAACCTGAGCTTGAGAATATTTGCATAATATGGTTGGCCCAGAAATGAAAGTGTTACACTGAGCTTGGCTTTCAGAATGACTCTGTTTCAGTGAAGAAACAGGAAACTTTAAAATGTTCTTTCAATTTCTTGCTCATTTAAGAAACTATCCATGGTAGATTAGCACCGTATGGCTTTTCCACTGGAAACTGGTCATAGCCCATTGTCTCTCACATCTTTGTTACATATTATCTCACGGTTTTATATCTGTACTTTCATGCTTCTGGTACTGCCTAAGACAAACACTGGGACATAACAAATCATTGGAATAGATTGCTCCCATCACAGGACTGGCAAACTGGATTCTTCATCTGTGAGCAATTTATTCACAGCCATGAACTGTTTTTCTTTCTTTTATGTGGCACTGGCTATGACCTCATACATGTCACAGGAAAGTTCAGCTACCCGTCCCCTCGGCCTCCAGTTTGGCAGACTCTGCCTGCACTTTAACAATTGAACCCAATATTGATCAGTTTGTCACTTTACTAATACCTGGCATTCTGAGAAGTAGAAAATTTTGAGTGACTCTACCATCTAGCTGAGAAGGACACAGAGAGGGATTTTCCACTGCTTGTGGTTCAGAAATCCTACCTTTCAGAACTGACTTTGGCAATGATGCTTGAGGGCTCATGAAAGCACTGATGCAGAGAGCTTGCTCTCATGAGCCCATGCCATCCCTTCCTGCCTCCAGCACCACTTATCTGGGACTCCAAAGGGCAGGAAAGAGGGCATGGAAAGGACAGAGACACAGCTCTCCCTGGATGCCACCCCTCACTTTGCCCTGCACTGAGACAACCCCTCCAGCAGCCACCTCTGTTACACCACGGCACTGCTGCTACCACCCCCAGACACAGCTATGCTCCAGCATGGTGGGACAGGTGACAGAGGTCCATCCACACCTCCTGAGCATCCCCCAAATCTTGCACATGCTCCCTGACTTTGCAGGCCAGCAGCAATGCTGCACCCAGCCTGGGCAGGCGTGCTCCCGTTCAGATGTCTTCCCCCAACTGTTTAGATTGCAGTCCTGCCTAAAAGACTTCAGCTGTTTTTGGAACAGGGGTAAAAAAAAAAGAAACCCTAACCCATGTATACACATGGGGTGCAGGAAGAGAAATCACACAAAGAAAGTGATCTGGATGATGATAAGCACATGGCTCACTTGAAGGGGGGTGCTGAGGGTAAAAACTTCAGGCATCTAAATCCCACTGATTTTCCATGACAGCTGGGTGCCTGACACTCAAACTCCTTAAAAAGCCCATCTCACACAGTCACTGCTGTTGCCCCTGTCCAGCCAAGCAGTATCCCATAAAACCAAGGCACTCTGTGTCCCACAGTCAACCGTCCTTCACAAAATAACAGAGTATCTCAGCCAAATAATTGAAGTCACAGCAAGCAATGACCTGCTCTGTGCCTGTCCCAAAGGGCCACCTTCCTCAGCTCCACTTGCCAGCAGTGACTGCCTACGAGCCAGCACAAGCTGAGCCTTAAACATTCAGCAAGCACAGCTTTACAGATGTTTCATCTTCCCCAGGGACCGTCCAGTTTAATTTCTCTCTCGCAGACTCAAAGGCCTCAGTTATACTTATCTCAGTCATTCTGGCTACGCTCGTTTTTTAGCCATATAGGGTCAAACCTGCAGCTGATAAATTGGCCTCTGAAAGCCTGGCAGGGAGACAAGTCCGTTTGCTGGGTCTATTGTGCCTCCTTTGATTTCCAGCAGCCACACCCGATGTCGTCGTTAAACACGGGCTTTCAGCTTGAAAGCTCTGGAAAATATAATACTCCTCTATGCCCCAAAGCTCTAAGTGTGGGTAAAATGGATTACTGAAATAGTCCTTTGCCTGAAACAGCAATGTATTCTAGCAAAAAAAAATGTATTTTTAAGCCTCAAAATAGACACAGTGTTGAATTATGACTGACTGAGAGATGGGAAGACCATTAAGACATGTTTGTGACATTAATGATAGAAGCAGCTCTATTAAAATCAATGTACATGAACCATGGTTCTGGTCTTAGTTTTCAAAGGGTGCATAACTATTTTTCTTAAGATTTGCACCCACATGGATCAGAGGGACTTCCTGCAAAACCATAGGATATTGACTGATAGAAAAACTTTGTAAGGTTAGAATTAGACACAGAGACTTTGCTGATAAGCATCATTTTCACAGTGAACTGCAAATTGTTCACACAGATAGCACTTCAGTTTTGAAATTCAAGATGGCCTCTTTTAAACTCCAATAATTATCCCCACCATAAATGGGATGAAGTAAAAAATGAGGCCCCTGATAAGGGAACAGATGAGATTAGGTTGTGTGGAAGCTTAGATATTAGTCTCCATGAAATTCTTCACCACTATTTTACAATAAAAACATGAGCAAGCTTCAAAGGAAACCCAGGAGTAAAGGTTAATTGCTACTAAAAGGCCAGGGTGGACACCTGCATTTGCACTTTTGTCACAACCTTGCCCACCAGCAGGAAAGAGCCCACGTGGCTGGGGATGTGCCTGATGACGAGGGAGAGCGACGTGCCAAAGCTGCTGCTGCAGCTCCAGGACCTGGGGTCATTCCAAGACTGAGAGGCCTTCTGTGCATGGCTGGGAGGAGCAGAGGACTTCCTTCCATCAGGATGATTCTTAGTCCAGCCCAGTTTTCCTCTCCAAGAGCAATTAGGTGAGAGGCGCTGCTGATGGAGGCAGAGGGTGAGCACAGCCCAGTGCTGCTGTCAGAGGCCTCATGCTCAGCAGGGCTGCGCCTGGCTGCAGCTGAAATGCCCCACCATGGCCCCTCATGGTGAGCAAACACGCTGGCCTGGTGCACTTGTCTGTGTTCCAGGGCAGCCTTAAGCTCAAACTTCTCAGAAAGTTTTCCAGGGATCAAGCCTGCACCCAGATCTCCATGGCCAAAGCCAGTCGTAGCAAACAAACATTCATAAGGAATTCTGTTCTTCCGTTCCTCAGGTTATTTGTGCCTAAGGAGATATATTCCCAGAGTGACTACTGACTGATAAACACTCTAGCACATAAATGCAGTTCTCTGCACTTGGATTCATGCACGTGGCCACCTGTGATTTAATCATAATCTGGTTTACTCTGGAGGAAAGAGGCTGAAAGCAAAGGCATCTAGAGAGCCTAATTCAGAATGCCATCACCTTCTGAGCAGGACAAAGCAAGAGCTGAGATAAATGTCAGAGTGGCTCTTTGCAATGAGAAGAGCCACACAGTTTCATGCCTGCAGCTTCTCAAAGGTGAGATGACCCCTAGTCCCAAAAATTAGACACCATGAGGACACAACTCTGTTCGATGGGAGAATTCCACAACATGTCAGGAGCTTTGAGCTCCCATAGCTGTGTAGACTATGCCTTGTACAAGCCTTCAGCAAGGATGCATTAATGAAGGGTTTTGGATGGTAGGATCAGGGGAATTAATCCCTTCTCCTACAGGAGGTGAGGGTGGACCTGAATGTACCACAAACTCCTAAATCAGATCCTTGAAAGAGAGCAGTGAGCATTTATATTTGTTTGACCTAGTATCACCATTCAGTGCAGAGGAAATCAGCCTGGAATATTTGCAGGGATATCTGAAAAGGAGACAGGCATTTCCTGCTGCATACAAATGGACACCTTTATCTGAATTTGTTTGAACAAGTATTAAAGAAAAAAAAAAACCCTGTTACAGGCAGAGACTGATTGATTACAAAATATATCCACATCAGCCTAGAACACAGGAGGTCAAGAAAAGCAGAAAATTAAGAGAAGAAAGCCCATTAGCTTCAAAAGGAGTTCTTAGCCAGTGGTGAACAAAATGGGAGCCATCTGACTGTGCACAGGAGGTGGGCACAGCTCAGAGGGGGCCAGAGGAGACGTAAAGAAGGATCCTTAGCTTTAGAAACATATCTCCAGGCACAGGAAGGACTCCAGCCAAGGGCTACATTACTCTACTCGAACATTTTATCAGTCAACATACCTGAAACTGGTTTGTGCCGCTCCCTTTTCACAGAACTGTTCTGGGGAGCTGGACCTATTGACTGTTATTTATTATTATTTGTATTGTAACACAGTCTGGTACCCCCAGGCAGGACCCCATTGTGACAAGCATTGGGCAGACCTAATCTAGTGAGATTAGATTCTAACCAGACTAGAGCTAGCAACTCCCAGTTAGTGGAAATCACAAAACACGGGAGAGAAACACTCTTTTACAAATGGCAAGTTCCATTGTACAACAAAAGAGATTACAAGCACGTTTAGAGATAAACACAGCACTTGAAGCTGTTCTGAGCCATTACTTCAATTACCAAGGAAAAATACTTTCACAACCATTAGCCTTCAAACACATGGGGATTTTGCATATTTGTATTACTTGACACTAACACAAGCATGAGAAAACCAAAGCTGTCCAAAACTCACTCAAAAGGTCCAACCCCAAAAACCACACTCATGCTATGACAGCAAGGGGGACCAAAGCACCCGTGTGGTGGCCCCAAAGGCCAGATTCTGATTTCTCTTACACAACTGTTAAATCTAAAGTAATTACTTTAGACTTCCACCAAGGAATAAAAGAGATCAGCGTCTGTCCTGGAGTTAACCAAAATTACTCAAATTTCTTCAGATTGACACTAATGTAACAAAATGAGAGGGAAATGTGGTGCCCAGATTTCAGCCTTCCCTTCATGCTCTTGACACTGCTGATCACAGAGGGCATTATCCAAGCAAAGCTTCCACACCTCAGCCTTGAGCCACAGCGAGCAAACCCTTCTGCATGCTGGCAGAAGAGGGAGTTGTAGGAAAAGCTGCGCGGACAAAGGCAGGAGAAAAGGCAGCTCCAGGCAGCCTGAGCATGGCTTTGGGGCTGAAGTACATAAATCACCAGCTTCTCATGCTGCTGCACTGTGGGCAGCAGTATCTGCATGAAATGCAAAGGGAGTTCAGCCAGGGTCACCTCTGGAGCACCCCATGCCAAGGACACTGGGTGGCTTCAGTCTGCACCTCATGGCAAGGTGCACAACAGAGCAGATAATTCACATTAAAGACCCTTCTCATGTGGGAAGCAGCTTTTGCTTCTCAAATCATAGTGTCTGCAGAAAACAACCCTGAAAGAGGCTCATGCTGGCAGCAGGAGGTAGTTCCTGATGAGCACCAAGCTCTCACTCAGGAGAAATCTGTCCACAGGCAAGTGAGAAAAGGAGCTGAGCACGCTCTAGAGCATCAGGCCTTTAAGAGAGGATAATTTCAGCATTGCCAAGTGTTGGTACTAGACCAGCAAAGTTATAATATAGTAACTGTGTAAGGACCTGCCTGTGGTCTCTGGCAATTCTCACCATCAGCCCCTACAATAACTAGTAGCATTTGGTGCTCTGTCTAGTGTCATTCATGTCTAATTGAGCAACACAGTCAAAAGCATCTGATGGGGACCAGACGCTGGCTTTTAATTAGGGTCCAGCACTGAGAGACTCTGGGTCAAATTCTACTTTCATTTGCACAGGAGCTGCTCTCCTTGATGTGGGGGGGGGGAAGTTGCACCTGCATAACTGAAAAGTAAAATTTGGCTGCTTGTGTTCCTGTGCACTTTTCCATATAAATTACTGTACTACATGCGGCAACAAAGGTTTATAAATGTTGGCTGGCACGCAGTGAATTTATTTACAAGTTAAGTCTAATTTTTATTTATAGTTCCAGTACAATCATCTCTGGTAGAAATATTTATGTTATCTGTACTTCTGGTCTGTTAGAGCCTACTGCAATCATAAACACGGCTGAAAAATTATTCGCAGTTAGCAGGGTTTAAACTACCCATTATATCACTAGCTAGTGCCAATAAACTTTGGTGCTGGTTGATAAAGTTTCCTCAATGGAATAAATATATATTTGACTTTCAAAACCTTTCCTGGGTTACACAGAGTGGGGGGTAAGAGAAGAGGGAAATGCCAGCTGTAGGATTTGATATACTGAGAGTGGGATCTGCAGCTAGCAAGGAGTCTGGAGAGATCCACAGGGGCTGGGAGGCAGCCTAAAGCATGCTGGAACTCTAACTAATAGCTTAAATTTGTATCTTGGTAAGATATTTCAACTGAGGGGAGCTGCAGCAGCTAACACTCACTAATGCCCTTCATGACTCTCTATATGGAGTAGACCCAAGGGGGGGAAAAAAAAAATCTGTCTTGAAATTTTTAGCCCTGAGTACTGGTCACTGCTAAGGGAGGAAAAATGGATTAGGGGAACCAGCTTTTTGTTCATTCTTTGATTGCCATAATGGTAAACATGACATATATTCTCACACTGGCATGGCACAAGAAGCCAACCAGATCAGGACGAAACTCAGGACAAGAAGGTTAAACATGAATTAGTGAGACCAGCCACTTATACACAGAAAATACTGATTAGGAACAAAATCTAACTAAATCTGTATCAGCTAGGGTAAGAGAAAAGGTAATGCACTTTAACAGTCCCTGCCACAGTGAAAAACTATTGCTGTAAAAGAACATTTTTTAATTAAAACAATTACTTAAATCTATAGTATTATAATCAACACAAATGAAACTTTATCTCGATGTAATAAATCAGTGTAACTGAACTTCTTTTTACTCATTAGTAGACCTTTACTGTTTTAAACTGAGATGTGTCACAAAGTAGCACTGGAAATCACATGCCTCTTTCCAACAGAAAGCAGTAATAAAAGATGACTATTCTACCAAATTATAATGAAGACAGATAACAGAGTGAATTATAAAACAAAGGTTATAGATAGAGACTGAGCCTTGTAGAGGTAATGACTTTTAATTGGATTGAGTTTATCATATTTTCAGAGGTACAGCACAACCAGAAGAAAGGATTAGAATTATTTCCACATTTCATTATTTGGCATAATGAGAAAACAGAGGGAGGTCCACATCCCTGATGTGTTTGGTAAGCCACAGGAGATGTTGAACATGTCAGTATCTGGTAGAGTTCGGTCCTGAGACACAAATGCATTTGCTCCCTTATAATGCGGCAAAGTGTAATCACTTGAAAAAAAATAAAAAAGGAAAGGGGGGAAAAAAGCCAGGTCATGAAGTTTTGTTTCAAAAGCACATTATGAATAAAAAGGAATTTAACCCCTTCCTGCCAGCAGGCACTGCAGCACTAGCCTGCAAACACCCATCCATCTGCTTTGAGGAGCTGAGCAATTCCCACTCTAAGCACCAAGAGCTTAAAAAGAATGAAACAGTGGCAGCTCAGTGACCACATCGTCTCTCTCACACCACCAGGGCAAAAACACCCTGGGGAAGATGCTGGGGAGGGGACCTGCACTGCCTGAATCCCAAAGAGACTGCACTCCACCTGGAAGAGTAGGGGACAGAGACCAGTGGGGAGAAGGCAGCTCAGAATATCCTGAGTTGGAAGGGACCTGCAAGGATCATCAATTCCAACCCCTGGCCTTACACAGGACATTCCCAAAATGCTGGGAATAAAAGAGCAAGATCTGAGAGATTATCAGAGCAGGATGTAGCTGCTCCTGAGCTATGCCCAAGTATTCCAGGGAGAGATGGACTTTTGGGGAGCTGCTTTTGGAAAACCAAGCTGCTGTAGAGCAGAGTTTCACACCAGCAGCCAGACAGCTTTTTAATTATGCAATTACAGTGAAAGAGCATTAATTATACTGGAGTGACACTGTGATACACTGTAGTTAAGTCCTTGAAGCACTAACAGAAGTACTCATAACAAATATACTAATCAGGAAAAGTATCGGGTAATTAATCCTACAATACTGCCCACTTCAAAACCTCAAGGTCTGGCAGGACTGGCTTCCAGCATTTGTTTCTGAGGAGATACAAGGCCACAATTTTTCCTATAAGCAACTCCTCAGCAGAAGGTCACCCAGTAACATGCAGGATGTACTTAGCTGATTGGAAAATCATGAATCTCAAGAGCAACTTTACTTCGTGTCAGGTGTATTCTGCAGCATTCTGGGGCCTCAGTGTATGTTTGTGCTCACTATGGTTTTTATTTAAAAAAAAAAACCTTTGGGACAGTTTTATTTCACCACATGTGCATACACATTTATTCCTGTATGACAGAGCTGTTTTGGCTGGGATTACTGTAAAACTTGAATGAAATTTTTTTCCTGTTTGTCTCCATGAAACCCAGGCTCTTGGCTGGCACACTTTGACAAATTCTTCTCATTGATATGTCACTGAAAAAAACTACACATTTTCAGAGTGCAATAGTGCAATAATTTTTGTTTCATTTTTGTCCAGACAAAAAAAAAAGCATTCAAAACTGGATTTATCTACATTGTCTCCACCACCAATTTGTTTCGGAGCCTGCTCATTCCTCAAAGCAATTCCACAATTTTTTCTGACATAATTCTACCTGTGCCAGCCACATATTCTAAATAAACATTAATTAACTTTTAATCTCCACAAAATATTAATGGTTGATAAAATACATTTGTGTTTCCTGCCCCATTTCAGAAGGCTGGTCTATCCCAAAGAACAGGATTTATCTTAATGCCAGTGGGACTTTTGTCTGAGTTTACCAAAATGTTCATCTCTGTGGTGATGCAGAAAAGGTTTGCCCGTGGAACTGACACAATTTACTGCAGGCATCCAAGCACAACTGGGAAAAAGCTACTTGCTGCCCTACAGCAAGCCCCAAACTCCATGGTAGGATGACTTTAAACAAGGATGGAGGCAAAAGGAAACTACACCCATTAAGTACAGCTAAATTCTCAGTTACCTTTCTAAGATAGTTTATTTTTCTAGCAAGCGTGGCATACATGAGTGCAAGGACCTACAAGAATCTGTAGCAATTATTTTTCTTGGCCTTTGTATAAGAGGACAAGGGGAAACACCAGGGTTTTGCAGCCAAGACATCTACTCAGAGATAAAATGGGGGCCCAGCTCCTTCATCGTCACAGGCTTCATGTGCTTCAGCTCAGCTTGAGATGCTGCACTGCCTCAGTGCCAGTGGCCACAGCTCCCTCCCCATGCCCTGTCCCCATCCTCTGCTGCAGGAAGGTGCGTGCAAAACAGAAGATAGATGAAAATCCTCCTTTTCCTCTCCACTCCCCCCCCCCCATTTCTTTCCCTTTCCTTCCTTTTCTCAGAGATGTTTCTTTTTCTTTCCCTTATTATTACCAAAAAAAAAAAAAATGAAAAACATTCAGAGAAGTTAAAGGAAAAAAAACTCCAAACCCCAAATATTAGAGCTCTGAGTTTTGCTGAGCAATCAGGAGACTTGTTTTTAAAGGAACAGTGTTTGTAGAAATCTGGCAAATCTAGGATGTTGTCACCTCTTTCCTATAAATTTGTTCCTCATGTAATTTGGAAACTCCTCCAAGGGTGTTTGTCTGGCTGTACTTTTACCTAGCATGTCTCTGAAGGGTGAGTTCTCTGTGTTTCAGTGCTTGGAGGTTTTAACACTACCTAAGAGCTTTCCACTCTTGCCTCTCTCCCATGCTGGTTGTCCACAGCTGATGCTGGGAGGTGCCTGTTCTCTCTTCAACGCGTTTTCCACCTCAGCCAAAAGCCCTTTTCCTACTCCCTTCACTTGGACACAGAGCAACACCTCACTCTGTTCACCCCTTTTCCCTCTTCTTTGGAGGAAAATGAGCAAAAGGTATTACATCCATCTGCATTGCTGAACTCACAGGGGAAACTTCTTCTGGAGCCCTCAAGGACCAAGAGCCTGCCCATGTCTCATGTTTGGAGAGATCCATGCAACCAAAGCTCCACAGACACAGAAACCACTGGGGAGTTTTTGGCCAGCAAAGCCCAGAGTTTGCCAAGTCCAGCTAGTCAGAAAAAGATCAAGAAGATATTTCAGCACATGCAGGACTAACAGGAAAGACCCCCTGGGCTCTCACCCCCCTGGTCCCTCAAACCACAGGGTCTTTGCTTATGCTGGGAGCGGGTAGCTCTGACACTGCACACTCAGTTGCTTTTGCAAACATATCCAGTAACAAATTCCCCCATTCCCTCTTGGGTTTCCCATTTCTTCCACGGGTTCATATTATCTCATTTGCCTCAGATGAGCTCCATGGTGAATAGCTCATCCCTCCCCAGAGCTTTGGAGATGCAAAGCAGGACAGTATGGAAATGCCAAGTGTTCCTGTAGCACCAGCAGCCTGTTGGAGGGAGGGAGGAGTGACAGTCCTTATTCTGATCACATCCCCCCTCCAAAATCAACAGTGACACCAGTGTGAAACCAGAACGAGACCCCTGCTGTGAAACAGTTAACATCAGTTAGATCTATTTTGACTTTTTAAAAAAAAAGGGGGGGAAAAAAAAGAGTGGAACTACAGTTTATTTTGCATGGCTTCCTGGTCAAAGCCTCAAACGTTTTGTAGATATTTATTAATATATATTAACTGTAAAGAAAGTTAACTGCTAATGTAATTTATTCCCCTCTTTGTTCCATACACCTTGTATTGCTTTCTCTGAAGCTGTTGATCTTGGAGAATCAGAGGGGTCCTGGGGAGCTGCTAACAGAGAGCAATAAATCAGCACTCTGAAAGCTTCTGGTTCATCCCAATAACTTGGAAGAAAATTTGAAAAATAATCTTTTTTTTTTTTTTCCCTTTTTCAAACTGGCAATCTTCACAAGCTCTATTGTTTTCATGTGCAGGCTGATATATGACAGCTTAAATAAATACATAGTTCTTAATGGAGTAAATTCAGCCTTCATGTAATTGGATGCCATGCCATTAGAGACCTTGGCCCAGGCAGTGCTCTCCATCCCCAAGGATCTCACAGGACTCAAACTAACAGGAGGTTGTTATATACTTGATTTCTACCTATTATGTCACTGTGGACTAATCCTCTGTTATAAAGAGTACTTAACTTTATATCTATTTATGTTTACGGACATGGATTTAAGTACTGTTTATAATGACAAGGATGTATATATACAACATGTATATGTAATACAATATATATATAAACACAGAGACACGTCCTAAATCATAGAAGTGGTGGAGTCCTTGAGCAAAAATGGCTTGAGAAGCTGAGGGTTTTTTATGGCAGGAAAATAATGCGGCTTTTCCTGAAATTGTTCTGAAAGCGACTTGAATTCCTTCTGTCCAAATTAGATCCAAAAATGCTCTGAAATTTTCAGGCTAGACCATTACACTTCACAAAGCCATAAGTGGCCATACAAGAGAAACCCTTCCCTGCAGCACCAGTGTCTCTACCAGGAAAGAGAGCGTGGTACAATTTGCTGCCCACAGAATACACTTCCAGGGTAAGGAAGTGGAAGGAAAAAATTGCATTTCAACGTTTTCCCTGGAAAGCTCATTAGAAACTCAAGTCAAATAAAAGCAGCCATTCCTATGGAGCACTTTGCAAAGCAACATCAAACTGGTATTTAGCTGACCTTCTCCACATTCTGGTGAACCTCAGTTCAAGTTTGGTAGGGCCATGCATAACTTCAAGGACATCAGAAGAAAAAAAAACCCAAGCATTGTCATGAGACGGTGCTGAAAGAGCTCTCAGAGCACATCCATGTCTCCATCTCATCCACCACAGCCATGGAGGTGAACAGAACCAACTCACGGTCACAAAACAAATCAGTAGCATGTTTGGAAAATGAGCAATTTGTCTGGACTTGGCATCCCTTGGTCTCTCCTCACAGAGCTGCAGTTCATGTACAGACCACAAGACACATGGGAAAAGCTGGAGATGATCAAATTGAGCCTTCCAGGGGCTCTAAAGCAAAGACTGAAACGCAGTGAGCCTTGCACAAAAAGCCCACGTTGGGTATGGAGAGAAGTTGCATTGTGTGAGGGCTATGGAAAGCTCAGCTGGAGGAGGGGAAATTCAGGGCCAAGCACCAGGATGAGCTATGGGATTCCTCCCCAAGGAACGCTGCTCAGAGCTGTGCCCCCCTCACACCTCATCATCCCACTTTTCCTGTTGAAGCCAGCACCACTCCTCCCCAAAATCGGTGGAAGCACCAGAACCTCACTTGTACACCAAGCTTGTGGAGCACAACTGCTAGCCCAAAGCTTGAGCAATACTTCCAAAAAAAAAAAAAAAATTAAAAAAAAAAAAAAAAAAAAAAAAACCTGAACCAAGTTCTGCAGGGACTGAAAGGAGCTTTGGTCTCTAAGAAAGTGCCTGCAGAAAGGACATCTCCAGGGCTGAGACCACCAGAGATGCTGCCCAGTTCCCAGACTGGGCTGACAGACTCCCACCAGGCTGGGGAACCCATTTCCATCCCCTGCTGCTCACCAGAGACTTCATTTCAGGATTAACCTTGTGTCGTCTCAACAGAGGCCAAAACACCAATGCTTATGCACCCAGAGGGAATTTGGCAGGAGGAAAAGGGCTCAACGTGCTTTTTGTCCAGGTATTTTAGGTGAGAGGGATAGACCAAATAAATACCATTTGTTGCTTCAAGTGCAAATCCCAGCAACTACTTTGAACGGGAGCATTTGGTAGTTGACACATCTACGGATGTTTTAAATCATAAGGGCATCCACTCCATTTTAGTTTTAATGTGTTTGTGTGCGAAGTTCTTTGTCATTCCAGCCCACCTGTCTCAGGGCACAGAAATCAAAAACAGGAGTAACTCTCAAATTTCACCTCAATTTAATCCATCATAGAAAGCAGACTGGTTTTGCACTGTATTAAAAAAGAAAAAAAAAACACCAGGACATTTAAACAAAGTGACACAGATCATCAGCAGATCAACTGAAAATGACAGCTCAATCAAACAAATGTATGTTGAGAATTTCCACAGGGCAGCTCAAGCTGCAGCCAAACCAAATTTGTTTAGTATACATAAGTTAGCTGCTTAGAAACATTCAGTATGCTGCTGGCCAGATGATGACTTTCCCAGATAAACATCTATTTAACCAAATATCCCCCCACCCATGGAAGTGCTGGCAGAGTTTTGATGGATTCTAGTCTCTTAATCTGATTTTCCTCTGGTGGCAGGCTGGTACCAAACCCACCCACACAGCCCTTAACTAAAAATAACTAAACACTGCTTTAAAATAAATGTTATAACCACCAAAAGGTAGGCAAAACTCTGTAATCCTCATGGAGTGCTTCTGGCTGCCAATAAATTCACAAAGTGGCATGAGGATGAAATACAAATTACGAACTTGGGAAGCACCAGAGAAAACTGCACATCCTGTGTCATAGATCAAGTATACAGAGAGGAGGGGATTTGTCTGATTCCTCTTTGAAAGCAGGGTATTCCTCTTGAAATCAATGAAAAGTCTCCTATTGATTCCAGAAATGCCACATAACTCTCTCACTGAGGAAATATATTGAGAAGAGCTCCCCTCTGTGATTATGCCCTGCTTTAGAGCAGATTTTCTAGGGTGTCATTTAGTAAGAGTCAAAAAAGTAGTTTTGAAGATGAGAAATTAATTTGGTAAACTTAGTTTAAATGTCATTAAATATACAAGAGGTTTCATCCACACTCAGATGCTTGAGCAAAAGAGCTTTCAGTTCAAACAGCAGAGCTCTGGGCAAAAATCAAGGCACTGGATTTCAGCCAGCCTAGAAAGATTTTGTCCATAGCTACTGAAATGAGTGGCCAAAAGCCCATCTGATGTGAAATAGCCAGATTTTATTCAGGGTGAGCATTTTAGGGCACAGTGGTGCACTTGCTGTTCATCCAGCACATGTACACACATGGGATTAAGGGGTGACTGTCCAATTGTATAACTCCAAAATGAATAAGGGACAGAGAATGGCTAACACAATGATTTGCAATACAAATTATAATTTTGGTGAAAATCTATATTTAAACACTTTTAGGGTTGTTTTTTTTTCAACTTCTGATTTCTTAAAATAAATTACTCAAAAATAAAAGCTACCAGGCAACACATATCCGCTCTTCAAAGTTCTGTCAAACAAAAGAGTGCCTATAAAGCACATATTCTGATGGACATCTGCTTGCTATTTAATATCCACAAAGAGAGCATTTACAAAAAAAATACAAATTCTACAAATCAGGAGGCCTGTGATGCTGGAGCATCCCAAGGAGTGGTGTTTACACAATGATCAGAGGGACATGGGATGTCAGTGGAGGGAATAGATGCTTACAGATGTCACAGCTTATTTCCTGGGGAAAAAATATGCACCAAAAGATCACTGTAAGTGATGTAACCACCCTAAATAACTAGTACTCAACCTGAAGGTTGCCTGCAAAAGCCAAAATCACCCACTGTGTGCCAGCAATAAGAGATGTATCATTGAAGGCTCTCATTGCAGAAGAGGAGATGGAGGTGACCCTGCTGGAATGCAGAAATCCCAGTGTCCTGTTCCCATCATCAGTGTCAGGGGTCCACAGACCCTGTGAGATGAATAAAAGGAAGAAGTTTAAAGTGTCAGAGTCTGATGGGACTGGGGGAGAAAGAAAATTCCTGATGTACCCACGTGGTGGGGGGAGTACACAAAAATGCTCATTGTTGAACATTGTAAGATTTCCTTTAAAAGTGTCTGTTTGGGGGGAGTTTAACTCGTGAGTTTTGAGTGCATAATTGTGCTTTTGCCAAAATTTGCACATTGACATATTGCTAGGGAAGAAAACCATGGGAAAGCAAGGATGAAAGATGACAAAACTCAAAGTATTAACCCCCAGAAGGATTCCTGCTGCATATTGGTTTTTTCAAATGCTGTTTCTCAAAGTGCAAAAGAGCCACCTGATGATACAGTACAGAAATCACAGAGCTCAAAGTTCACATTATTTGGAGTGGTACAAGATTATTTTTAATCTTTTCCCCTTCCGCTGCCCCTGATCATAACACAAAAAAAGGTGAAGTTGTCCATACAACTGGAAAACAAACAAGATGCAAACTCTGAAATTAAGACTTGGAAGAGAAACAACTGTAAAAATAAGTAGAAAAAGAAGTTTTGACAAATTAACCTGATCTACCCAGAAGAGCAACAAACAAAAAAAACCCAAACACAAAATTAAACACTCCCCAAAACTCTTCCAAAACAACAACAGAAAATGGTAAGTTTTCTTTAATTTTAGCAGTATGGCTGCTTTCAAATTTTATGTCTGAAGGTCCAAACCAGCTCAGATGAAATCCATCCAGCTCCAAATATTACCAGCCTCTTTTTCTCTAATCCAAATAAGCAACACATAAAATACAATTCCAGACTATTTGAGCTCCTGTTTGCACTCCACCAACAAACACATCAAGAAACGTGGTGCAGATTATCATTGGTAGCAGAAGACCAAAGATCAAACCATAAAATCTTCATGCCTATTGACAAGAGGTTTGTCACTTAAATCTAATTTTTATTCATGTGAGTAAAGCCATTTTATTCTTAGGGAGTTAAAGACACAAGCTCATGGAGACAAACAGAGTATACAACCCAAAAAGACACCTTGGTCACACGGCTCCCTGAAGAGAACATGCCCGGGACATATTTTATATATGCAAATATATAAAATTTAAATTTATTTCCTTTTCTCCCACTAGCCTGGCTCACTAAGGTGCTGAGCACCCACCCTGCACATGGCAGGAGTCCAGAAATCCACATAGCTGCCTCAAAGTGCACAACAAAACCAAAAAACCTTTTTTCATTTTCCCAGATTATTAGGAACCATCAGTAGCATTTACAGCCCTGATTCAGGGCTAATTTAACCCTGTCCAGACTAGACCTGAATCAGCTCACAGTGTATATTGAGAGGCTTAATACGAATAAAGGCGATTGTAGAAGTTAACGTAGATAAGAGCTGGAAGCAAGAAACTCAGCTTCATAACCATGACCAACACAAGGAGATCTGCAGAAATCAAAGCACAGGATGCACTATGGTTTCCACTGCATTCCTCAGCCTCAGAGATCTGCCAATATTTTGCACGTAAGCACAAGGACCTTCAAAAGAGCCGGGTTTGTCCCAAGAAAGTACAAAACAATCACTACAAAGGCAAGCAACGAAAAATCCTCCTCCTGAAATAACATGCCGTAAAAATGAAGTATAAATCATAAAACCCAAATGAAAACAACCACTCCCCCACCCCAAAATTGCCCAAATAATGGGATGAGGAAGTTTTCTCTGATGAGATTAAATACTGCAAAGCTCTTTCCAAGTCCAGCAACAAACTACTTCAGAAGCAGAGGCAGAAAGCAGCACAGCAACACTGAGCAATGCAGGGCAACACAGAGGCAAAGCGAGGATTGATCCAGAGCCCTGGGACAAAAGCTTTGCCTTCCCTCAAAATGCATGGAAAAGGCTTCTCACAAGTGTGCCACCTTGCCTAACTCCACTCTCAGGGGTTTGCTGCTCAGGTCAGTGGAAGAAAAATGAAGCTAACAAATGTTTTTGAAAACGCCAGTTCTTGAAAGCAAACTTATTACACTGAGGCCTGAGCACCATCAAGCACAAAACTCTGGCATCACAGCTTGAGACAAAATGCCAGACCTTCACACAAAGCACCTCTCTAAGATTATTTCCCCAACTCAGCAGAGAATACAGCGAAATAGGTCATATATCACAGGAGCAAAGCAATGCCATGCTCAGCAATGAAATTCCTTGGGACAAAGGGTCTCCACATTTATTCTACCCCACCATCTCTCAACATATCTCAATCTCACAGGAGGTCAGCTTCCTACCCCTCAGCCTGCCACATTCAGCCTGGGATGCAAAAAGTCCAGCAGCAACAGAAATGAGAGGGAAGATGTTAAAATTAGTCTTTACTGTCTTTTGCCTTGTTTTCATCCTTTACAGTGTTCCTTTTCAAGGATATGAAATAAAAAAAAAAAAAAAATGGGCAGATTCCTATGATCTGTAACAAAAGGGGTTACGAACATGGACACCAGACCAGGAAATCCATATCTCCTATTATACACCCACCAAAAGCAGTGGCCTCGTGGTGACGTGCTCCACCAGGACACTGGGGCACCAACGTGGTGTTTGGAGACACCTTTCACACAGCTCTGTCAGTGTGGAATCCTCACTCCATCAGTCCCATGGAGAAGGTGGTCCTCCTTTTTACCCTCTTCTTACTAGAAAGCTCATTTCTGGCCTCAGAATATTCATGGACACTTTATTGCCCATTTGTACTTGTTCCAGCACTGTCCTTTAGCTTAAATGGTTTGCTAGGAGTGTTTGTCATCTTCAGTATCAGACATAACCTCCATCAGCCTTCATTTTCCTCTGCTGCACAAGCCAAGCTTTTTAGCCTATTCTTGTATTCAATTATCAATCATCAGCTGTTCAATTAGAGACGGTGCAAGTCTAAGACCCAGGAGCCTCAGGAAGAGAAATATCCCAGCCACTGTGACAGAGACAACACCAAGTTGTGTCAGGAGCAAGTACACAATGAATCCATAAATCAGCAGAGAAAGCAGGGGCAAGAGGAGAATTGAAAGCAGCATCTCCCCTTTCAGTGGGTTAATGTGACTTCTTCTCACTTTGCTGCAGAAATCACATCCAGGACAAGTTGCTTTCAGGAAGCAATTACAGGGAAGCAGCAGTGCAGAAGATGGATCTGTTTCTCAACTCTTCCACATGTCACTTCTCAGGAAGGAGCTGGTCATGGAGATCACAACTTCAAATCTAAATATTTCCAAAGGAGAACATCCCTAGATGTGAATGTTATCTACTGGCCACACAGGATCTGCAGTTATACAAACCACTTGGAAGCATTTTATGGACCAATCCAAAGAACATCAATTAAATTCTGATCTCTCTACTGTTAAAGGCAAACTACTGATTGATTACATGGGGCAAGATGTCATCTGTGCTCTCTGTTGCACTATTACCAGGCTCTGTCACAAAATTTCATATGCCCCATGGACATAGAGGACAAGAAGTATGCTCAAAAGCTATAAAAGGCAAATGTAGGAGCTTGACCTAATGTTTTCAATATTTTTATTTAACCTAAATGTCTTTGAAAATTAATCCTAACGGAAGATATTTTCAGCAATATTTCTTTTTAGTTCTGAATGCAGGTAACTCCATCATATAAATATATATCTGAGTGTCTCAGGGTAGAGAGGAAACTTTCATTACAAACACCTTTCTTGGAAGAAACTTGATCTTACTAATATTAAAAAAGATATTTTAGAATATAGGTCCCTTCCATAAAAAGTTTGCAGCAATTTATTTTCCTTCCAGTATGGGAAAAAAAAAAAAAAAAACAACAACCAAACTCTAAAACTTAAGAAGCTTCTGTACAAAATAATTAACATCTTACAGCCAGCCACAATGATCATGCATTTATTCAAGTCAAGCTAAATATCCCCTAAAGAAGCAAAAATTCCTTTCAATTAAAATGTTCACCAGTATCATTTTATTTGTTGGAAGTGTACAGATGTGAATCTGCAGCAGGTGCACGTGACTATTTCAAACACACTAAGAATGGTTAAAGCCATTTTAACTCCTTGCTGCATTCCCTGTGTCTTTGCTTCCCTTTGGCAGAGGAGGAGTTTGTGCCTACCCACACCCCTCAGAGGACAAATCCAAGCATTTTCTACTAATAGATGCTGAGGTTAACATGAAGCAATTCAAAGCTTCTCATTAATTACTGTTAATTGTCATGGCAATCTCCTTTCCTCTGTTTTACATCATGAGCAAATGATTTTTTTTCATTGCGGAAGAGGTAAGAAGAGAGATGCTTGGGAAAACATAATTAGCTCTGCTAATTAGTGTGATCTGATTTGAATATTTCTATTTGCTTTTGTAATTGAAAAAAAAAGGCAGCTCAGTGAAGTCATCTGCACATTCTAAATATTCAGTTCATAAATTAAGATAACTAAACTGCAAACCTGTTTCCCCATTTAAAAAAAGCCACCTCTGATGGCAGAACATCCCCAGGGCAATGCTGTCCACAAACCAAGAGGGAAGAGTCCCCTCTCCCAGTGGGAAAGCTGAGAGTTTGACTGCCATGTCAAACCTCCACAACCCAAAGTTACTTTAAAGCACTAATAACCTAAAATTAGATTTTTTAATTTTATTTTTAAATGAAGAAGTTGTGTCTGCTCCCTTTGCCTTTCATCAGCAATTAGGTCAATTTGCATTGGCATCTCTGAATCACATCATTGCTGTTCCCCTGCCAGTGGTGGATTCAGAGCAGCACAGGGCAACTTTTAGGGAGGGTGGAGGACTCGTGCAGAATCTGTCCTAGAGCTGTGTCAGAGCTAGTTTTACTGACTTTAATTCCAAACTACTGAAGAATTCCTTAAACTTCTTCAACCCTCAAAATTTGGAGAATTGAATAGATTTACTGAATGGGCTTTATCTCCATTGAATCCTTCAGGGATGAGCAATGAGTTTTCCTCTTGATGGGAAAAGTGAGTGAAACATTCCTCTGTACATAGAGCATGCCATGGAAGTGATTTCCTTAAAGCTTTGGATTTGGCTGAAAAATCCAAGCACTGAAACACCTACTACAATTTCTGTGACTATTGTGAACAAAGAGGATTCTCAGAGCTGTTGAAGAAGTATAAATAAAAGCACATTTCTCTACCCAACATCCCAGCTACTTCTGGGGCTGCTGTGCAACCAGAAGAGGCCAAGCACGTTGTTTTACATCACCAAGGTTCACAAGCCCATGGTGTTAGATTTGCACAAACTGGGTGAATAAAAACAGGTAATGATTTAGTCAACCTCTTTCTGTTTCACATAATACCCTGAGCAGATTATGATATTCTCTTACATGCTCCCAAATCCAAATATGCTTCTGGATATTTTTAAAGTCACGACTGACTGGAAATATTTGTGATTTTAGCTGTTTTGTTTAGCAACGAGCAGTCAGAGCTTGCTTCTACCCCCCAACCCAATGAGCCCCCAAACATTTCCAGCCCAGGCTCATGCAGATGTGAAATTAATGTTCACCTTCTGCTGGTAACTCTTACCAGCAAAATAATAAATTCAGTTAATAACGGAAAAGAGTATTCATGGTGCTTTCTTGACAGTGCTCATTCACCTCTGCACTTGTTATGGTAAAACAGAGTATTTGACACTGCTCACTTTTGGCAAGGCTCCACCATTCAGACAGTGCTGCAGCCACAGGCTGGAACAGATCCTGGGCAGTAAAAAAATATAAAAAAAAAAAAAACCCAACCAACATCAAATTGTAAAACACAAATGTTTTCCTGATGGAGCAGGGGCTTTCTAGGAGGCTGCAGCCCATCTCCAGGTAGGCTCCATGCCCTGGAGGTGGTGTTTCTGTACGATAGCTGTGGCCACTGCACAGAAACAGGCTGAAAGCCTTTGGTTGTTCTTCCAAGCAGGACACAATATGGAACGTGACTGGGGAGTTTTCTCCATAAACAAACCAAACCTCTTTCCTCACAGAGCTGCCTTTCTTCTCCCAGGACCCTCTAAAAGCTTGGAGTCTCCTTGAATCTATTAGAAATCTTTCCTGGAGAGAGGAACCAGACATTGTAAATGAACCTCGACTTAGAAGCCCCCTTGTACCTGCAAATATCCCACAGATTCCAGAGGCATTTTATGCTCTGCCTATTTACCTGTCATGCTAGTTCTCACCCTATGATTCATTCATTTTTAATGCTTTCAGCAGTTTTTAACTGATACTTTTCAAGGTGTTAGGGTATCCCCCCTGTAGTACTTCTGGATTTGCTTGCAGAACTAATACACTGTGGAAACATACAGAGAATATTGTTAAGATGCTTTGAGAAAATTTTTTTAAAAGAAAGCTGTCCCCATTACCTCCTTAGTGTAAAGGACTAATAACTCAGACCAGGCTCTCAAATAAGCCTGGTGAGCACAGCAGAGGCCAAGTCCTGACCCAGGCCATCTAGAAGGGACTTGGACCAAGGGCAAACACAGAGTCCCTCATGGTCTGGATGGTCTCTAAAACCATGAAGGGTGAAGATTCACACCTCTGTGTGTCCCAGTGCTTGCTCACACATAGGACACTTTTCTTCCCTACACCCAGCTCCAGGTGTCTAAAATCTTCCTTGGACCAGGGCTGTAAAATTGGTGGTTTGGGTGTAAATGGCAAGTGTGGAGGATAAAAACTCATTATTGCCCACACTCCATTTGATCCAGCCCTGGTTCCCACAACCAGGGATCCCACCAGGTCCTAGCAGAAAGAATTGCTCCCCTGTTGGTCCTTTCCCTGCTTCTATCTCCCGAAAAACCCTGACGCTAGAAGAGCTTGTTCTTGAGCTTTACAGGATTTCTCATGCTCCAGAAAAATAGATCTTTTTCAGCAGTAAAGATCTACCAGTAAAGAGAGAAATCCCCAAACAGAAAGCTACTGGAACTTAGCCTCACCTCAATTCAGATCTGACAATATTGTAGCCACTCTGCAGGGCTCCTTCTGGCACAGTAGTGCCAAAGTATTTCCCAAAGTCCCAGGCAATTCCAGAATTGCCTCTGGACAGTGCCCTGCCAGCCTGGCTCCACCAGCACTCCTCTGGCATGAAGTGGGCTTGCCTCTCTCCACAAAAGCTGCCACCACACTTTCTGGCTCTCCTTTTGGCAATTCAGTACTAAGGCCAAGAACCCCATCTAAGAAAACACTGAAAATATGACTCAGTATTCAAACACCTGCACATTCTTAATTATCTGAGCAGCTCTCTCCATCAAAAATATTCATTATTTGCTGCATTTCTTAAATAACGGGGAAAGTCACCGCTGCATTTCCCAATAATGTATGCCCACAACTCTATTTTCCCCATCTGCTATGCTTGCCTAAGACTGGTCATTTGTTACCTGCTAGTTCCAATTGATTTCCTTTTGCCTCTGCTTTCCCTCTCCATGAGTGCAGGGAACAAACAGCACGATTTATACCAGCCATCCAGTACCAATCATTAGATAACAAGGCCCTTTACTGAAAGCATTTAGAGTAAAACAATACTTTAAGTTTACCTTTGCTTTCACTTCCTTCTTTATTACTCCAGGTTCAAAATAAGGCCAAAGAAGTTCCACTTACACGGAAGATTAGACAATCATCCAATATAAATCCTTCACATCCTATACAATGTACAGGGCTCGGATCCTACTGCAACTGATTAAATTCCTTTTTTCAATTGGTTTCATGAGATTCTCAGGCCTCCTTCTCTTATGCCCATTTGCCACCTATTGATTCGGATGTGGAGAGAACAGCTTCATTTTTGGTGGCTTTTTAACCCACAGAATCCCAGGCTGGGGCTTCAGTTCATCAAGCATGATGGAAAAGCAGAGACAGGGATTAGGAAAGACCTCCTGGTTTCCCTCCTTGGCTTTTCCCACCTCAAACCACTTAGGAAGCAAGTGAAGTCACTCTGCACTGAGCTTGGTTTTATCCTCATTTCCTCTGCACTGTGGAAAACTTTTATTTCCCTGCACAGAAGAGAGCTGGACTAGAAGAAACTAAATATGACAAACTAAGCCAAAGAATGCAAAAATTAGCAATAAACTCAAAAATTCAAACCTGCCAGGTGTGCACTGAGGCTTGTTTGGGTGACTTGGTTCATCACAAGGAGCTAATGCTGCATGGCTGGACAAAATGCTGTCCCAACATAATGCCCTTCCCATACTAATAATTGCTGTGTGCATATATAATGTATTCGTATCCAACCTTTGCCAGAGCCAGAACTTTCCACTGAAAATACATCATTTTTTTTTCTAGAGGCAGATTATGCTCCAGTAAAACTTTAATAATGTTATTCCAGCAATGGCTGTTCTACCTGCTTGAAATTCAGCGTCGAGGGAAGCGTTGATATTCAGCCACCCGAGGTGATAGGAGGAGCTCAGGTGTTTTAAGAGCAAGGCTCTCTGGAGGATTGCTGCCTCCTCTCACCCCAGCCATTTCCAGAAGCAGAGGGTGATGTAGAGAGAGCCACACTCCTCTGTACACAGAGTTTCTGCCTGAAACTGCAGAAGCAACAACGCCCAGAAAATTGAAACCTTTTAGGTCAAGGCTGCCAAACAGACTGGTTCCCTCTGTGACACTGAACGGGCCGTCTCCATTACCTAATTCTTCTGGAAGTTCAGGGAAAAAACGTCTCCCAGTGGAAACTCCTGAGCACTTTGGCAAATCTGGATCTTATTTAGGTGCCTAATTTGGGGCTGAGCAGCAGAGGACTAGCAGGGTGATAATAAAAGAAAAGATTGTGGCAATTTATCACTGGAGAGCAGCACAAAACCCTTCCCAATTCTTTTATTGAACAAACTTTAATCAATATAGTCTGGTTTCCTGAAGTTAGACGCGAGCTGGGAAATCCAGATTTTGATTTCACCAAATAATTCATGGCTACATCTCCAGAAACATGCTGGAGAATCCTCCTTAATTTTCCACAGAGTTATTCTGCTGGAATAAAATTGATTCTGTCTCTAGCATGGTAATGCATTTTTGAATCCTGCTCTATACATTTTAGCAGATGCAGCAGAGCAGCTCTTTTAATATTTTATTAATATTATATGTAAGACAATATCATTTATCACAGCATTTTGAGACAAGGGTCAAACACTTCTTCTGACAGAAAAATTAAAAATCCTTTTCATTGAATATTTATATGTTCTACCATAAATAAAAAAAGAAGTTTTCACACAAAAATCTATTAATTTCAAATCCAAGTGCTTTGGGTTTTATGCAAGTGCAAAACCTTTGTAAGGGACACATCCAAACCTCAGTGAATCACTTGGAAATACCCTTAAAGCCCAAGGGGCTGAGCCTGGGCCCTGTGGCATTTAGTTGTCAAAAGGGGAACCTGGGTACATACACTCATGTGCTAATAATTGAAAGGTCAGCTCCATATACCTTTCATTTTGCACAGGGCTGTACAGGCTGGGAATTTCATCTCCAGTTACCCACAAGTCTTAGGCTGCCTCAGCTCATGACAAAAGAGAAAACTGGTGTAATTCAAAGAACAGTTGTCATGCCCAGGTTTAAAAAAGTGTTCAAATTCCAAATAAATTTGACTCTGAGGTTTTTGCCAAGGCCTCTGTGAACTAATACTAAAAGGTTGTTGTCGAGCTATATCAAAAAAAACCCTTCTGATTGCAGCCAACTGTCCATCCTTCCTTCAGCAGGGGGCCTGCATGTAATTTTCTGCCTTCAATTAAGATTCACCACTAAATTCATCTTCTTTTAAAACCACATTATTGCACCCTATGGTATCACATGAAATGCACAGCAAAGGTTTGGGAATTCTTTTGGAGGATGATGGGGAGTGGAAGCCCATGTTACAGGCACAATGGAAATAAATGCATAATTCAGTCCTTGCTTTTTTATTTGTCCTTGGCATTAATGAAGAACAAATTAGCTACTCTCCTTGGGTGTCTACCAGAAATAATAGTAACAACTAGAGCTCTTTCCCCCCCTCAGTAATATGTTCCTTTGTAGATAAGCACTGTGAAGAGGTAAAATTATGTCTTTTAAAAGTTTACTGTTTTCTTGTTCTAAGATGTAAATGATAAGGTTGGGACTGGGAAGTAATTCAGAAATATTTATTCCACTGAGACAATAGCTTTTTGTCATCAGAAGAAAGAATTGGTGGCTACCAAAATGAAACAAAACAAACAAAAAAAAGACAGCAGCATTAACCATGGCTTGTGCTACACCAGTAAATAAGAAACACCTTTCCAACAGCTCAGCACAACAAAGCCTGGACCCTGACTGAGGGATGGGAATACCCACCCCAGAAGGTGACCTGGATGAGGGACACAGCATTTTTATTGTTACTCATACATGTGCAATAAATATAATAAGACACTGGAAGCATTTCCGCCTCTTCCAGATGATTAATTTACAGCCTGTTTCATCAACCTTTTATGATGCATAAGAGGGACTTATAAAAAACATAAACATCTTTGCATCTTTTTAGAGGTATGACATCCCGACCAAGGTGGTTCTTGTCTGGGAGGAAGCATTCAGCCTGGATCTGGAGCTTACTCTTAAATAAATTGACTCCAAAGTATTGAAATCCATTATACAACCAAGGCAAAACACCAAAATAACATCTCTCAAGTGAAGACCAGCATGTGGACATAGCTGAAAGACAGATCTACATGCAATGCAATGCATTTGTGTAATTAAATCAACCTGCCACTCTCTCATCTATTATGCAGATGCAGAAATACCAATAATTATTATCCTCACATATCTAGAACAACTGAATAAATGGTTCCAAGCAGCAAGAACTTGTTTGTGTTTGGACCTCTCTCACCAGAGCTTCTTTAACTAGCTCCTGGGTAGAATTCATTAATTTTTATTAACAGGGAAAACATTTGTCCCCGTGACAATATTTGCATTGCCTGAATGATTTTCACCTCTGCCACAAGGTGTACTATCGGCTCATACATCACGCGATTACTTGGAGAGCAGAAAGACCCTCAGTCATTAGTGAGTGAATTAAAGATGATCTAAAGAGCTATTAATCACAGTGACAAAAGCCTTAATGTTGCTGTGACCCTAGTGGAGCCTGGGGACTAAAAGGGAAGCCGAGGGAGAGAAAATAGAAACATATGTTTTCTCCAAAATAACCTACCTTAGGAGAACTGTCAAAGATAGAGTCCCTTCAAACTGAGAAATTCTGCCATACCACTGCTCCTAGGTTTTACTGGGACAGGGTCTGCAGCCAGTCTACTTTATTATTATTTACAATTACTATAAAAGATTAAGCAATAAAAGATACATGGTATATTCAGACCTTCCTTTTCTTTGCCAGGAGTTATTTAAAACCAATATATTTAGAGCAAACTGATACTCCTAATATATTGTAGGATAAACAGAGATCACTTAACTCACAATATAGTTCAAACTAAAGACATAGCATGCACATCCCCTGTGGAGAACATAAGGCACTAAACTCTGCTTCTGCATTTTCAATTTGAAACTGTAATACTAAATAAATTCAAGAAAAAGTGAAGCCTTTCATTTGCTGACACCAGCTCAGATTCAGCAAGGTGAGTCAGATGTCCAGACACAAAGCTAAAAATCACAAAATCCAAATATATTAATATTTCTATTAACAGATATTTCTAATCTTCCCAACAACCACTTTAGGCATCCTCAGTTCCAACCTCTTCCTATTGGCAGTGGCTTAGTAAGTTGTCTATAATAAAGTTGTCTCTGTTTTATGGCCAGTAAGATACCAAAACAAAAACTGTGCATGGAGATGTAGCTGAGAGTCTCATGAGAAACACCACACTGTATTGTACTTTCTTCAAATATTACAGCCTGTAGGCAGAAATTAAATAAAGTGGTATTTCTCCATCTGTGTGCACTACAAAGAAATGTGTTGGAGCAGCTGAGCCCCTGGTACCCTCATGGACAGCACAGAGTTCCTTCCTGCTAAGTGTGCTCCAATGCTGCTTCCAAGTCATGTTCCCTGAGGATCTGACTCTCAGCTCTTGGAGGGTTCCCATTTGCTTCATCAACTTAGAATGGACACAGAGATGCAGGGAAACATCTGTAATGAGCACAAGGGCCAGAAATTAAAAATGAGTTTGAGGAACACAAGGAACCTTGCACGTTTCTCTGCTCTCCTTTCCCTCCACCTTCTGAGCCTACGAATTAGACAAATTCAGTCTCCCAGAATTCAATCAAGAGGGTTTAAAGTCTCTTGCTCCATTCCTGTGCTGAACTCCACAAAGATGAACTTGTTCTTACACAGGAGTGCTGCCTTACTTTTTATAAAACTCTGAGTATTTAGTGATGTGATATCTGATCGGTCTAGAGTAGAACTTTCATCTCAATGAGAAAGGGCACTACATATTCATCTGGTGTCAGAGCCATACATAAACAAGCTTCCTCAAATGACAGATCAGAAGCAAGAAGTGGCCTCTTTTTTCTAATAGCATCAGCCCAGCTGCAGATCTCAGTGGCGCTTATTCTCAGCTGGTCTGCTTTTAACTTTCACTTCCCATTTAGAAAGCTAAATTGGGAGTGCTTTAATCTTCTGGGTTCGTTTCCTTAATGAGAAGTGAAAGGTATAAGTGGCAGCAGGTAAAGAGATATTGAAAGCTGTGGCAGACTAGCATTTAAATTTTAAGAAAAGCTAGATCAGAGCATTTTCTAGCATTCCTTTCTTCTAGGATAGTAAAAAAAAAATTACAAAAGCCATAAAAAACAAAGTTTTTTTGCTGGGAAGACAGCACATCAGCAGAAGGGCAAACTTTGAGTGGGGCAGAGAGGAGAATGTGGATTTTGTCCTGGGGTACGCTGCAAAACTCTGCCCCAGTGCACCACTGAAAGATGCTCATTTGAGTTCACATTTCTCAGAGAGTGAGTTCAGCTTCAAGTAAGTAAGCAAAGACACTCTTGTTGCTTGTAATGTCCTCAATACCTCACAGGATGAGGCCTTAGGAGAAGAAAACAAATTGTAGTTAAGAACTCCCCTAAAAGCTTCATCCTGAAAATATTTTCTGCTAGTGGAAAACATCATGGCCCTGGCTTGTTTGGTGTTCCTTTCCAGATTAAAAAAAAAAAAAAAAAATCATCCCCCTGCATCATTTCTTCCTGCAAAAGCCTGGAGAAAACTAAGAAAAAAGCAATCTGATATAGCATGCATCCCATGAAGAGGCAGGTGTGATGCCAGGACAAGCTTTGTTTCACAAGCCTCAGCCTCTCAAAAGAACACATTTCACTGCTCGTTCCTTCACCCAAATACTTTTCCTGCTAATCTGTGGTTGTGTTTAGAAAGAAATTCCTATCCATTTTGGTCACAAGCAAGGAGTCTCATAGAAATCCAGGCCCTGGATTTCACTATCTGTGTATCTGTGCCCACTTGATGATATCACTTATGTCAACATTTCCAGAAGTGGCCACAGCACGGGACTCCCCTTCCACATGTGCAGCCCCAGCCCCACTGATCTGCTCCTCCCAGTGCCTCAGCACACCTGGGTCCCCCAAACCTGCTCCATCATTACATATCTCCTTATATTTCCATTAAATGATTACACAGGAGACATAAAATAAGAGTTTCACTGCTTTTGTGTTTCCCCTTCCAATAATCTACAGCTGAAGTGACCTGGGGAAGAGTTGTCAGATAAAAGTGCCAAATCTCAGCAGCAGAAAGGAACAATTGGGGCACATTTTGTGATCACCCCCAAGTTCATCAGGCACTCCATCATGGAGCACACCACTGGTGCAGCATTTCCATGGGGAGCAGTCTGGAAAAATAGGTTTGTATTGTGCCAAGACACCTGCTAACACCCTTCACTGTGGTCCCCACGCTGTACCTGAATTTTTCATGGCTAATTAAGAGGTAACAGCACCTAATTTCCCACTGCACTTCAGGTGTTTGGAGGAGTGCTTTGTTGTGTTTCCCTGCGTTTCCCCTGGGTTTTGTTCCTACACATCCGATCCATGTGTTACTGACTTAGCTCATTAAATATAAATTGACATCTCCACTATGCTGAGCAAAGTATCCTCAAAATCCCTTAAATACCATCGTGCCTTAGAAGTAACATGGAGCAGGCCAGAATATCCTGTGCTAGTGAGAGTCTGGGAAACAAAACTAACAGGTTCATTCCCCTAATACATGGAAAAAAGGGGATCCAGTGCAAATGAAGCATAGGATGGTAAATAAGAACTGTATTCGCTTGCAGTCATGCACTATGGCCATTAAGCCTTAAGGTTTTAAAGGTACCAAGCAATGCATATGATAAATTTCTCAAAAACACCCCAGCCATAACATAGTTCCTGCTGATTGCTCATTTACCCATAATGCATGCTGTCATAGCAAAGCCTGACAAATGACAGCCAAAGCTCAGGTTATTTTTTACGCTGACTGCCAAGCCCCTCACCTCAGATTATTCATTTATTAGGGCAATCACTGAGGTCTGGGTACTTAATATTGTTTTCACCAAATATGAAAATGATCTACTTGCCTATTCTTTAGTTCCTCCTAGGGCAAGCCATTTATCATCAGCCCTGGATAAATGACTGCTTCATTATAGCCATAATTTATGAGATGTTAGAACTAAAGAGCCACACCTAAAGACTTAAAGCTTTAATATGGATTAAAATAAGATAATCAATCAAGCATATACAAATTCTCTTTAGGATTATTTCTTGCTTTGAAATGGCTTTGCATTTTTAGAATGGAAGTACCAGCCAAACTTGTTTAAAAGTCCATGAGGAAGCCTAGGATATAACCTTGTTGGTCAGCCTTAGATACTGCTGGGCAATCATGACATAATTCAATAAAATTGCCTCTTGGGCTAAGGACATTTTTTGTAGTTTTGATGGCAGAGTCGTAACCCAGACTAAGATTTGCAGGCATTCAGTCCAGAACAAGTGGGGAAAATGCAAAGTGATGCCAGACTCCAGCATTCTCCATAGACACTGCCATGCTTTTCATCCTCTCCTGTGGAATTTTGCTACTCTGGTGCCACAGAAGAGAGACAGTGGAATTTTACCATTGAAAAATATTTCCATGGTGTTAAGTGGGTTTCTCTGCCTGAAACAGCATTTCACAGCTCAGAGTGTGGGTGAGGGAAGCTTCTTCCTCTAGCTGGGGAATTAAATATCCCTCCCTTCCCCAAAACAGTGTTACAGCTTCAAAGGAAAAGTTTCTGGTTGTCTTGATTGTATATTTCCCAGCACAAAGCCAATATAAATATTATTCCTCAAGCAAGCACCTTGCTTGAAACACAAGCCTAAGCCTACTTGACCACTTAATCCTGCATCTTCTGAAGCCCCTGTTGGAAATACATCATATTTCAGATTTTTGAGCATGTACCACCAAGACAAGGATGCAGCTATGGTTTCCACAGCCAGCCGATGCTGTGGGCACTGCTGGAGCCCTGGGGACTACAGGCAAGATGAATGAACTATCCCAGGAAGCCCAGGGAAAGCCTATGGCAGCAGGAAATTCATGATGTCATGATCAGGCTTTCAGGAGAGGGTACTTTGTTTTCTCATGCACCAAGCCACAGCCCTGGTAGGGACATGGACAATCCGAGCATCTCCCTGAAGTTCAAGCCTGAATAAAAGAAGGAACGAGGGGTGAGGCACACAAAGACCCCATTCTTGGAGCCACAAGTACAAAATCCAAACTTTCCCAACAGGAACAGCTTCTTGCTCTCAGGGTAAGTGCCTGTGGCATGTGTTTTACTGAGCAGATTGTTGGGCTTATGATGAGAGAACACACTGCAGCTTCACTCAACACAGCTTCAGCCTATGAGGCTTCCTCAGTAATGCTAACACTGATTTAAATTTAATCCCAGCACCAGGCTTTGTTAGCTAAAGGACATTTTTCACTCTGGGTTAAGTCCCCCTCTCATACAACTTGGTGTCAGCACTTCAGCAGGAATAAAACGATCCAAGCTCTGCAGTTCCCATGGGTGAGAGCTGTTTAAGCATATCTGTGGAAGGAAATGCTTGATGCACACATTATAGAGGCAATGAAATTTAAAATATCTACCTATGTGGTTATAGACATACATATGTATAGGAATGTACTTTTTGCACCGGTAAATATAAGATTTTTTTGTGTGTGTCTGCAAATAAACAGCTAAACCACAAGATTAGAAGCACAATCTAAAAGGACTTAAAGACTACACTTACATATCCAGGGCCCCCAAAAGTCCATTTCCCTAATTATTTTGGGAGGTTTTAACTTGAAGTTCAATAGAATTGAGGCACAATGCAGTTCTCATCATCAAGTGTGCTAAGAAAAACCCAGTTCCCCTGCATGCCCCAGGCTGCAGGCTTGGCAGGGAGGTGATGCTCCATGGCAATGGAGAAGCCCATGGACCACATTTATCTCAGTGTCATTGGGCTGGGGGACAACACCCCCAGCCAGGCTGCACCAACCCCTCCCAGCCCATTTCCCTCAAGGAGTCCAGCACCTCTCCAAATCAAAATCCATCATCATCATCCTCCTCCCTTAAAACAAATTCTCTCTCAGAGCAAGGAGCTGTGTTCCATATTCTTCGCCAAAATAAATGTAAAATCAAGTTAGAAACCCTCCAAAATAGGGTTGGTAATGCAAATATTGACACAGCAATGAGGAGGGAGTGCAAAGCATGGCTGGACAGACAGTCTGAATACAAAATATTTCACAAAAATGTCATCTTTATTTAGTGGGTGATGAAATCATCAACTATTTTAAAAGATTTATAGTTTTTGTAGCCCAGACATTTATGCCCCCAAGTTATCTAATGGGAACGTGAAGCAAAGGCAGTTTTCACAAGTTATGTTTGGGATTAATGTGGTGAGCACTCTAAATGCTGGCCTCCTGCTGATTTCCATGGAAGTTTTGCAGGAGCAGAATTTCTAGGAACAGGTAATTGAGCAATGTTCTCCCCCACCCCTTCTTTTCCTACACAATGGCTTGTAGTTACACAATTTAATTCTTCTTACACGAGGCTGAGTCACCACCAGCCACCACAACACTGAAGGCACACTCAGGATGCAGAATGGAATATACACATTGAGAAAACCCGCAAGAAAATGAAAAAATGGCACTTGTTTTCAGTGCTATCAAGTGGCACACACACCTTGGTGGTCATCTTGGGCCAAACCTGCACCCTGTAAGGCCATGGCCCTGTGGGGTTTGGTTCACCAGGAGCTCTGCAGCCCAAGCAGCTGCTCAAGCGTTGTGTCACCTTGTTGGCTGCCACATGAGTTGCTGGTCTAACCTCTGTGCAGAATCCTGCTTCGCTTCTCCTTTCATGAGGAATAGACAGCATTGAGGGTAAGAGAAGAGCATCTTTGAGTGGAAAAATTCTGCTTCTCAACAGCTCCTTTCCTTAGGAAAATATTCCTGGCTAAGAGGATGGACCAGCCTTGGGGACGCTTCACCAGCAGGAGTGACACTCGTTCTCACTGCTCAGTGATGAGCCAAGTGTGAGGATAAGGAGAATTAGGACCAAACTGTAAAGGCATCAGGGTTTTCAAAGACATCTCTCTAACTGCTGCTCCTCAGCAGCTCTAAGTCAGGTAGCTCAAAAATGCTGTTGTGGTGTTTCCAGGTGGACAGCACCTGCCAGCAGCTCTGCTTGGGTCATGGAAGTGTGGTACAATGTCATCCATAGCCCACCTGATTGGCCTCCAGGCCCTGGAGAGCCTTGTACCCGCACACCTGCCCTACCTTGGCAACACCAAAGGTGTCCGAACAAACCCACTACACCTTCCCCACAAAGCTCAGATGTAGGCTTATCACAATATTAATTTATGCTGCTAAAAACACCCCTTTTTATTCTTGTTTTTTTAATGAACACTGTTGTTCTATTAAGCTGAAAAAGTTGATGTGAACAGAACAAGAAACAGCTCCCGTGCAAACTGCTAAGTTACCAATTAGCTCCTTAAAACAATTGAAAGTCACAGAGCCCCCTCAATGCACAGAGGCGGTTAATTAATTAACATTAGATGTGATTAATAATGAGTCTTGTTTAATAGTAAATATCTGCCTGCAATGCCTGCATGTCAGAACAAAAAGCCTTCAGAGAGCGGGCAACTATATTTATCCTGATTGCGTTTGGGATTTTAACATGTTTTGTGCAGGCTGACAAATGGCCTATTAATTATCTAATGTTGTCTGACAACAACAGCTTGATAAAGATGTATGCTTTTGAATTGCTGGATGAAAACTGCTGGAGAAGAGCCCCACAGGGGCCTTGCTGTCCTAAAACTGGGCTCCAAGCCATGACAACAGGCAAGACAAAGCCCTATCTCCTGCCACAGCCTTCGGAGATAAAATATGTCTTGGCATTAGGGACGTTTTCAGAAAACTGCTTCTGCAATATCTGATTAGGAAAAGGAGGAGTATGTCTTTACTAAATTGGGGTTAAGGCATAATCAATATCATATATGGAGTGTCTGGCCTATTCTGCATAAACACAGGCACTTCATATTATTAAGGAGTCTATAATGCAGAGGAAGCATATGGCAGGACATTGCAGTGCTTTCTATTCTTTTTATTTAGAACTTTATCTTCCAACCTGTTTGACAGCTGCTCCTAAGTGGTTTCACAGTGCCAAATTATTTTTATGATTGTTTGATGTTTTATTCTCCCATTTCAGTTAATGAGATAGGATCCCACAATGGTCATAATTCAGAGCTGTCAGAACTAAAAAGCATGCTTGTGGCAAGATAGCCTGATGGTAAATAAGGCTAAAAGCTGTGGATAATAAAAACTCTCTTATCGAGTCTCCTCTGCAATCAAAACTTGGTTTGGATCCTTCTTTCCTTTGTGCTCTCTTGTACTACAACCTTCCCTTTTGGACAGGTAAACTATCAATCTTTGGGTAATGTCACCCTTTTAATTCTGTTCAACCTTTCCTTGTAATGAAATGTGTAGGATACACAGGAAATGTTGAAATGTCTAAAGATATTGAGTGCTATATTATAATTAAAGGGCTGAGTCCTGTTTATTGTGCCAAGGGAATAATTTGTCATATATGCTTAGAAGAAACTGTTCAACAAATGACCTTTAAGAGTCCCAGGAAATGGGATATCTGGCATTCCCCAGGGATTTTAACAAAAATTTTCAAAAAGTTCATATTCAGATCCTAACTTTCAGCATGATAACTTCTGCATCTTTTATTCTTGGATGCTTTATATAGGGAGCATATAAATAAAGAGCATGAGATATAAATAAGTAGTCTTGGCTGTTAGACCACAAGACTGAGAACTGGGGCTTCTTTGTTCTTATCTCTGCCAAAGAGTTTCTGCATGACCTTGTAATTTCATTGCCAATTGTCTCAACTTCCCTCATTAGAAAATATCTGTACAATACCTTATCACTCATCTTAGACATTCTTCCACCATTTTTTTTTTCACAATTCCATTCTACAGCTCAGATGCTACAACACCTCTATTTGTGACAGGCCAGATGATCAAAGATCCTGTTTGCCTTCAGAATCAGAAAAAAAAATTGTGCAACTGATGGATTAGGAAAAGATTCCAAGCATAAAACATCTGAAGGAGTTGCAGGAATTGCACTGGTCCATTTATAAATGGTTAAATGCAAAAAAAAGTTTCCATTATTTGGAGAAAGCAATATCAGGCATGCGACAGAAAGAAGGGAGATGCAGGCAACTTCTCCAGGTGTTGGCAAAAGGGAATGAGGGACAGGGAGGGGCAGAGCACAAACTCCTCAGGAATCTCCTCTGCAAACCTTCACCTGTGGCTTACTTATTGCGGTGAACTCCAACAACTGGAACTCATAGAAAAGCCTCTAACATCCACCAGAAAAAATTCTGATCCTCAATACTGACAGCCAGGCACCTCTAATAAACTCACTTCAGAATTAATAACTTATATCCCCAGTATGCACCTCATTTCCTACTACACTTTTTAAACAAGAATTCATGGAAATGATTGTGAAGCAACGAGAACAAAGCACAGCAACAACCAGTTGAATTAGCACTCAAAGCACAGGTATGCAAATCCATGTCTAAACAAGTCTGCTTTATTTGTATGTGTTTTAAGTCAATTCTTGAAGCCCAAATACATCTCACAATAAGCATGAAAACTGGACAAAGCTAATCTCAAGTATTCCACTATGCAGGTCTCACACACAGTTTGTGGTTGGAGCATGGCAAATCCACATTGCTATCATTTTTTCCTCTCCCATTATGAAGGCCTGGTGTGATAAAAAGGGGCACAGCACTGTAGGGGCTGCCCACATCCGAATCCAAGCACGAGAGAGCTGATTCAGCAATCTCCTGGTAGGTTATATGCAAAGGGTGTTAGAAACACTTCCCTTTGCATCATTCGCCCCGACTACAGCTAATAAATGTTGCTGTAGCTGTCAGATCAGATCCTGGGGATCTGCCAAAAAGCCATGGGAGCAAGTCCAGAGGAGGAACATGTAGGAGCAAATGAAAGCCAGTTGTGCTCCTGATGTCCACACCAATTCTGAGCAGCACTTGTGCCAAAGCACTGCTTTGGGCAGAGACACCTTGGCCACACCAATTCCACCAGGAAGGAGAAGGAACAAGAGCACAGCCCATCCCTCTGCCAGCCCAGGGCTGCCTGCACCCAAGGGAAGCTCTGGAGATAACCAGCACAGGCAGCCCTGGGGCTGGCAGAGTTCTTGCACATCCTTCCCAGTGTGGGAAGGGCAGGAATATCACATAATTTTCACATTCCTGAGGTTGCAGGCTTCTTGTGTTAGACCATCATCACTATCCAGGTTTTTACATTTATCAAATGTGAACCCAGCAATCCCTTGGCTACAGGGTCTCACTGAGGGCTTGATGTGAAAGATCTCAAGTCACCAAGGCTCTTTCCATAGATTTTCCATCTGGGTTCACAGCAGTTTCCCTCACTTCTTTTGTCTCCAGTTCAGTACAAAGTACATTGGTATTGATTTTGGATATCGGGGAAAGGAGGGGAACAAGGAGGAAACCTCAATGTGGAAGGCATAAGGAAATTTGATACAGCTTTGCAAAGTTCAGGTACTCCTTTTTTCAGTCACAAGGAAAGAAAATTGATGATGCCACAAGTTTAATGCTAATTGATTTATTACCTGCCTAAGCAAATCCTGGGCAATGCAATGGCAGGCTTAGACTTAAAGCAAATGATTTACAAGATAATGTTTGACTCTGGGAAAGGGTAATCAGATCCAGATACAATGGATGATAGGATAATTGAGAAGAAATAAAAGAGGATAAATTGCCATGTGCTAATGAGCTTACAGGCCCTAATGGGGAGGACATCAGTTTTAACACTCAGGTTATGAGCTAGGAGCAAGGTTTTTTTTCTTCAACAGCTAAAGATGTAGCGCTGAAACAAACCAAGATTAATGGTGTCCCACTCACTTACTTAGCCATTCTTTACACCTTCAGCAGCTTCCTGCATTAGATGTCTGGCTGTTTTCAAACCAGGTTTATCCAAAGAAACTCACCTCACTTGGAAGCCATATTACCTATTTCTAGGCTAAGGCACGTCTGTTGTTTGGGGATGAATGACTCAAAACAGCATTTCTCCCCCTTGCAGCACTGGCTGCCTGATGAGTTTGCAATGTCTTTGCAGGTCTCTTTAGGATCATAGGAATATTCTCAAGCCTTTATATGGTCTCACTGCACTCAGGTTTTGAAGCAGTTGCCAGAGCAATGCTGTCTCACCTCATGATTCATTTTTATATCTTTTTCTCCCTCCATCCCACATCACCACCTAGAACCAGGGACACTTTATTGGTATTTCTGATTACTGCTGTAGCCATCTAAATTTTTCAGCAGGATGGGGGTCTCTCCAGCCCTGATGTAGAAATGCACTACAGGAATGGTGCTAGCCACAGAGTAATAAAAAGACAGTGCCGTGTGCTGTTATTGGTAAGGAATACAGAAATGAAGCACTTCCTTAGAGACCAAGCCCATATTCCAGGGCAAGGCTTCCAACAAATTAAGTTTAATATGATGAATTGTGGTACAGTTCCAGAATGAATACAACTCTCAAAAATGCAGGTCAGCTGAAGCTTTTAAGTTACAATGTGCACTACACGTCCAATACTCAATTTTAAAGAGAAATATTTCTAGTTAATATGCACAGAAGTACCCATAGCCCTTTATGAGTTAATGCATGGGAAGCCTTTTCTCTTCTTTTTGCCATGCCACACCCTTTAGGCATCCAGACACTAATTAATTACAAACCCCTACAAAACACCAAATAATTACCTGCAGTGCACCAAATAATCTCAGTGCAGGTAGCTCCTTTCCTGGGGAAGGGGAAGGATGCCAACAGGGACCCCTGTGGACCCCACCAGACCTCAACCCACCAGGGAGCAACACCCTGTGAGCAGAGGAGCAAGGACAATCTGCCCCAACAGGGATCTGTGTGCTCCAAAGATCAGCTCCAAGCTCACTGAATCACCTTTCATTGTCCTGACCCAGATTTTAACATTTGCTTTAGAATTAGAAACACGGATCATAAAACCACAAATTAGTAAACACAATTGTTGGGTGCTGGTACAGCTCCCAGAGGCAGGGATGGAAAACACACCTTTTCCCCGTGAACTAAAGTCAAAAGCCTTGAAATGCAGATGCACCTGGTACTAAATACAAGTGCAGTGGTGCCTGTCCCTCTGTAAGGAGAGATGTGGTAACGAGCTGCTTCAAGCACTTCTGCAGGAAACCAGGAACCAACTTGTATCCATGATCATCCCTTTCTGCCCCACACACCTTATCAAGTATCCCCTGGAGCTAAGCTATTTTCACCTTGAACACAGAATGATTGCATGTCAAAGTAAACAAGACTTCCCTAGTTTCTTCCACGGAAAAGTCTCTGGTCTGGTTGTAAAACAAAAAAGAGCAACTAAAAAGGATAAATATTAAATGTCTTAACATATTACAAGTCTTAACATATTAGCATGTTCCTTCAGGGAAACCAGCCCAGAGCAGCAGACTTGAAATAGCTGCAATTAGTACAAGGATTGTTCTACTTGAAGCAACTTGCCTTTTCTGTTTGAAAGGAACACACAGTGTGAGCTCCCTGTTCTGCTATCAGGCACTTGCTGTACAAGCAAACAGGATATGATAGGTGTGACTCCAGTAATTGTCCCTATTCACTCCTACGGATAAAATATGGGCTTAATATGCTGGGAGGAAAAAAAAAAAAAAAGGTCAGCTGAATATTGAAGAGATTGCTTGTTTGCTTGTAGCATTGATGTTAGTTTTAATTTTATCTACTGATTCTGCAGCTCTGAGACAGTCACAGCAGATCCAGCTCCCACTTGCACAGCTATGGCAGTTTTTTTGTTGATGTTGAAGTTGAACTAAATCCCAGTGACCTCCATATGCAAACTCATTTCCCTCTGTGGAGCCTTCTAACATTTATCTACTAAAAAAAAAATTAATTCTAGGCTTAAAACTAAAACAAACCTTAGCTCTCCTGAGGTGCCAACTTCAGGTTTCTGGTTGCCTATCACACCAGTGCCTCACTGTACTTATACTCAAATGAAGAGGTGGATAGGGAGACTTAGAGGGAATTGTTGCTGTTTGCACATAACTGCACAAGGCTTTTTGAATGGCAGACCAAAATTACAGGAGGCCAGAAAGAAAGCAGGGCTTCCTCTGCACCAAAGTGAAATCAGAAGTGTTTGAGGGACAAAGGACCCCACTGGTCAGAGGTGGAGAGGCACTGAGCCACCAAGGCATCCCACCCCTGGGACCCTTGTGCATCCACATGGCAATGCTGAAGACACAACAGATCCTCTCAAAGTGCTGTCATATGGATGCTCTTGGCCTTAAATTTCATCTCACCTATGTCTTACTTTATGCCTACAGGTATTTTTAATATATTGGAATATTTTGTTTGCAGGTCTTGTTTGAGTTTTCATTTTAACATTATTGCCTACAGCAACCAATTCCCCAGCTTGCAGCCACCATATTGGGATCAAAAACACAGACACATTCAGTGGGAGCTCTACATCTTTCTTGTCTGTAACAGACATCTCTACTGAGGCAAAACCTCCCCTGCAGTCACAACTTTTGTCCCGAGTCCTTCAAAACCTCTCTCTGCCTCAGTGGAACCTGTGACACAACCTCACACCCATTGAACAGAGGGTGTATTTTGGGAGACTCCAGCTCTCACAGTCAGCACTGTGTTGTCCCACTGACCTCTGTGAAGTGTGGCAGCACAGCTTCCCCAGCTGCAGACCAGGGCAGCATCCCCTGCCTGCAGATATCTGAGGAAAACCTCTCTGCTGTGGGGTCATTACCACACCTCGCTGCCTGCAGCGGTGCAGGGCAGCTGCCCTCCTTCCCACACTGCTGTGGCAGGAAATATTTTATCCTCCTGCAGCTGTGCCAACATTTCCAGAGTACCTTGGCTCTGTGAAAGCAGACTCTTTGACCCTGCATAAAGCAGAGGCACAAACAGTTTCACACCCAGGGTCAGCGCAGCCCTGTTTGCACACTCAGCTCAGTCCCAGTGTGACCAGCACCTCTCTGGCTGCACACACTGGGAAGAGCCCAGGAGGGTCCCCAGTGCCCACAGCACACAGACAGAGCTGTTACATGCCCAAAACATTGACCAAAACCTCCCCAGGCACACAGCATGGCACAGGCATCAGGGAAAGTGCAAGCTCAGGTTCCCCCTGACAGGGTTTGAGCATCGAGCACCAACAAACCTGGGCCAACACATTGGAAGGTGGATCACAAAAGCTGGGTTCTTTACTCCATTAGTTTTCCCACAGGAACAGGTAGCTCCTAACTCAGCTGATTTTTTTAAAACAGCCTCTTGCCTGCTGGGTGCCTCAGTTTCCCATCCATGTAAAGGGGATCATTTTCATTGCCTGATTTTATCCCAGTTTTCCTCTTCAGACTACCCACATTTCAAGAAAACAACTACTGTGTGTGTGGAGCAACTGGTGCAACTCACCCTGACCTCACTGCAGGCATACACCTGGCTTACTAGTAATGGCAAAATGATAATCTTTAACACTTTCCACTCCCACAGATTTAAACTTCTTTCAACTGATCTTGTAAGCCCAGCAAATTTATTATTAGCTACCAGAAAACCATTTACAATACATAGAATTTAAACAGCTGAGTCTGCTTTGGACTTTTTAAACTAAACATCTCAATCTCAGATATTGACTATTATTCTAAAACTTTTTGGAGGGGCAGGGAATTTGGAAAATAATTTCATCTGAGGTGTTAGCTCATACATCAGTGATTTCAGCTTGATGCCACTAGAAGTGAGTGAGATGCAATGTTTTGAGAATCAGAATGAATAATGGAAACATCAGCTCAGCCCTGACCCTGTGGGTGTGGAGGCACTGCTGTGCTGGGCTACAGCCCCAGAGCCTCCCCTTCAGCCAGCAGGTAAAGCTCAGAGCAGGGAAATGCACATGGGGATGGGGAAAAAAATAGAATAATAGTGTAGAGCATGGATAAGCCATACACAGATATTGGTAATTTCAAATAGGTACTTCTCAGAGGAGCTGTACTGCACACCTTTGACCTTTAACTGGAGTGCTCAAACATTGCTTGTAATGATGACTACCAATGAAAGTCCTATGCTGTGCTTGGCTGCACTTTCTATATGAGTGCCAGCAGTAAGATAAATGATAAACTGGTTCACTGGAGTACTAGTGGTTTGGGGGCTATTGATTTTTGGTCCATTCTCTTTAAAAGTGAGATCTAAAAAGTTGACAGAGGGTCATTAATTTCATCATATACTTGTCGACTCATCCATAACCAATCCAGGGGCTGAGTGCGCTTGTCACTCTCTGTTTGCACTTTATTTGTTTAGGTTTTCTTTGTGATTCTACATTTTCCCCCTTTATTTCAGCTTTGTGTTTATGTTCCTGCTGTTATTTCTTTTTCCCCTTCAAATGAGCACCTCATTTGGACTTCTACTGAAAAATGCTCTCTTATAATATATTTATATTATAAATAAATTCAGTGGCTTCATTTACAAATCTGTGCTAGGAGAGGAAGTCACCTCTGTGTAGTGCTGTTCATTTTAAAAGAAAAAGAACTGCTATAAAATTCATCAATCTTAATTGTGCAATCTGTAGGATTTTGATTGAATAAACACTTGTCTGAAGACTTCAGGGTCTTGTTTGAAAGACACATTAGGAAAAGAGTTGGAGAACGTTTCCCTTATGAAGCTCTATAAGTCCATGACAGTGTTCTCAGGTGACAGGGAAAAGACTGAATTCAAATAAACATAAGAGCATAATTAGTAGAGTTCCCTTCTTTGTCCTTCTGATTAAGCCCTTAGCAATGCATTAACTAAGAAAATATTTTACCAAATCTTACTATTTAAAAAAACCCTCCCGGTTTATCCTAGTTTTCATAGTGCGAGAATATACAGGGAATTGTCCATAATTATTGGTATAATAACAACCCAATACAAATATTTAAGACCAGAGGAATACTTTATACATCTAATGGAGAAATATCCACAGAAGGAAGTTCTTCATGTGCAGGAACTGCATGCAGGAGGCAGGTTTTACCAGCTTAAGTTAGTTAAGTGTATTTCTAGGTAATAGTGTCATCTGTCTCCCAACACCAAGTTCATCTGCACTGTCTCTCATTGGGAGCCCAGCAGAAAAGTGCACGCAGGAAGTAACAGAAAGTGTGATTAACTACTACAGGCGATGGCAGAAAATTCCAGCATTAATAATATCACAACTTGCCAGTAAATCTCTCTTTTATAGGTAAAGAAATACATTTCTACTTTAAAGTGTGTTTTTATATACCCCTGAGTGCCCAACTAGTTAAACTACCAAGGGAGCTCTACATGATTTAGAAGTTAATCCTTCAAATGGCTAACAATTGAATGCCTCAGCTGTTTGTAGTTTCCTACCGCTGGCTAATTTCATTTTTGTTTCATGTGTTCAGTGGCAAGCTTTCATTGTTCAGAGCTCTGACACCAAGGTTGTAAATGTAGTTAATTTAGTTAAAATGAGGCTGGGAACATTCACACCATGTTCAGCTTGTTATGACTAGGCCTGGTAGAAGTTGAGGGAGATATGCCTGGAGAGCAAACAAGTGGGGAAAAAAAAAGGAGAGAAAGCAGAAAGCAGACAAAGGAGATGATCCCAACTTGCCAAACTCAGGAGCATTAAACAGCCTTTTTAAAGGGGAAAAAAAAAAACCCACACATATTTAAGGTTATTGCTTTGAGTGCCAAAAAATCCAAATATGTTGAAATATTGAATCATCAAGTGATTTACCAGTGGGTTTGGCTGTCTGGGCCTACCTTTATCAGTTCCTTTGCTTTTGCCAACAGCCAAGCCCATAAATCCCATCCTTTCTCCAAACCCCATTTTGTCTGATTGGCACTTACAGAGGTCAGAAGACTCAAAAGTGCTCAAAAATATTTACGGCAGTTGGTGCACAGCTCCTCAGTGCCCATGCTGGGAACCCAGACTGAGCTAAGACATCCCTTGGTGGGTCTCAACTCCACCAAAGGGACACCTAAATGCCATGAACCCCCCCCCAGAAATCAATACTTTTTGCTAGCTTGGCATGAACAGCTGAATCTGTGCAACCAGTGATCACTTTTCCCATCCTCATCCCCAAATAAATGATGCAATATAGTTTGAACACCCTCTTGACCTCAGCAGAGCCTGTTCTTGTAGGGAACAGAATCCCCAAATCTCCTGCCCACGGTGCCAAAGCCAAAGAAAGGCTCAGCAGCTCTGGCACTTCCTGGCTGCATTTCCCAACTCGAGCAAGCAGCTTCTTAAAATCCTAATTATAGTCTTGATTAATAGATATTATAACACAGCTCCTGTTTGCCTGTAATTATATTTGACACAGAGATACAAATCAGCAGTTTAACACACTGGAATAGGATTCATAGGATTTTATAAGATTATGGACATATAAATTTTTATTAAAGCTCTATTGGTTTCTCTTTAGCATTCATCAAATCTCTCCCTTTATACAGAGATAAATATATCTTTTTTTTTTCCAGAAAGTCATTAATTTTGGAGTTTGAGAAAAATGAAATAGACAAAGTGGGTAATTTTTCACACTTAGAATAATTTCTCTATGATATTATGACTCTTTTTCTTGCACTGCTCTGGGAGATTAATATGGCTGTTATTTTCTCCACTAATTGGCTTTACAGATAGCCATGGGAGATAGCACCTAATAAAGCCAAACAAGAGAAAAATGTTAACAGCACTAAGCTGTCCCATAACAAGGGGGGTCTATCCATTAAGAAGCAATATTCTATTAGAGAAGATTTTTGAACAGATTTTAAAATAAGGGGAGTATGCACTCAAAACCAAAAATGGATTATTCCTGATTGTCCCTTTCCTTAAAGCATTCCAGGTATGCAAGGTAGCATGAACACATGCACCTAAACCACAGATGAGACACCACCACAGGGTCTGAATATCCTTATCAGCTAGGGACAAAGAGTGCCACTTCCAAAAAAAAATAAAATAAATAAGTAGTGTCATACAATCATCACAAGAACTTCCCTTGAATCCAATGCTTTATTTAAAGCTACAAAGCAGGGAGGAAACAATGTCTGAACTCTGAGTGAAACACAGGCCAGCAACAGGTACTGTACAAGAACACTTAAAAATATGATGCAACTCTCCCTCATTGACAACCAAAGCATTTTATTAGCAGCTTAAAGAGAGAAAGATCTCCTATTAGGAACCAGCTATTCCTGCAGCACAAATGGCTCCTCCATGCACCACACTGACATTTGGATGTGGGGACAAATCTCACACCATTTACCAATGGCACACTCAGACCTGCTGTGTGTGACACCAAACCCCACAAATACCTCAACACAGGATCCTCCATTTTGGAGCAGCACAGCTGAGAATTTCTGCAAATATTTTTCCAACCTAAAACCGTTGTTTAACAGCCAATATGTTAAACTAGCACTTTGAAAATAAAGCAACTCTGGATTACTACCTAGGAGCGACTGCTTCCAGTGTCTCTTCCATCAAAGCAAGTCATTTAAACACTCATGCATTTAGCCAAAAATCCCACACAACACTAGACATAAATCCTCAGCGTGATATTTGAGAGAGACATTAAAGGAACAATCACTCCAGGTGAGTTTTAGCTCGTTGGAAGGCAGGATCTAATCACAGGGTCTCTGAGCAGCTGGTATTTCATTTCACTCCAGCTCTGCCTGGCCTCCAGGTCCTCCACCTGCGGGTGGGTGAAGGCACAAAGAGTGTCTTGGCAGCTGCTGCTTTTGGGACAAGCCATCATTTCTCCACTAAGTCCTCCCCAGATACATTTTATATTTATAGGTATTATTGATACTTCAGGAGATCAACATGGAGCAATTCAGGTTCCCATTATAGTAACTGCTGAGGAAATTTAACAATATTCTAAAACAAGAGAAAAAGTTTCATAGCCATAGATTTGTGGATCTGGTCTTCACTCCATTACTATTATTTCTTTTCCTAATCAGGTTTTCCACTATTTAAACATATAATCAGGTGGTACTGAAAGGAACAAAGTAAAAATAACCAACAAGAGATATATTGAGCACTAAACCTCTAGCCTCATATTGATCACTCCTACCAAATGAGAAAGGCAAGATGCTTGTGGAAGATGGGAACAGCCAAAGCATCCACAGCAAACAAACAATCAACATTTCAGCACACAATTTTTGATCTAATGATTTGTTCCTTGGTGCTTTGGTATGATAAAATAATGAAAGTCACCTTAAGAAAACTCTGCTCACAGTTACACAGGCACAACTCCCACTCCCCCCACTTAGTGTATTAACTGTGCCACTCCAATCAAGGGGAAGATCACTGGGAACACAGAAGAAACAGCAAAGCAGCACCAAAGAGCTTTCTGTGAATTTCTGCCTCCTGCTGTACCCTTCCCCAGTACAGAGCCCTCTGGAAAAATCATCAGACAAGAGCATCAAATTCAAATATAGACTTTCCTCTAGAGCCACAACCACTCAGATTAAGATTTACATTTGAGATCACTTTAAGAGTCACTTCTTAATTTAAAAAAAAAATAAAATAAAGGAAAGAAGTTAGAGGAAGTCTAAAGACATCTTTAAAGCAATTCAAAGAAAAAATCGCCATTAAAATTTCTACCTGCCTGTTTTGCTGACTGGTTTCAGAGCAGCCCTGTGCAGCCAGAAACCAGCACAAGGTCAGGACACAAGAGGCCAGTTACCATTTTAACATTAAGAGAAAAGAGGAAAGTTTTTTTACAGGTACATAAATATAGAGTGAGAAGCTGGAAGATTGTTCCTCAATTAAAGTTACCACGTTTCATAAACCAGGACTAAAGGAAGTTTAAAAGTTTTGCACAAGAACATAGCTTAAGCACTTTAGACTAAATAAAATGGGGAAAATTACCTACTTACTTGAGAAGTAGAAAAGGAGCTATAACCTCCACTACAGACACAAGCCAAAAATTCCTGAGCCCCCTCAGCCAACTTTATATCTGCATTTCACAGCTGAATTGGGTGAGCTGTGTAACTTGAACGCCTGAAAACTCCAGTGATAATGAACAGCCTGAGCCCTTCTGTGCCAGGCAGGGGATACAGCTCAAGCTGCACCTAAATTTAATGTCCTGATATTTAAACCCTACATAAAAGAAATTTCATATGCAAATAATATATATTAAATATGTAGATTGACAGCAGTACTCGACCTGTACACACACAAAAAAAAAAACCAAAAAAAAGAAAGAAAGAATAAAAAATACTTGCAGCCACATAGGTGCAATCCCAACCATGTTCACAGCCCATGGCAACGCAAGCTCATTTCTGAAATTTACCTCCCCTGTGTCCCAGTGCAGGTGGCTGTGAGAAGGTCAATCAGTACCTGCTCAGGGGACACCTCCAGCATGGCCCTTCCCACCCTGGG